>NW_011494878.1:694056-703824 GCF_000754665.1 Bison bison bison | reverse complement strand
AGTCCTAGGTCTGGTGGGAGCATGTGGATGATGGCCTCTACTGGGGTTCTCCACTTCTTCTCCCTTGGAGCCCTGCTGCCCCCAAGGGCTCTGGCCCCGTGGCCTCAGGGCAGTTGGTGGGCCGTGGGGTTTCTCTGGCAAATCCACTGCCCTGTGTCTCGGCCTCCAGTGGAACCACCCCCCTCACTGTCCTGCTCACCCCCGCCTGCCTGGCTAGGGCCAAGCCCACGGCATTTCCCAAAGGTCAGTGTGGCTGCCGCACAAGCCGCCCCCTGTCCATGGCAAGTGTGAGTCAGAGGCCCTGGGAGCCAGCTCTCCGGTCTCCTCTAACCCTCACAAGGTCGCTGTGCCAGTGACACAAGAGGAGGCTGAGGCTCCACAATGTAAGGCAGCACCATGAGCAGACCAGGCGTTCATCCTGGGGCTGGCTGACCCCAGAGCCTGGACCCCCTGCACACACCAGGGGCCTGTGCAGCATCCTTAGAAGAGGGAAGCGAGTTCCCAGGGGTGCCCAGCCCAGAGGGCAACATGGGGGGCTGTCCGGGGTGTGTGACCAGGAAAGGGGGCTGTGAATCAGGTGGCTGACATGGGTGGCAGAGCGGGAGCATTGGGAATGTGTCCCTGGCCAGTGAAGAGCTGGGAAGCTCCAGGGCATGCACACATGCCCACACACGCAGATTCCTGGCTCATACCCCCTTCTCTTTCGCCACTGGAGTGAAAACACATTCCACATGGACTGAGTCGGGATGTTCCCTGAGGAGGTTGATAGGTAAGATATTGATCTTTAAAATAAAAAAAATGTGTGTTAGGTAATTGATAATTAAACTCTCTTATTAGTTTGAACAGATTTTCAATTGGGCTCCCTGGAAAACCAAGAATGATTTAATTCATTTCTAATGTATCTTTTAAAAACTTTCTGATCTTACTGTTTTCTAAAAGGTACACAGCAGCTTTCAATAATAGCAGTTGTCCTTGGCTTGACCTTCATTTTAATGAAGAGGCCTCTGACGTTTTGCTGTGAAGTCTGAAATTGACCCTAAATTTCAAACAGATATTCTTCATCATGAGGTACACTTAATTCCCACGTTAAGTGCCAAGAGTGTACACCAAAAATGGATATTCATCCGAGGCTTTCCTATATCTGGCAAAATCATCAAATTCCTTTCCTCCTTGGACCTATTAATGTGTTGACTTATTAGCTTTTCTGAGCTAAATCATCCTGTTCCTGGAATAAATCCCACAGGGTCAGGCTCAATTGTGCTCTGAAATGCTGCTGAGTTCATTCAGCTGATATGTTGCTTGGGGTATTTTTCATCTATATTCATAGGTGAGAATTTATTCATACTTTTCTATTAGGGTAGATATTTGTCACATTTATAAATCATGGTTATGTTAGCTTCATAAAATGAATAGGAAAGGTTTTCAATATGAATTGTGTAGTTGAAATAGTTTAGATATCATATAAAATTATCTGACTCTTCAAGGCTTGAAATAATTCATTTTGGAAACTGGCTCAGCCGGGGCTTGCTTTTATTTTTCCCTGAGGTTTTAGTTGGCTGTGAAGTTACTTAATTTGTACTATGGTTATTGGTCCTTTTGGGTTCTAAATATTTTTAGCCTACTTTGGTTATTTATATTTCCTAGGTAATATCCCAGTTTGAAATGCTTTCAGGGCTTTTAGCACAGATTTATATCATCTATCCTTTTGAGGTTTCTTTTCCACATTAGCTTCTCTTTTTCATCCATCTTCCTCTCTTCATTCTTTGCTTCCCTCCCGTCCTCCCTCTCCCCCTTTCTGCTAGCTTCCATCCTTTCTTCCTTTTGTTGATGAGAATTGCCAAAGGTTTATCTTTTAAAATTTTCACTTTCAAAAGAAAACCAACTCTTGAGTGTACAGCAAGTCCTACTGTCTTCCTTTCCTTAAATCCACTAATTTCTCATTTAGTAATTCCTTCCTCCTGTATGCTTTGCTGAATGTCTGTTTTGTTTAGAAGCTCTTTTTTTAGCTTTTTGAATCAAGTGCTTAGTTTGTTTTCATCCACCCCCCCTTTAATTAAAATATATTGAAATCTATGAATTTTTCTCTGAGTACAGCTTTGGACATATTGAATTTCATGGGATTTCTTCTAAGGGTTATTTTTCTGATGTGTCTGTAATTGGAGTTTTGATTGCTACTTGAACACAGACATGACTTAGGGAAGCTTTTTATTAAATGGGTGAATTTTTTGGGGGGGGGGTTCATCGTTTGTTTATTAATATCCAGACATATCATTCTGTCGCCTGTACATTTCCATTTGGGAACTCCATCAGGGTTTCATTGGTCATTTGATGTATGAGCAATGTGGGTGAGTACTCTTGGACAGAAGAACATGCCTTGCTGTTTTTAGGGCATGATATTTCACATATTTTTCTCTTTATGCTTCCATCCCCACGTCCTCAGAGAATGCCCTGCAGTATTTTCATTCCTTTCTACCATGCATCTCTTTGGGTCTGAATCGCATGTCAGGAATTGTAGAAAGTTCTAGTTGTTGTCCTGCCTGTTTCTGGTCCACGAAGAGCCCTATGCACTGTGCTTGGGCGCCGGGCCCATTTCCTGGGCACAGCGGGGCAAGCGTGTTCTCGGCAGTGTGCCTTTCACTTTCAACCCTTGGCAGAAAGAACCCGCCTGCAGGCTGAAGCATCGGGCTGTTCCTGGCTCTGCTTGGCCAGACCGTGTGACCTCAGGCTGTCCTTGGCCTCCTGGGCTGCAGCTCATCCCAGCAGCGGTCAGTAATGCCTTGGGGGGCGCTGTGGGGATGTGTAGGATGGCCCAGTAGGTGGAAACCTTCTGCGAGTGTCCTTATTGGCAGTGACACTGCCGGCTGTTTCAGGTCAGGCCTGGATCTGGCTGTCCAACACGGGGCCCCTCGGGTGCTCGTGCACACCTGGCCCTCAGATCCTGCCCTGGCACCCCACAATGCTGTGCTCACTGGCCCCTCCATGCACTCTGCAAGCAGGTGGCTCTGGGCCAGGCCTTGTCCATCTCTCAGGGACCCTGGAAGTCTCCCTCCACCTGCCTTTGCTTTGCACCTGTCCTCCCTTCTCTGGAGCCTGCGCTGAATCCTGGGTTTCATAGCAGATCATGGTGGTCACACTCACTGGGGTTCACCACTTTGGAGCTGTAAGGCCTGGGGCTGATGACTTAAACCCTTGGGGCTTTGTTCCCTGTCTGGAAAATGGGATGACAGCTGCTGTGCCAGCCGTGTATGCAGAGGGGCGAGTGGGAAAGTGCAGTGCCCTGGGGAGGAATGGAGACAGCTGTGCTGCTGGTGCTCCTAGGGGCCAGCCAGTTCTAGACACTAGGGGGTGCAGGTCAGGCACGGGGCAGGAAAGCTGCTTGTGTACACAGCGTGTGCATAGGGAGCAGGAGATGTTTCTGTTTGAGGGTCAGGACACGTGTCCAGGTCCTGTTTCTGAGAGGCCGTGGCCACTGGACAGGCTGTGCTGTAGGGAGCTGGGTGCCTGCTGCTCTCCACCCTGAGGCTGGCACACACAAACCTCCAGCCCCTGCAGAGCGGCAGGATCCCAGGGGTGCCACTCTGGGTGTCTGCCAGGAGGATGACAATTCAGGCAAAGGAAATGGATTTTTATTTGTTTTTAAACACAAAGGAAAACATTGTTCAGCCTAATTAGATGTCATTTAAACATGAAAGAACTGTACGTTCTTCCCCCCGCCACCCCCCACAACCCCTGCACCCCCAGACAGCCTGCAGGGTGGAATAGAGGCCACTGTCTACTCAGGCCTGAGTGTGGTTTGTCTCTCCAGCCCCTCCAGCCCTAGGGGCCCAGCCTCCCTGTCTCTCAAGGACCCTCAGCTCTGACCCAGTTCCCTGTTGTCCTGCTGGCTCACAGCCATGCCCCTGCTGCTCCTTGGGGTCCTTCCTGTGTGGGGTACCGGGAGAGCCTGGGTCAGATGTCCCCTTCTGGAACCTGGGGTTCTGACAGGAGGCAAATTTTTGCAGACTTTTTTTTTTGCCCCAGATTTTGCTTCACATACTAAGCACCAATCTTAAGTGGACGCCCTGTAGAGGAAGGAGATCCCAGAGGTGGGATTTCAGTGGAGGTGAGGGGCTATACAATGCCCTCCTCAGTGGCACTTTGAGGACAGGAGTGCCTCCCAAGTCTATCTCATCTTCCTCCCCCTTCTGGCTGAGGCTGTGCCCAGCTCAGCCTCCAGGAGTCTAAGAGTCACCTGCCCATGTGCAGGAGTGCACAGTGATCCTTGTGGAATCTGAGGCCATGGGGGGAATGGGGAGGCCCTGAGCACCATCCTCCTGCCCTGGGGGCCCTGAGTGGGAGGTTGGCATGCCAGCAGGCTGCCAACCAGGAAAAGGGCAGGATTTCCCAGCAGGAAAAGGGCAAGGATTCTCTGAAATCCTACCTGCTCCTCCCTGGGCCTCTCAAGGCTCAATAATGGGATGGTTATTGGTGGACAATGACATTTTGTCCCTCGAGCAGCCACCAGAAGAAGCTGACCGGGCAGAAAGGGAACGAAGGAGGAGGAGGAAACCCGGACTCGGCAGAATCAGTGTTTAGGAGGGTGAAGAGGAGATGGCAAGATTCCTTTAGTCAATTCAAATAGGATTTGGTAATAGGAAAGAATTCAGAAGGAGAAAAAAAAATGAATCATGCATCTGTAACAAAGCTTTAATTGTTGGCATCTCTCCGAGGCCGGGCCTTTGTGGAGAAGGCGCCGAGGTGCTGCGTGGCTCCATTCCCATGGCAGCCACCTCCTGGCTGGAGTCCAGCCCACAGCCCTCCGCCAGCCTCCCGGACTGCCCTGGCCGGCCCAGAGGGTGCACGGAGGTACATACGGCTGTTCTTCCTGGCATTTGTGAATATGATTTCTTGAAGCTTGGTTTCTGTGGAAAATGCCACCCTTCGCCCTCATTCCCCACAAGATCCATCAGGCTGGGAGGATGGGAGCTGCACAGCACCCTGCCTGCAAGGATGGGGCTAGCCATGCCCTCCTGAGGGTTTCCCTGCTGGGAGGGCCACAGGGGTACGGGGGTGAGGACTAATGAAGCCTCTCCACAGAGGCATGTCACCCCTGCCACTCTCCACCCCAGTAGAGCAGCCACCTCAAAGGTAGAGCCAGTTCTTTTATTCAAAATTTTTTTCAAAACAGTTTAGCCATGCTACAAGCTTATGGGATCTTAGTTCCCTGACCAAGGACTGAACCTGTGCCCTCAGCAGTGAAAGCACTGAATCCTAACCACTGGACACCAGGGAAGTCCCCAGAGTCAGTCTACTTGCCCAGAAGGAGAGGTGGCTTCCCCCTACTTTCTCCCTGTTTGCATCAGGGGCCCAGCGGCTATCCAGAGTGTATGTCCAGAGGGGAGAGGGCCCCCAGGGAAGGCTCAGGAGAGGGGCAGCACCAGCCCCCATATTGAGTCTAGAAAGGTGGTGGGGACCCTGGAGAAACAAGTGTCCCTGGGGCCTACCAGTGTCCTGCAGTTCTGACTCCACGGAAACCAACAGGTACTAAGCCTGTCCCGAGCGTGGTGGCCTCAGGTCACACTCAGTACCACCTGTGAAGTCCCTGCTGGAGGTGCCAGCATATAGGGGAGGTTGCTAGCTCTCAGCTCAGGGGTGGCCAGGTGTCACTCCCAGCCTGCTGGACCCCCAGCCCATTTTTGCAGCCAGACCCTGAGTTTCTTTAGTATGTGGTCCTGGCAGACAAGACGAGGCTTGCAGGAGCTTAAGAGACACATTTGAGCTGAAAGGTAGGAAGATCTGAAAGCCAGGAATTGGGGAGGGGAAGACCCGCCCCCAGGAGAGAGCTGTCTGCCTACTTGTGTCTGAATTCAGGCTGGCAGCTGCTCTCCTGACCTTCTCTTCTTCTTCCTCTTCTGGAGGACTGATCTCCTTTTAACCCATAATATCACATCCTTATCTGTGTAGTCACTGTGCATCCCAGCCACAGCCTGCCCCAAGGGGCTCAGTGGGGCCAGAGACCCAGTTTCCTTCATTGGTAGGTCTCCAAGGTGTGGGCGGGTCCTTGGTAACACTTGTGAATGAATGAATGAACGAGTGAATGGTCAGTTGGTCAAGGAGTGAGGGCTCTGTGGAACACCCATCTCTTACCCATCTCCAGCACAAATGACATCAGAGAACCAGACAGTGAGCCCTAGAAGGGTGAAGGGCTCCATTTTGCAGATGTAGGAGGCCCAGCCTCAGCTGCCCCAAGGATCCCAGCAGAGGTCCCTAGGCCAAGCAGCCAGCATGGATCTTTCCCTAACTGTGGCTTCTGAGTGCTGATGGGGCTACTGCCCTGCTCCCACCAAGCCTGGGTTTTTCTGGAACTGGGATGAAACCAGAGACAGCCCCACGTATACACTCATTCTGAAATCTCTGCCAAAGGTTGCCCTCTTGGTTGAGTGGTCCTCCAGGGTGGGGGGCCAGGGCTGGCACCCAGTTTACCCCCAGGAGCACTTGCTCTCGCTCTCCTCCAGTCAACAGAGGGGAGACTGGCAAGATGTGTAATTTTCAGTTGCTAATTGTGATGCCCTGCAGCTTGCTGAGCTAAAAATAGTCTCCATTTTGTTGAGTAGGTTAAAAAATAGAAGCCCATGTGCTGCCTCCAAAAAAGCACCCCTTGCGAAGCCTGGCAGAGGCGGGGGGCTGTGGTGCCCCTCCTCCACCTCCCAGCAGCTCCCTGGGGGCTCATGCAAGATGGGCCCTCAGGGCCATTTTTGTCCCTGTCCCCGTTTTCCAGGAAGCTGGGATGCTTAACTTGGCATCCATGGATGAGCTTCCGGGAGCCCGTCAGTCCCTGAAATTTTATGCAGAAGGTCGTGGGAAGGTGCACTTATCCGTGTGCTCAGGGCGAGGGCCTCAGTGTTCATCTGATGCTCAGAGGGTCAAACCCTGGCCAGGCACAATGACAAGCTGGAATGACAGTCTCCAGATGGAGCAGGGAAGTGGGGCAGGCAGGCCTGGGCACACCTACTCACCGCCACCTGCCTGGGCAGCCTTGTACAAGTCCTGCGCACTTGGCACCCTCATCTAAGAAATGAGCATCTCCACACTGCCCTCTGTGGGTTGGGGGAATTGCACTGGATGAGATGACACACCCAGCACCTGTCTGGGCTCCCAACTCCCAGTGATAAACATCTCAAGTACAAAAGGTTAGGACTTCCCTGGTGGTCCAGTGGTTAAAATGCTACGCTTCTACTGCAGGGGGCATGGGTTCAATCCCTGGTCGGGGAACTAAGATCCCATGTGTGGCACGGCCACACACACACAAAAGTAAATTAAAAAGAATATATAGAAGAATATATAGAATATATATAATCAAAGAAAGCTTATCCCTGCTTCTCCATTTAGAAACTTCCAGAACTGCAGACTCCAGGATTGAAAGGAGCCCTATATTCTGACTGTGCCCTGGGAACCTGGCCTAGACAGCTCCTCCCCTTCAGAGCTGAATGGAGGCCTGACATTGTTCTGTCCAGCTGCATAGGAGTCTGTCCCCTTCCTGGGCTGTTGACCTCCCTCTTAGCTGGGCAGAGCCAGTGGACAGTTATTCCTGGAGCCACCCTCTGACTCTCCTCCCTCTGGGGCTGAGAAATGGGTGACATGCAGATCCCCCTGGGGTGGGGGCCATGCATGCCCATTGGGCAGTGCCTTCCCTTTCCTGGGATGCATCCTGAGAGCAGAGTTGCTGTTAGGAACAGGTAACTGGGCATCAGAGGCCAGGAGGCTGGAGGACCCCTGAGAGCCCACAGGTGGGGTCCCTCCCCAGTGGCTCCTGAAGGTTGAGGTCTCTGCCCCACCTCCTGCCCCAAGTCCCTTCCCTCCCACCCCACCTTCCTGCCCGGCCCTTCCACCCTACCTTCCTGCCCAGAGCTTGGGGGATCGAGCCAGGGGGCTGACTAGTGCCCCACAGGCCCTGCTCCTGGGCAGGGACCATTGCCTCCCAGGGCTGGGAGGCAAGAAGTGAGGCAGGAGCAGACCTCAGGTGTGGGAACACCTCCAGGAGGGTGTGCAACGTTGCCCCAGACAGTCAGGAGCATGCACAACCCTGCACATGGATGCTGCAGTAATTGGATTTTTGTCTAGAGTCAGTGTCACTTACATTCTTTACCCAAGTATGTTTAAGTAAATCGTTTGTGATAGCTTCAGCTGTGGAAGTCTTTTAGGAGACCACTGGGCAGGGTTAGGCCTCCCCCCAAGGCCTTGCTGGGTCTCTCATACCAGAAGCAGGAAAAGCACTTGGGAAAGGCCTTTAGCCAGGCCTGGACGAGGTTGCGAGTGGAGGACGTGAGGATGTGCGAAGGAGTAGCCATGGGCTCATCCGGGTACACGGAGCGGGCTCTGGCCATCTTAGTAAGGCCAGCAGCCCTGGGCCTCTGTCACAGCTGCGGCTCCCAGAGGTGCAGGGTCTCTGAAGGCCCTCTTGGGCACAGCTGGAGTTTGTGAGTGGAAGGACTGTGCCTCAGGTCACAAAAGCTGTATACATGTGCACATGTGGGTGTCTGGCTTTTGCATGCGTGTGGCCAGCAGCAGATACCCTCCTCCTGATTTCGCTGCCTAATGGGGAGGCATGGACTCCCCTGTACTAGGGCCACATTAGAAGGCATATAGCAGTGAGTGGCCCCCAGATCTCTAGCTAAAGTCTCTTGAAGACGTTGCAAAAGAAAATTTCGTTCCTAATCTCCGGCGGAAGAGTCCTAAAACCCCTCTTTTCCCACCTTTGCCGGTATCTCTCACAGCACAGGGGCTGCCCGAGGTCTCCTCTCACTCCCCGACTGTGCCTCCCTCACCCCCTGGCCCTCAGGCCAGCAGTTTCTATGTCTTTGATACTTTGGTGCACTGTGTTTCTTAGAAGGTGTGCACGCGTGTGTGTGTGTGCACGTGTGCAGGGCAGCTGCACATACTCTGAAGCTAAGCTTTTTGGCTGAGTCCCTAAAATGGGCCTTCGACCTGAGTTACATGGACGCAGTGTGCTGTGTGCGCACTTGCATCCGATTCTTTGTAACCCCCTGGACGGTAGCCCGCCACGGTCCTCTGTCCCTGAGATTTCTTCAGGCAAGAATTCTGGAACGGGTTGCCATTTCCTACTCCAGGGGATCTTTCTGACCCAGGGATGAGCTCCTGCTTATACCCTGTGGGAAGGATCCCGTGTTCACAGAGTCCTTGGCCTGGCTGAGCAGTACCTAGGGGACAGCGTTTACTTTCTGAACAATGACACCCCTAGTGTGTGAGCTCTTGTTCTAGGCTGAAGACAGGCTCCTTGTGGTTCTCCCCCCGCAATACATCCACACCGGGAAGTTCGGGGACCAGTATCTTGTCTGACAAACACGGCCAGGGCTCACACAGATGGGAGTAACTTGCCCCAAACCAACATCTGGAGGGAGGCCTGGACCCAGGTCGAGGGGTGTCGGCTCCTAAGCCCTGACCCTCGGGGCACTTAAGAGCCGCTGGGTCTCATTCAGATGTGGGGGGTGGGGGCAGGGGTGTGTGTGGAAACCAGAAGAATGGCTGCCCTTCTCTGAACTCGGCCTCCCTAAAGATGGAGGCAAGGCTAAGGTGCGAGCACTTTACTGGGGAGCTGGCCCTGGGACACAGGAGGGAGGAGGGAGAGCAGCCAGATAACGGCGCTGAGTTCTGATGGTCCGCCTTACCGCAGTTTTGGAGGCCCTGTGAAGCCTGGGATCTGAGTCTGCCCGGGGTTTTCGCCTGGCTCCCTGCGTTCGGCTGGTTGTGCGCATGCGCACACCCACACCC
>NW_011494878.1:679048-693956 GCF_000754665.1 Bison bison bison | reverse complement strand
GGGGGGGGGGGGGGGGGCCGGCGGGGAGCCACAGGGTCTCCCTGCCAGCTCCCAGCCCACCCTCGGCACCCAGTGGTGCCCTCAGTGCCACCACCTGGCTGGTCACTGAAATGCAGGGCGTTGAGTCCCAGCCCAGGCCCGCCGGGTCATGCCTGCACTTGACCTGGACGTGCTTGTGCCTTTGAAAGTTGAAGCCTCCAGGTGACAAGAGCATCTCTGCTCTCGGTGCTGCTCATCCCTCCGCTGCTGTTCTGTCCTGCTGATGGCTGTGAGGCTGCAGGTCAGGAGTGGTGGTGGGCGGTGCTGGGTGCCACCGAGGCAAGGCACAGATGCAAGTGGCACACAACGGCCCAGGTACCGCTCCCAGGGACATGTTTTCTCATCTAGCCTTCATCCCTACCCAGCGAGGGAGGAGGCGCAAGAAACTATGGCCCATTTTACAGCCGAGGAAACTGAGGTTCAGAGCGGCTCAGAGGTTTCCCTATGGTGTGTAGACCGTGTCTCCTGACTCCAGCCTGGCCTCTCTCACTGGCTCCCAGTATTGAAACCGCAGGAGAGGACTCAGCAGGTATGTGTGCGGAGGTCACAGGTGAGGGTGCAGGCAGGGAGTGCTAATGGAATGTAGTTTCTAGGAGGCCGGGGGCTGGGCTGGACCATGGTGTAGGGGTAGCTGGTGTCTGGCTCTGGAGGGCCAGGACAGCCTGCGGTCAGGCAGTGGGGCAGCCCAGGAGGGGTGGAAAGAGGGCGAGGCAACAGTACAGCCACAGGAAGCCCTTGTGCCTCCTTGCTTGGCCTACCCGGCCCTCCTGACCTACAGCCAGCCTGCTAGACACTGCTGGTGGCAGCGTATCCAGGCAGTAGCAGAGGGCCCCTCAGGCTCAGCCTTTGCCTGACCAGACCTCCCTGCCTGCTCCCGGCCCACCCTCGGCACCCACGGTGCTGCTCTGCCCATGCAGAGGCACCTGGCACCCTCTGAGGCTTGGCCACAGGGACTCTGGGCCCAGTTCCAGGGAGGACCCTCTTCCTCCATAGTGCCCTGGAGAGCCGGGTAAACGCATGTGTGAGACAGACAAGTGCTGACACACGACAGCTGGCGCTGCACTCAGTGCCAGTTCGCTCCCAAGCTGGCAGGAGTGCCCGCTCCCCCCTGCTCCTGGGCCTGCCCTCATGCCCACCTGCGCCTATGCGAGAGATGGGAAACTTGAGGGCCAGGCTTCTGAGAACCAGTGAATCACTTTCACCGGCCTGACTGAGTTGATTGCATCTATAATTAGAAGGTGCTGGCCTTCCTGCCAGAACAGAGGAAGAGCTGTAAGGAGTCAGAGGAGGCAGTGCAAGTCCGTCTCCCACTGCCCTTAAAAGGCCTGCTGCCTTGTCCAGACCAGTACCAGCTGACTTGGGCCAGAGGTGCAGGTCCCCTGGGAGCTCCATCATTGTCCCCCCAACCCTAGCCCCGTCTTCCCCCTCCCTCGTTCTGGCCTCTGGAGGCTTCCAGAGAGCTCCACCAGTGTCTGAGTCTGCAGCTTTGAAGCAGGTCTGGCTGTAGGCAGGCGCAGCGGAGGCAGGAGAGAGGCTCTGTGTACTTGTTACTTTGCCTTTTCACCTGGAAAGCCTTGAAAAACACCAGTGCCCAGGCTGTACCCCCACCAGTTGGAATTGTTGCAGTGGAAGCTGGGCAAAGCGGTTTTCTAAATTCTCCAGGTGATTGTTATGCAGCCACCAGAGGCACTGACCTAGGTGAAGCTGGTCTCATCACCTGGAGGCTAAAACTTTGAAACGGACAAGCACATCCAGGGAAAGTGCGGGCATGACCTGGCAGGCCTGGGCTGGGACTCAGTGCCCTGCATTTCAGTGATCAGCCAGGTGGTGGCGCTGTGGGTTGGGCCACACCAGGTGCAGCAGCTGCTGCTGTTTAGTTGCCAACTTGTGTTGGCCTCTTGCAACCCCATGGACTATAGCCTACCAGACTGCTCTGTCCATGGAATTCTCCAGGCAAGAATACTGGAGTGGGTTGCCATTTCCTTATCCAAGGGATCTTCCCGACCCAGGGATTGAACCTGAGTCTCCGGATTGGCAGGTGGATTCTTTACCACTGAGTTACCAGGAAAGCCCACACTAGGAGCAGAAAAGCTTTCTAAAGGAGAGGATCTGAAACTTCAGAGAACAGTGAGTTCTGACTCAGGGGAAGGTGCACTGCTGCCGCCGACGAGTTCTTGGTGGTGCTGACCCTGCGGCTCCAGCTTTGCATTTGTTTTAGAGCATCCCTGCAGGGTCTGACTCCCCGGGGGCCTGTGTGGCTAGAATGGCCTGTGTGGGGCATGGAGTAGGAACATGTGTGGGAGTTTGCTCCTCAGGTGGGAGGTGGTACCGTGTTCTAGTGTGCAGTGCTTTACCCAAGTGAGCACATTCCATCCTCCCAGCATACCTCTGAAATAGTGTTCCCCATGCCCATTTACAGATGAGGTCATTAAGGCTCCGAGAGGTTGAGGGTCCTGATGAAGCCACAAGTGGCTGATCCGGGCACAGACGCAGGCCTGCCTGACCACCTTTGCTGCCATCCTGGCCCTGTTGCAATCGCTCCCATCTTGAACTCTTCTCTGTGTCTTCCAACATCTCCATGCCTTCATCATCACCACCTACTGAAGGTTTATCAGACTTGTCAGTGGCAGCTCTGAAGCCCCCACTGTATCTGCTTCCTCGGATTATCTGCTGTGTGACCCTGGACAGTTACTTGGCCTCTCTGTGCCTTGTCCTCATTGGCAGCATGCAGAGAGTGGCGTTTGCTCCCTTGGGGTTATTGTGAGGATGAATGAGATGATTCAACTCTAGCAATAGTGTCACTGGTGGCGCATACAAAGTACTCAGAGTTTTAGCTACTGTTATTTCATTTTAAAAAAACTTATTGGAGTATAGTTGATTTACAAGGTTGTGTTAGTTTCTGCTGTAAGCAAAGTGAGTCAGTTATACACATACCTACATCCACTCTTTTTTAAAGATTCTTTTCCCGTATAGATCATCACTTAGTATTGAGCTGAGTTCTCTGTGCTATATAGTACATCCTTATTAGTTATCTGTTTTACATATAGTATGTGTATATAGGGCTTCCCAGGAAGCACTGGTGATAAAGACCCGCTTGCCAATACAGGAGATGTAAGAGAGGCTGGTTCGGTCCCTGTGTCAGGAAGATCCCGTAGAGGAGGGCATGGCAACCCACTCCGAGTATGTACATGTCAGTCCCAACCTCCCGATTTATCCCTCCCTTTCCTCCCCCCGCTGGTAGCCATAAGTTTGTTTTCTACATCTGTTATTTTCTTCTTTACCACTTGTACCATTTTTAAAGATTACACTAATATGACTGATACATAGTATTTGTCTGTCTCTGACTTCACTCAGTATGACAATCTCTATGTGGTTGCAAATGGTATTAATTCATCTGTTCTTATGGCTGAATTATATTCCATTGTGTGTACACACACCGCATCTTCTTTATCTGTTCCTCTGCCAGTGGGCATTTAGTTTGCTTTCATGTCTTGGCTATTGTAAATAGTGCTGCAGTGAACACTGGGATACATGTGTCTTTTTGAATTACGGTTTTCTCTGAATGTATGCCCAGGAGAGGGATTGCTGGATCCTATAGTCGATCTGCATCTGGTGGTTTTAGGGAACCTCCGTACTGTTCTGCATAATGGTTGCACCAGTTTACATTTCCATCAACAGTGTGGGAGGGCTCCCTTTTCTCCACATCCTCTCCAGCACTTTTTATTTTTTTTCTTTCTTCTTCTTTTTTACCTCCTGTGTCTGTTGGTTTTCCAGCTCCAAACCCAAATTTCCACTGAGTTTGGTGACTAGGCTTTGCCAATTACCATTCTGGACAGCTGGTTTCCTATCAGGTTCTACCAGCAGGGGTCATTGAAATTGGCAGCCAGGGGAGCTCTCTGTTCCTCCATATCCCACACCAGCAGTTCCCCTCTCCAGCACTTTTGATGATGGCTATTCTGATTGGTGTGAGGTGATACCTCACTGTAGTTTTGATTTTCATTTCTCTAATAATTAGTGATGTTGAGCATCTTTTCATGTGCTTTTTGGCCATCTATATGGCTTCTTTGGGGAAATGTCTATTTAGATCTTCTGGCCACTTTCCAATTGAGTTATTTTTTGTTATTGAGCTGCATGAGCTGTTTGTGTATTTTGGAGATTGATCCCTTGTTAGTAGCTTTGTACACAGATATTGTCTCCCATTCTGTGGATTGTTTTTTCGTTTTGTTTATGGTTTCCTTTGCTGTGCAAAAGCTTTTAAGTTTTATCAGTTCCCATTTATTTATTTTTGTTTTTATTTTCATTACTCTAGGAGGTGGATCCAAAAAGATTTTGTTGCTATTTATGTGAAAGAGTGTCCTGCCTATGTTTTTCTCAAAGAGTTTTATAGTATCTGGTCTTATATTTAGGTCTGTAATCTATTTTGAGTTTATTTTTGTGTTTCGTGTTAGAGAGTGTTCTAATTTCATTCTTTTACATGCAGTTATCTAGTTTTCCCAGCACTACTTACTGAAGAGACTGTCTTGTCTTCTTTGTATTCCCTTGCCTCCTTTGTCATACATTAGTTGACCATAGGTATGTGGGTTTATCTCTGGACTGTCTATCCTGTTCCATTGATTTATATTTCTGTTTCTGTACCAGTACCATACTGTTTTGATTAATGTAGCTTTGTAATATAGTCTGAAGTCAGGGAGCCTGATTCCTCAGCTCTGTTTTTCTTTTTCAAGATTTCTTTGGCTATTTGGGGTCGTTTGTGTTTCAACTGAACTGAACTGTGTTTCCTTACAAATTGTAATGTTTTTGTTCTAATTATGTGAAAAATTCCATTGGTAATTTGATAGGGATTGCATTGAATCTGTGGATTGCTTTGGGTAGTAGTCTCATTTTCACAATATTGATTCTTCTAATCCAAGAACATGGATATCTCTCCATCTGTTTGTATCATCTTTGACTTCTTTCATCAGCATCTTATAGTTTTCTGAGTACGGTTCTTTTGCCCCCTTAGGTAGGTTTATTCCTAGATATTTTATTATTTCGGATGCAGTGGTAAATGGGATTGTTTTCTTAATTTCTCTTTCTGATCTTTCATTGTTGCTATATAGGAATGCAAGACATTTCTGTGTGTTAATTTTGTATCCTGCAACTTTACCAAATTCACTGATGAACTCTAGCAGTTTTCTGGTAATGTCTTTAGGATTTTCTATGTATAGTATCATGTCATCTGCAAACATTGACAGTTTTACTTCTTTTCCAATTGGTTTCCTTTTTTTTTTTTTCTGATTGCCATGACTAGAACTTCAAAAACTGTGTTGAATAAAAATGCTGAGAGTGAACATCCTTGTCTTATTCCTGATCTTAGAGGAAATGCTTTCAGTTTTTCACAGTTGGGAATGTTGTTAGCTGTGGCTTGCTGTATATCTTTTTTATGTTGAGGAGGGTTCCTTCTGTGCCCAGTTTCTGGAATTTTTGTCATAAATGGGTGTTGAATTTTGTCAAAAGCCTTTTCTGCATCTATTGAGATGATCATATGGTTTTTATTCCTCAGTTTGTTAATTGTGTTATCACATTGATTGATTTGCATATATTGAAGAATCCTTGCATCCCTGGGATAAATCCCACTTGATCATGGTGTATGGTCCTTTTAATGTGTTGTTGGATTTGGTTTGCTAGTATTTTGTTGAGGATTTTTGTGTCTGTGTTCATCAGTGATATTGGCCTGTAATTTTCTTTTTTTGTGGTATCTTTGTTTTTGGTATTAAGGTGATGTTGGCCTTATAGAGTGAGCTTGGGAATGTTTTATCCTCTTTGATTTTGGGGAAGAGTTTCAGAAAGATAGGTTTTAACTCTTCTCTAAATATTTGATAGAATTCACCTGTGAAGCCATCTTGTCCTGGACTTTTGTTTGAAAGTTTTTTAATCACTTTCAATTTTAGTACTTGTGATTGGTCTGTACATAATTTCTGTTTATTCCTGATTCAGTCTTTGATGGTTGTACCTTTCCTAGAATTTGTCCATTTCTTCTAGATTTTTCTTTTTATTGGCATATAGTTGTTTGTAGTTGTCTCTTATGATCTCTTTGTATTTCTGTGGTGTCCACTTTAACTTCTCTTTTTTCATATCTTATTGATTTCAGCCCTTTCCCTTTCTTTCTTGATGAATCTGGCTAAAGATTTATTAGTTTTGTTTATGTTTTCACAGAACCAGTTTTTTTTTTTTAACTTCATTGATCTTTTCGATTGCTTTCTTCATCTCTATTTCATTTATTTCTGCTCTGATCTTTATGATGTCTTTCCTTCTACTAACTTTGGGTTTTGTTTGTTCTTTCTCTTGTTGCTTTAGATGTAAGGTTAGGTGGTTTATTTGAGATTTTTCTTGTTTTGTGAGGTAAGATTGTATCACTGTAAACTTCCCTCTTAGAACTGCATAATATTTGGATCATCATGTTTTTGTTGTCATATGTTTCTTGGTGTTTTTGATTTCCTCTTTGATTTTTTCGGTGATCCATTGGTTGTTTACTAACATGTTGTTTAGCCTCAACATGTTTGTGTGTTTTTACTATTTCTTTCCTGCAATTTATTTCTAATCTCATAGTTTTGTGGTCGGAAAAGATGCGTGATATTATTTCAATTTTCTTAAATTTACCTAGGCTTGATTTGTGGCCCAAGAAGTGATCTCTCCTGGAGAATGTTCCATGTGCACTTGAGGAGAAAGTGTATTCTGCTTCTTTCAGATGGAATGCCCTATAAATTTCAATGAAGTCCATCTTGTCTAATGTGTCATTTAAGACTTCTTTCCTTATTGATTTTATGTCTTGATGATCTGTCCATTGGTTTAAGTGGGATGTTAAAGCCCCCCCCATTATTGGTGTGTTACTGTTGATTTCCTCTTTTATGGCTGTTAGCATTTACATTATATATTGAAGTGCTCCTATGTTGGGTATTATATATTTACAATTGTTATATCTTTTTCTTTGATCTCTTGATCATTATGTAGTGTCCTTCTTTGTCTCTTGTAATATTTATTTGTTTATCTTTGGCATCACTGTCTTCATCGCTCTGCAGGCTTTTCTCTAGTTGTGGCGAGTGGGGGCTACTCTCTAGATACAGTGCAAGGGCCTCTCATTGCAGTGGCTTCTCTTTTTGTGAAGCACGGCCTATAGGGCGTGCAAGCTTTGATAGATGTGTCTCATGGGCTCAGTAGTTGCAGTTCCTGGGCTCCAGAGCACAGACCGAGTGGTTGTGGCACACGGACTTAGTTGCTCTGTGGCATTTGGGATCTTTCTGGCCCAGGTATCAAACCCACATCTCCTGCATTGGCAGGTGGATTCTTTACCACTGACTCATCAGGGAAACCTCTAATAGTCATTTAATTAAAGTCTACTTTGTCTGATATGAGTATTGCTACTCCAGTATTCTTTTGATTTCACTTTGCATGGAATATCTTTTTCCATTCTCTCATTTTCTGTCTGTATGTGTCCCTAGATCTGAAGTGGGTCTCTTGTAGACAGCATATATAGTGATCTTGTGTTTGTATCCATTTAGCCAATCTGTGTCTTTTGGTTGGAGCATTTAATCCATTTATATTTAAGGTAATTATTGATATGTATGATTCTTGATCTGTATTATTCCATTTATATATAAGGTAATTATTGATATGTATGATTTCTTAATTGTTTTGGATTTTTTTTTTTTTAAGTTTTTTTTCTTCCCTTCCTCTTTTGTTCTCCTCTTTTGTGATTCGGTAACCATTTTTAGTGTGGTGTTTGGGTTGCTTTTTCTTTTTTGTGTGTATATCTATTATAGTTTTTTTGGTTTGCATTTCCCACCGAGAGAAGTTCCTTTAGCATTTATTGTAAAGCTGTTTGATGGCACTGAATTCTCTTAGATTTTGCTTGTCTGTAAAGCTTTTGATTTTCTGTTGAATCTGAGTGAGAGCCTTGCTGGGTAGAGTATTCTTGGTTGTAGGTTTTCCCCTTTCATCACTTTAAATATGTCGTGTTACTCCCTTTTGGCCTGCAGAGTTTCTGCTAAGAAACCAGCTGATAACCTTATGGGGATTCCCTTGTATGTTATCTGTTGCTTTTCCTTTTTTGCTTTTAATATTTTTTTCTTTGTATTTAATTTTTGTCAGTTTGATTACTGTGTGTTTCAGCACGTTCCTCCTTGGTTTTATCCTGTATGGGACTCTCTACACTTCCTGGACTTGGGTGACTGTTTCCTTTCCCATGTTAGGGAAGTTTTTTTAATCTGTTCAAATATTTTCTCAGGCCCTTTATCTTTGTCTTCTTCTGGGATCCATCTAATGTAAATGTTGGTGTGTTTAATGTTGTCCCAGAGGTCTCTGAGACTGTCCTCAGTTCTTTTCATTCCTTTTACTTTTATTGTGTTCCATGGAAGTTATTTCTGCCACTCTTGACTTCCAGCTAACTTACTCATTCTTCTGCTTCAGTTATTCTGCTATTGATTCCTTGTTATGTATTTTTCATTTCAGTTATTGTGTTATTTATCTGTTTTTTTGTTGTTGTTGTTCTTTAAATCTTCTCTTTGTCAAACATTTCTTGTAATTTCTCAGTCTGTGCTTGCATTCTTTTTTCGTTGCTGTTGAGATTTTGCATCATTTTTACTGTCATTTCTCTGAATTCTTTTCCAGGTGGTTTGCCTATTTCCTCTTCATTTAGTTGTCCTTGTGGGGTTTTCTGTCTTGCTCCTTCATCTGCACCGTATTTCTTTGTCATATCATTTTGTCTTACTTTCTGTTTGTGGTCCCCTTTCTGCAGGCTGCAAGATAGTAGTTTCTCTTGCTTCTAGTGTCTGCCCCCTGGTGGATGAGGTTGGTACTGGGGCTTGTGCCCGTTTCCTGATGGGAGCCTGGTGCCTTCCCTCTTGGAGCTGGGTCTTGTCCCTCTGATGGGCAGGGGTGTGTTAATAAGTGGTGTTTTGAGATGGCTGCGAGCTCAGTATGACCTCAGGCAGCAGGTGGCGCTGTGCTCCTGTCTTGCTGGTTGTTTGGCCTGAGGCGTTCCAGCGCTGGAGCCTGCAGGCGGTTGGCAAGGTCAGGTCCCTGACCTCTGTCTCCCCAGAAGAGTGTCCAAGATCCCTAAGTGTGTCTTGCCCAGGTTCTTGTGGAGGTACTGCTTTGGTCTTGATGTACATAAGACCTTGTATGTGGCCTCCAAGAGTGGAATCTGTTTCCCCCAGCCCCATGGAGCTCTTGTTACTCAAGCCCTGCTGGCCTTCAGGGCTCAATGCTCTGGGGGGGTCTTCCCAGTGCCAGACCCTCAGACTGTCTTGGTGGGATGTGTTTAGGAAGGATCATCCCTATGTGGGTTTAATATTTTTGGTGCGAGGGCTCTTTTTAGTTTGGATGTCTGCCACCTCTTTCCTCGTGTATGCTGGCCGTGACGCACTTGATGAGACATGTGACTGATGTGGTGGTGACCAGACCCTGCCCTGGGTGCTGAGCAGGGCCTCCCCTTGCTGTGGCTATCACTGCCCTGTGAGGGTGGGGTCTCCTCCCCAACTGTTGCTGTAGAAGCCCCTGGATCTGTTGTTGATCTGTTTCTTAGCTGTGTTTCTGATCTTTTGTGTGAAGTAGGGAGGGTTGGAACACGCCCACTGGGTGAGAAGTCACTGAGTATCGGTTCCCTGGAGCAGTTCACCCATGAGCACGCTCTGTTGTGCCCTCTGACCCATGATGTGAGCTCTCGCATTACACTGTAGTTGGTACTCCTCTCTTGCATGTGTGCGTGCTTAGTCGCTTCAGTCGTGTCCAACTCTTTGCGACCTCATAGTCTGTAGGCTGCCAGGCTCCTCTGTCCACGGGATTCTCCAGGCAAGAATACTGGAGTGGGTTGCCACGCCCTCCTCCATGGCAAGACCCAGGCGTCTAACTTGAGTCTCTCACGTCTGCCTGCATCGGCAGGCGGGTTCTTTACCACTGAGCCACCAGGGAAGCCCCTACTCCTCTCGGCCCCACCTTAACCCTGTGTGCACCGGCAGTTGGCCCTGGTGTCTCTCAGGCATTGTTTTCATCAGATTCCCCCTAGGGCCTGAGGCTGTGGTGTCATACACTTAGACCTGCTTGTGGGGACAGCTCAGACTCTGGCCTGGCCCAGCCCCCGGGTGTGCAGCCCACGAGGCCACAGGTACTAAAGGTAGACTCATCTCCAACGTGGGAGCACTGCTTGTCTGTTCAGATGTTCCGGAGGCACTGAGTTTACAAAGCAGGTTGTGGGGATGTAAATCTGTAGTTCGCATAAGGAGAGATTTCAGCTCTTCCTCTCTGGCACAGCCCTTGGGGCTCAGTGGTTTCAGCCCCACCTCTGCATGTGGACCCCTTGCAGGCATCTGCTCCCAAGGCTGCCCCGGAGCACCCTCACCCATCCAGGCAGGAGGGGACGGACACAGTGACCAATATGGGGACACGTGCTCAGTCCAGCAGGAGCAGGAGCCCCTCCTAATAGCTACAGTACTCCTGATTGCAATTGCTCGTGCTGTGAGTTCCCTCCTGAGACAGGAGCCCAGATTTCCTGGTGCTCTGCTCTGAGTGGCTCCTGCCTGAGAAGAGGTCCAGTCAGGGGCGATGGACACACAGGTGTGTGGCTCTTGCTGGAACTGAGAGGAGGGCCTCATGTGTAGGAGCAGGAGGGACCACAGAGCGGGCTGGGATGGCCAGCAGAGATGCCAGGCAGAGGTCTCAACAGGGGTGGTCCTGCCATCATCTCCATTTGACAGCTGAGGAAATCAAGGCTGGTTAGATTCGTCTAGGAGCAAGGACCTGGCCTGTTGCAGAGCTGGGATTCAAACCCAGGATCTAAACTCCTGTCCTGGAAGACCCAGTCAGGGAACCTGTCTCCTCCCACTTGGCACTGAGCCTGGAGACCCTCCCCAAAGTGCTTATGACCAGGCAGGGATGGGTTCTACTGGGGACTGGGCAGGGACTAGTAAGGAAGGACTCTGGGGGGCGGTCGTCAGGATCCACAGGGCTCAGTGTACAGAGGAGGGGGAGGAGGCTTGTGGTCAGGGAGATCTGGCCCCAGGCTGGGTCCTAGGGTAGGGGACAGGCTGGAGGAGTCCCCTGTGGGCTCTCCCAATTCCCTGAGAGGTTTTGGGCCTCTACCTCGAAGCCCACCTCACAGGTGACTTGCTGGATGGTGGCCATGCTTCTGTCTGCAGAGCCAGCACCTGTTTATCGTGCCTTTACGTATGCATGCTAAGTCTTTTCAGTCGTGTCCAGCTCTTTATGACCCCATGGACTGTAGTCTGCCAGGCTCCTCTGTTCATGGGATTCTCCAGGCAAGAATACTGGAGTGGTTCACCATGTCCTTCTTCAGGGGATCTTCCCCACCCAGGGATGGAACCCAAGTCTCTTACATCTCCCACATTGGCAGGCGGATTCTTTACCACTAGCCCCACCTGGGAAGCCTATTTTGCCTTTATAAAAAGTGCTGATTTCAAAACTCAGCTTCTTTGCACTAAAAAAGAAAAGTTATTTAAAAGATGACAAGATAGATGTGCCATTTAGAAATGTTATCAGATAGTTGACAAATGTGTAGAATGGAAAGCGAGTCCCCTCCCTCCTCTGCTCCCTTGCAGTAATCTCTGTGATGAGCATGGCCAGGGGTGGCTGGATGTCCTCTGTGCATTGATGTGCGTGTCACGGTCACATCTGCTGATGTCATTTAATGACTGATATGGGGTCTTATGAACCTGGTGAGTCCAGTGGTGGGGTCACCACTGTGAGAGGGGTCACCACCCCAAGCTGGAGGGATGGGCCTCACCCAGCTGCTCATTCCCATGACCTCCTGGGCTGTGCGTAGGCAGGTGTTGGGACACAGTCTCTGGGGGAACAGAGACCCTCACACAGGTGGGGAGCCTTGGGGTAGGAGCAGCATGATGAGTCCAGGACACGTGGATGAGGGCCCCACCCCTGGGTAGGTGACTCCACCCTGAGCGTCTGCCCCTCATCTGTCAAGGGAGACAGTGCTGAGGCTCCCAGGGAGTGGTGGGCTGGTGCCCAGAGTAGAAGTCGCCCCGTGGCCTCCTGCTGGACTCGTCCATCCCCTTAAGGGTGGCAAGGCTGGGGGTGCTGAGTCCCCAGGCTGGTTTCCTACTGGCTCCTGACCTCCTAGCCCCGGGGCAGGTGTCCCTGCAGGTGGCCTTGCCCTGTGGGCATCGGGTGGGGACTGTGCAAGTTAGCAGAGGGTATCAGCGTGCTCCCTCCATAGCACCTCCTGACCAGAGCAGCCTACTCCCTCCACAGGTGAGGGGCCTGGGGCTCCAAAAACACCATCTCTGATGACTGAGAAGCTTGGGGTCAGGATGTCCAGCTGACCACAGTTACCAGTCTCAGGTCACCTTTTGAACCCAGAACTGTGTGATTGTGGGAAAGTCACCCCACAGCGATGGCCCCTCAGCTGAAGCTCTGGGGTCCAGGTCCCCTCCGGAGCTAGTGACAGCAGCAGAGCAGCCACTAGGGCGTCCACTCTTTCCTCCCCCAAATGATTCCTGAGTGTGGCTACGGGCCGGGCTCCAGCCAGACAGGAAGACCAAGTTGAGGTGGGTGATCAGGCACTTCTCGCCTTGTGGGTCGGCAGTCCAGGGATTAACCCAGGGGAGCTTCCTAGAGGTGGTGGCACCTAGGCTGGACTTGGAAATCCTAGGGTTTCCTCAGTTGAGTTCCTTCTTGTGGAGCCTCTCATTCATTATCTGAAAGATGAAGAGTTTGTCCGGGTCAGTGATTATTTGACTTGAGTGGTAAAGAAGACCCAACCCAAATTTTTGACCCAGTGTGGCCTGGGAATGTTCATTTTAACATGGGTTGCACTGTTAAACAATGGGTTGCATGGGAGTGTGCTGTGAGTCTGAACCCATGGAGCAAGGGCGGCACGGAGCCTGGGGGGACAGGCTTGGCACTGTCCTGGCCTTGGCCCCGGGGACTTCCCTTGAGCACTTGCCCTCATCTCAAAGGATGTTCTGTGAATTCTAAGGTGACCTCCAGGCGTTTGGCAGGGAAGCCAGTGTCGTTTGACCCAGGGCCCCTTTCACCCTGGTGTGAGGCTTGGCTTATGTGCTGTGGGGCGGGAGCGGGTGCTGCTGGTAAAGCCTTTGGAGGGGTCCTTTGTGGCAGTAAAGTAATTGTGGCTGCTGTTTGCTCTGCACGGTGGGGAAGCTGAGGCCGGAAGGGCTCCAGGGCTGGCCCTGGTCCCAATGAGAGAGCAGATCAGGTCCGGTTGAAGGCTCGTCCCTGGCAGGTTGGCCCTGGGGGCTCTTTCTGCTTCCCAGGGCTTGGAGAGGTCAGTGTGGCTGCCTGGGGAGCTGGGCGTGGGGTGGTAGCCCCTGCCTGCTGGTGACCCGAGAGGGTGAGACCTGGCTACAGTCCCCGCAGAGGCAGGAAGGGCCAGCTCCTCCACCCCTGCTTCAGTCTCCCTGTCCTGCCTTGGGGGACTAGCCCAGCGGGTGGGGTAGGCCCCCTCCACCTGTCCAGGAAGTAGGAAGGAAAGTGTACCCTCGGGCGCTGGCTCCCGAGCCTCGGGCTGGCAGGTGTGTACCCGCTGACACCGCGGAATCGGCTGCCTGGGCAGAGAGGAACTGAGGCACAGAGGGCTGCAGAGTGTCCCAGGCCTCAGGAGAGCCTCCAGCAGAGCCTGGCTGCCGTGCGAGGGGGGACCCTCAACCTGTCACACTGAACCCCAGACTGCTGCCCAACACCCGCGTCTAACAGTCATTTCAGATCCAGCAAGTCCAAAGCAAGTTCCAGGTCTTTCCCCAGACCCCACCCTCAGAGCCCTCCCCCATGCCGGTCAGTGGCTCAGGTCAAAGACCAGCCATCCCAGTGTCCAGAGCCGACCCTGCCCCACTCCTCTGTCACCTGACCTGAGCCATCTCTTCCAGGGTTTTGTTATGGCAAAGCCCAGACCAGTTGGTTTTCAGATCTCTCCCTTGCTGGTCTCCACACGGCGGCCACAGTGATCCTCCCCGCCAGTCAGGTCACTCCTGTGCCCGGAGCGCCCATGCCTCCTGGGTCACTCACTGGCTGTACCCTGGGCCGCCAGTGTGTACGGTCAGGCTGGTCACTCCCCAGACTACTCTCCTGCTGATCCCCTCCCGTGCCCTGGCCTCAGGACCTCGCACCAGCTGTGCCTTGTACCTGGAACATCCCTCTTCTATGCCGGAAGCCGCACAGCTCACGCTCTGTCTGCCTCAGGGCCGCCTCCCTGCGGCTGCCGTGGCCACCCCTACACACTTGGTGTTCCCCTGGTGCTGTTTTTACTTCTTCCCCATGGTTTGTCTTTTCTGCTGGGACGGAACCCCAGGAGGCAGAGCGCTCTGTGTCCAGGTCTCTGGAATGAGGCCTGGTATGCACAGAGCAGATGCTGAGGAAATGTTTATCAGACACCTTGATCGGTGGCTTCAGGGCCGCTGAGGAGCCTGTTCTCTGCCTGCGCTGACATCTGATGACCCCCTCCCGGCCGTGCTGGGGCTCAGGCCCTCCCGGCGGCTGGCCCTCAGGGCGGAGGAGCCTTTGATGTCTGACCGCCCCATTCTTTCCTCCCAGGAAACTATGCCCCAGACGTCCGTGGTCTTCTCCAGCATCCTCGGGCCCAGCTGTAGTGGACAGGGGCAGCCCGGCATGGGGGAGCGAGGCGGTGGGGCCGGCGGCTCTGGGGACCTCATCTTCCAAGATGGACGTCTCATCTCGGGGTCCCTGGAGGCCCTGATGGAGCACCTGGTCCCCACAGTGGACTATTACCCTGACGTGAGTGCCTGTTGCCCGGCGGGGACGGCCACGGAGGGAGGCCGGGCCGGGGAGGGAGGCCGGGTCAGAGTGGACGGAGCCGCGGGGGCGGCGCAGGGCAGCCCGGAGCCCTGCC
>NW_011494878.1:677312-678948 GCF_000754665.1 Bison bison bison | reverse complement strand
TCTGCCCCTGCTGCGCCCAGGCGAGTAGGAGGTGGCCCTGGGGGAGAAGAAGAGGCTCAGGGGCAGGCCGGTGCCGCAGGGTTCCGGGGAGGGTCCAGCCAGCATGGGGCCTGTCTCTGAGCTGGGAAGCTGACTTTGTTCCCGAGCTGCCATGCTTCAGAATGACTTCCACTCCCGCAGCCTACAGACCCCAGGGCACCTGCCCATGCAGGCAGGGCGGCCCCAGGCCTCCCCGTCACTCCAGATGACGTTGGCATGTTCTTGGAAGCGTGAGAGTGTCCCCTGTCGTGTGTGGCTTCCCTTCTGCCAGTAGTGACCACTCATGGTGGAGTGGGCTTGCTCCTGGCTCCCTCTCCAGGCGCCCCTCCGTCCTGGGGGCCGCGTCACACACGGGGCTGCAAGGGAGAGTGGGGAGCAGCCGCCCCCTCCGCCCTCCAGCTGGGCTTCCCGGCTTCCTGGCCCACCGTCACCTGTCAGGCCGCCTCCCTCCTTCCCGGGGTTCTATCCACACCTCTGTCTGTCCATCCATCCACCCCCCGTCCTCTAGGGGCCCGGCCAGGGCTGCTGTTAGGGGTGCAGGCATGGCAGCCGAGGTTCCCGGCGGCAGAGCCAGGAAGAGGGGACCCTAGGCCGTGAAGAAGCCCGGAGCGGGGCTACAGCCCCCAGGGGCAGGGACCTCCAAGCCCCGTGCTGGTCTGTGCCACAGTGGCCTTGTGTCCACGTGGGGGGAGGCTCCCCTCTCAGCCTGTCCCAGAGGAGCCTCTTCAGCCAGCTCCTCCTGTGTTGTCCCCAAAACACTGTGCTCCAGGGTCCCAGCCTGAGCACCAGGGGAGAGCAAAAGGTGGGTGGTGGCAGAATGGGGTCCCTCTGGTGAGCACCTGGGCTCCCTGCCCTCTCACGCCCCTGCCCTGCAGACCCCTCGGAGACGCCAGCTCCTGCTCTGGGCTCTCCTCTGCCCTTGGCTAAGAGTTCTCAGATGTGGCCGCCAGGCGCCTTTTTTCACATTCAAAGCCTTCTGCTTCCAAGGGGTCCTTGAGGGTCTCACGCTGACCAGCTGGGACCCCAGTGTCTGTGTGCTGCACAACCTGGGGACAGGAAGTGGGCAGTTTGGAGTTGTCGGGAGTGGAGGTGGTGGGGGCAGGGGGAGGGTGCTGGTAGAGGATCCCCTGCTACTCCAGGGAAACCCGCCTCTCCCGGTGGCCTCTGAAGGCTGTGTGGGGACCATGAGGGCCTGAGGGTGGAGCCTGGTTCCAGGAGCTGCACACCCAGCACACACGGCCCGGCTGGCGTTAGGCTGGAGCAAGGGAGACCTGCTTCTTTGGGCCTAGAGCTGGGGCGGAGGCTCCCGGGCCCCTCAGCCTGCAGCAACCAGGTTGGGGTGGATTACTGTCTGACTAGAGTGCCCGGGAGAGCCCCAAGCAGCCTCCCCACCCCCAAGTCCTACCTGTCTGCAGGCAGGGGCCTGGCAGAGTCCACATCAGACAAAAGCTTCTGAGAGCCCTGGGTCCTGCTGCCTCTCAGACCATGAGCACCCCGCAGCCTGCACCAAGCCCGGTGACAAGGACATGGACGTGGGACTGGGGGGTCCTGGTGTGGCAGGTGGGGGCGAGGGCCGCAGCTGACTGGTGACGGGGGC
>NW_011494878.1:676466-677000 GCF_000754665.1 Bison bison bison | reverse complement strand
GCCTCACTGGCCACTGAGCATCTGGCACAGAGCAAGCTTGGCGCCTGGCCCAGGGAGCACTGTGGCCTGGGCAGCAGGCCCACCCAGGCCCGGAGGGTCCCCCCAACATGTACTTTCGGATTTAGTTCCCAGCGTGGGGTCAGGCAGTGGGTAGGGGAGCCTCCCAGCAGAGTAAGAGCACTGGGAACTGAGCTCGTCAGGGGAGGTGGTGGAGAGCCGCTACCAAGCGGGGTTTCGTCTGTGCCGTGCCTGGTGGGCAGGATTGGGGAGCAGTGAGGAGGAGGAAGGGCATTCAAGGTGAGCTGAGCTACGCAGCTGATGCTGGGTCTGGGGGGTGGCTGGGCCAGGGGGCAGGGTCGGCCGCGCCACCCCTGGGGGCCACACCGGGCCTGACTCCCTCGTCACTCTCTCCATCTCTGTCTTCAGAGGACGTACATCTTCACGTTTCTCCTGAGCTCCCGGGTCTTCATCCCCCCTCATGACCTGCTGGCCCGCGTGGGGCAGCTCTGCGTGGAGCAGAGGCAGCAGCTGGAG
>NW_011494878.1:675311-676366 GCF_000754665.1 Bison bison bison | reverse complement strand
AAGCAAGCTCCTGACCGTGCCCAACTTGCTCGCGCTTGGGCAAGAAGCTGGCTCAGGATGGGGCCTGGCTGAGCTGGCCAGGGCCCCTTCCTGTTGGGGGCAAGTCTGCTTGTCTGGCCTCCTGGCATCGCTGGAGTTGGGCTCCCTGGGGGTCTGCAGGGGCGCATGTGGAGCACACTCCCAGGGTGCTGAAGGGACTGTCGCTGGTGGGTGCCCACGCCCCTCCCAGTGGAGGACCACAGTGGATGGCTCTCCTGCTCCAGAGGGAGAGTCTGGCTACAGCTGGTGGAGAAGGCTGGGTCACCTTCTGGGTCACTGCCCCTGCTAAGGAGGGTAGGGCGCGGCACCCTCAGGCTGGAGTTTGCAGTGACTCAGATAGGGTTATCTGTCACTGTCATGTCTTCTGACTGAGTCAGGCTTTGGATGGTCAGGATGGTTAAGAAATCACAGCTTATCCCTGAGGTCCTGGGGCAAAGGCTGGGGTGTGGATTTCAGAAGCCCAGGGTCTGGTACAGAAGCAGAGGTGGCAGGCAGACTGGCAAAAAGCCGGCAGGGCCTGTTCCCAGTGACCTGTCCCTCCACCTGGCCGGGCCTCCTGCCACCAGAGGTTTGCAGCGAAGGCTCTTCCGAGTCTCCCCTCGGGGTTGCTGGGCTGGGAGGGGGACGGGCACCTACCGCAGCCTGGGGACCAGGAAGGGCTCCTGAAGGCATGGGTGGAAAACAGCCAGAGCAGGGTGAGTGGGAGATGGAATCTGATGTTGAGGGTCAGCGAGGGGTCAGTAGAGGCCTGAGAGGAGCCTGGGGTGAGCCCACCAGCCTTGTCTGGGGTGACGTGCAGGGCGGGGCCTCTGAGGAGGGAACGCAGGCCTCCTGTTCCTGCTGAGTGTGGGTGCAGCGGGCACCTGGGGGTTGTAAGCAGGGTCTCCTGAGGTGCCATGACTCTGCTGTGTGTGGCTGGGGGAGGAGGCTCTGAAGGGCATGGGAGTCACCACCAGGGCATGGGCAGGGGGCGAGAGTGGAATCAGTGGGCTAAATAAGGCCGGCGTGGGTGGACA
>NW_011494878.1:674134-675211 GCF_000754665.1 Bison bison bison | reverse complement strand
CTGGCAGTGGGGTCATGAGGGGGCCAGGCCCCGAGGGCAGGAGAGGCCAGGATGGTCCAGGTAGGCACAGGGAGCTGGTCAGGGGCAGGCAGGAGCCAAGGTGGGCCCAGGAAGGGTTTGGTGAACCTGAGCGGGGCTGGGTACCACGCATCCCGTACCCGCTTCTTGAGCTGTGTATGCGTGTGGACCTGGGGAGAGGACGCCTGGGGTGTCTGCAGTCCTTCCTGGCACTTGCCAACCTGCTTTTCACTGAGAGAAGGCAGTTTCTTGCTTAACATTCGTGATTTTGCTTGGTTTTCATCATTTTTTAAAAAATTATTTTGTATCTTTGTCTGTGCTGGACCTTCATTGCTGTGAGGTTCGTTCTTTCCGTCACGGCGCATGCGGGCTACTCTCTAGCTGTAGCGTGCGGGCTTCTCGCGGTGGTGGCTCCTCCTGTCGCGGAGCACGGCTCCAGCGTGTGTGGGCTCAATAGTTGTGGCTCCCAGGCTCTGGAGAACAGGCCCAGGAGTTGTGGTGCACGGGCTTAGCCGCTCCGTGGCATGTGGGATCTTCCTGGATCAGGGATCGAACCTGTGTCTTCTCCACTGGTAGGTCAGTTCTTTACCACTGAGCCGTCAGGGAGGCCCTTCATTGTGTTTTTTATGGGTAACTTCTAATTACAGCAAATGAAACTAGTTTTCTATGTCATGGTGGTCCTTTGAAAATGAATTTAAGTGGAGAGAGCTGGTGTCAGGGGAATGGAAAGTGAAGTGGAGAAAGACAGAACCACAGGTGGACGAAGGCAGCGGGGGTCTGCCCCTACCCGGTAGCCCAGTGTCGGGGCAGGGGATGCAGGTCCTGTGGGGATGGGTGGGGGGAGCCACAGACCTCACTTTACCCGCCCTGACCCAGGCCAAGCTGAAGTCCTTCTCAGCCAAGATCGTGCAGCTGCTTAAGGAGTGGACGGAGGCCTTCCCCTTTGACTTCCAGGACGAGAAGGCCATGGCTGAGTTGAAGGCCATCACCCATCGGGTTACCCAGTGTGATGAGGTGAGGTCTCTCTCAGACCCTGGCAGGGTGCCTTGTCTGGGGGAG
>NW_011494878.1:611475-674009 GCF_000754665.1 Bison bison bison | reverse complement strand
CGGCAGTCACTCTCCTGAAGAGGGCTGCCGGGCCGCCCCATTTGCCTCTCACCCCCACGGGGGCAGCTCAGCTGGCCAGCAACACACAGGCCTGCCCTCGGCATCCTCTGCACATGAACACCCTGTGGCTAGAGTGGGAATGGCCCAGGCCCCCTCCTCCTGCCCTGTGGGTGGGTGCCTAGTGAGAGGTAGGTCCCCAGAGATGAGCTGGGTACCTCCAGGGGGTCCCTCCAGCCCACAAGTACCTTCTCCACCCCCACCCCTCAGGAGAACGGCACTGTGAAGAAGGCCATCTCCCAGATGACGCAGAGCCTGCTGCTGTCCCTGGCTGCCCGGAGCCAGCTTCAGGAGCTGCGGGAGAAGCTCCGCTCACCGGCCATGGACAAAGGGCCCGTCCTCAAGGCCAAGCCTCCAGCTGCTCAGAAGGACATCCTGGGCGTGTGCTGCGACCCCCTGGTGCTGGCCCAGCAGCTGACACATATCGAGCTGGTTAGTGTGGTGAACACCCTTCCAGTGCATGGCTGCGGGGGGCATTCAGATGCTCATCCTCTCACCACTCCCACAGGGTGCGGCAGGGTCTCCCCTGCTGGTCAGACTGGGGTGTCAGGGGGAAGCCCGCACGGCAGCTTTGACCACTGCCTCTGGCAGGTATCTACTTGAGCAGCTGGTTGCCCGGATCACGGCAGCCCCGTGTTCATGGCAGGGGCTTCCAGGGGCAGAACTCCTCCCACCAGCTCTGGTCCCCTAGTCCTGCCTGCGCCCTGGGCTGGGCAGGTACCCTGCATGTAGCAGCCGTGGCCCTGAGGCTTCTGCACACAATCCTGTCCCCCTGCTCCCAGGGGCGCCTTCCAGACCCCTGGGGTACTTCTAGGGGGCCTGTCCACTGGGCACTCTGATCAAGGAAGGGCCGTGGCTGTGGTGCCTGCCCAGGCAGATATGGTCACCCCTCCTGTGCTGTCTCCCTGTTCCCCCCAGGAGAGAGTCAGCAGCATCCACCCCGAAGACTTGATGCAGATTGTCAGCCACATGGACTCCCGGGACAAGCACAGGGTGAGGGCAGAGGGTGCTCTGGAGGGGGGCTCACAACTGATGCTCCTGGGTCTGGTCTCCTAGCACCTGCTCCAGGGGTGGACAACGGCCATGCAGGGTGATGTATGCTGGGCGGGGGGTGGTGTTCCCAGAGGCCTCCAAGCTGATCCCTGCAGGGCTTGGGGGGATCCCCTGGGGCCCGTCCAGCAGCCCCACTCCCCTCCCCTCCCCGCTTTCACAGTCTCCTCTCCCGGGTCCTTGGTTCTGGGGGTGGGGGTGGAGCAGCACCCACTGGCAGGGTCCTTGGGCTCCCTCTGACCTGCCTTGTCCCCACAGTGCCGAGGGGACATGACCAAGACGTACAGCCTGGAGGCCTACGACAACTGGTTCAACTGCCTCAGCATGCTGGTGGCCACCGAGGTGTGCCGGGTGAGTCCTGCATGGCGGGCCCCGGTGGAGCGCAGTCTCCTCCTGACCCCACCGTGTCCCCTGAAGCTCTGCCTCCCCTTTCCCACAGAGGATGAAACTTTCTAAGTGCAGACAGGAAACTTTTATTGCCGGGGCCTTCGAAGTACCCCTCCCCCGCCCCAAAGTGATGACTTAAATTACAACAGTGACCCACTGTGGAAGCACCCTGACGTGCCCAGCATGGTCCCCTTTGACTGCCCTCCCCTCCCGCCCCTTGGCTCAGCATCAAACCACCACGGCCTCATCTCCTGCCTTTGCAGCCTGGGCATGTCCCCTCACCTGGTCCCACAGCTCTGTGGGACAGGCAGCTCCCCATCAGGCTGCCCTTCGGGGGCTGGGGCTGGAGGGGACAACCCCCAGTGGGGCCCAAGCTGAGTGGTCTGGCTGCCCTCCAGGTAGTGAAGAAGAAGCACCGGACCCGCATGCTGGAGTTCTTCATTGACGTGGCCCGAGAGTGCTTCAACATCGGCAACTTCAACTCCATGATGGCCATCATCTGTGAGTGTGCGGCCCCCGGGGTCCCCTCCGGTGCTGCGGGGCCCGCCTCCCCCCGCCCTCACCCTGCCTGTCACCCCCCGCAGCTGGCATGAACCTCAGTCCTGTGGCGAGGCTGAAGAAAACGTGGTCCAAGGTTAAGACAGCAAAGTTCGACGTCTTGGAGGTAGGCGTCAGCCTCAGGAGGGGGCTCCCATCGTGCTTTGGCCCCTGTGAAGACGTGCTGCCCTGAGTGCCGTCTGGTGTTGGGCGTGTCAGCAGGCCTGGCTGCACTGCCCCTGGGAGGCGGGCGGCCCACGCATCCTTGGCTTCGGGACTTCAGTCAGAACTGGCACTGCCTAAAGCAGAATTCTGGGGAGAGATTGGTAGGGGTTTGGCAAAGGCAGGCCGATAGCCCCAGGCTGGGCAAGGTTGACCAAGCAGAGACTGGCCTGTTCCCTGAAGTCCTGGGTCGTCTGGGTGGCCCAGGGGCTGGCCAGTGAGTGTGCAGCTGGTCAGGTTTGGGGCTGTGGGCCTCTGCGAAAGGGCAGAGGAAGGTTTTGAAGGTTAAGACGCATACTCAGGAGGCATAGAAGAGGTGTGAGCGAGCTGCTGAGACCTCTCCAGCTCTTCCTGTGATGCTCGGACCCTAACCCAAAGGCCTAGCCTGGCGCACAGCCGGGACCCTCTGCACTTCCCCCGCTGTGCTCACTCCTGGAAACAAGGGGCCGCCCAGAGCTGGTTCCTGCAGAGGGTGTCCTGAGCAGGTCTGAGGGCTGTGGAGGTACAGTGCCCACCACGTCCTCCCATCTGCCCACAGCACCACATGGACCCGTCCAGCAATTTCTGCAACTACCGGACAGCCCTGCAGGGGGCCACGCAGAGGTCCCAGACGGCCAACAGCAGCAGGGAGAAGATCGTCATCCCCGTGTTCAACCTTTTCGTCAAGGACATCTACTTCCTGCACAAAATCCACACCAACCACCTGCCCAATGGACACATTAACTTCAAGGTTAGCTCAGTCCCGTGCCCTGTCCCTACCCAGGGAGGGTCATGGCTACCAAGTGACCTCCAGGTGTGTGGTGGCCCTAGCTCTGGGTGGGTGATCTGGTTACATAGCTAGGAGACACAGGCTCCTGGGGAGTGAGGTCAGGGTGTGTTCTGGTTGGTGGTGCTGTGCTGTGTGGGGGGGCCCTTCTGGGGTCCGAGTTGGCTCTGTAGGGCTACCGTCCTGTCTCACCGGGACCAAGAAGGTGAGCAGCAGACTGAAAGCAGAGCCTACGTCCCCTTCCCTAACCAAGGTTTTCAAGCTTAAGGTGCCAAATCTTCTGACCCTTCAGAAATTTTGGGAGATCTCCAGGCAGATCCATGAGTTCATGACATGGACACAGGTGGAGTGTCCCTTTGAGAAGGACAAGAAGATTCAGAGTTATCTGCTGACGGCTCCAATCTACAGCGAAGAAGGTGAGCGCCCCCCGCCCCTGCCGCCCAGGCACACACTGTAAAAGTCACTCTGACTTGGGGTGGTTATTCCCATGCTACGCTGGGGAAGCTCAGCTCTCAGGGGTGAGTGCATGAGGGTGGGATGCGAGCGGATGGGAGATGAAGGACAAGAAGAGATCGGGCTCCTGAGAGCCAGGATGGGGCTGGGTCAGTGCTGCGGAACCAGAGAAATCTTAGAGTCCCCAGGAAACTGGAGCCCCACACAGCAGACCCCTGGGGACCATTCTGGGCCAGATGTCACTGCCTGCTTGGTCTGGGAGTTCCTTCCTGGGCCTCACTCCACCCTGGAAGGGAGGGTTTGAGAAGGGTATGTGTGTCGGGCGCAGACTGACCGTGTGTGGACATGGCTTCTGAGGGTCTTCTTGTCTCTCAGCTCTCTTCATCGCCTCCTTTGAAAGTGAAGGTCCAGAAAACCACATGGAAAAGGACAGCTGGAAGACCCTCAGGTAGGAGAACTCCAGGAGCAGTCTCGTGACCCGACCAACCCCCATGCCCGAGTCTACAAGGAAGGGAAAGGATGAGGTGGGGGAGCATCCCTGAGGACCTGGGGTTTGAACTCCCCTGATCCTCCCTCCATGGCCGGTTCCTGGCAGCCAGACCTCCCCTAGTTGCACAGGCCCGCCCGGGGGAAGGGCTCGCGGCCGCCTGACCATTTCCCCATTCCCTGCCCACCTTTAGGACCACTCTCCTTAACAGAGCCTGAAGGCACGGATGCGGCCTGCAGATGCTGGATGAAGCACACTTATGTACTGAGTTTTAATCTTGATTGATATGGGTTGAGATGAGGAGGCCTCACTGGTTGGGGTCCATTTTGTACATAACTTTTATGAAGAAAAAAATAATTATTTCATGCATCAACCTTTGGCACTTAACAAAGTTCTTTTGTTTACTTTAACAGGGCAGGGCCCTGCTTTGGGGAGGGGTGGGGAAAGAGTATCATGGGAGATGGTGTCCATGATAACATCTTATTCTAATGAAATGTAGATTTTTATTTTCTACTTTTGATTATTAACATCTTACAAAAAAAAAATATTTAAAAAAACCCAACCAAAACCAACGTGAGCCCTGCCTCCTTTCCAGCCAGTGTCTCTGATGTCGGGGTTAGTGCCTTAGAGGGTACTGAAGGCCAGTCTCGCCCGCAACTAGGCTGCTGGAGGCGCCGGGGAAGTGCTGCCATCAGTGCCCAGGCCTGCGAGGGTCCGGCAGGAAGGGCTCGGGTGGCCGGGGGGGGGGTCTCATTTGCTTATTTCTAGAAGTGCACCTTGAACATGGGCTTTCCAAAGTTTACATTTTCATTTTCCTTTATCAGGGATTTATCGGAGTCAGTGGGGAGGGAAGGGGGAATACCTGGCAGTGTATTTTCTGTTGGAATATGTCTGGCAAATTACTCAACTACAGAGAAAATCTCAACGTAAGGAGGGGAATCATGGAATTGTCAGTTTTCCAGGCTTAGCCGTAATGAAGTAAAAACACAGTACAGTGAAGGATGGGGACACTCACTGAAAGCCACCTTGAAGTCCGAGTACAAAGTGAAAAGAAGCAACTTACAAATCAGTACCCTCCTTCCCTCTGGGCAGGGGGCTCCCCTAGTGGAACTGAAACCCAGAGTTAGCCAGGCCCGTATCTGCTGGAGCCCGTGCACATACAACTGCCCAATGTTTGGAGCTGTTTTCCACACCAAGACTCGAGGCGTGCACTCCATTTTCTGTCTGGCTTCCTGGCCGTGGGACCTTGACAGCCCTGCTCCCTCCAAGGCCAGAAGTGGGCAGTCCATGCTGACTGTCTCCCTCTTGGCGGGCTTTCATTCCACCCAAGCATACCTGGAACCCTCTCTCTCCGCACATGGCTGGCGTTCGCCAGAGCCTCCAGCTGGGAGGCCTGGGTGAGGACGGATCTGTTTGTTAGTTGCCAATTCCCAGAACTCCTGGGAGAGCCTGGAGATGTGATCTGCTGCTGACGTCGCCCTCAGCCCCGGGTGGAGCAAGGATATTCACACTGTATTGTCACAGTGGTTTTGCACTTTTCAGATGTTCTAGATAGTACATACTGTATACTGATAGTACATATTGCTTTATGTATTTGAAATAAAGGTTTAAAAGTTGAGAATCTATATTTGGAATACAATGTTAGAACCTTTTTCATCCACGTGTTAAGGAGCTTCCACATCAATGTGCACTTCACTGGGTTATCAGTTCTAGTACCGACCTGCCACAGTGTCTACATTTGCTATTTTGTTTTTCCAATTTGATACATACCCTAACTCTGATGTTTTGGTATTTCGAGATGAACTCTGAGTATAAAGCTGTACCATAATGCAGGATGTCAGCTACTGGTGTGACTGGACGTACTTGCATCAATAAAAGAACATGTTGCTCCCCTTGTTTGCCTGATCTCTGTGTGTGGCTGTGAGGATGGTGGCTCTGATGCTGGCAGGAGGCACAGGCATGCCTGGCCAGAAGGGAGGATGAGATGCCAGGGCCACCACGGCCTTTCAGAGATGGAACAGGAACTCTCACCTCCACATTCTGACAAAGGGCTTTTCAAATAATGCAAAACAAGAAAAAATTGTACAAGAGGCAGGTTCTATCCTGCTTTCCTTAAAGACAGATCCAGAAGGGTATCACTAGCAGCCTTGAATTACGTGGTCGTGTAAGTTCAGGGCCTACCTTCAAGACTGCCAAGGTTCCTTTACTGCAGGGCGGATAGGAACCTTTGGTGTCCACGGGGGCTGGGGGTGTTGGGGTGCGCTGGCTGATGTGCTTCTCCATCGCGGTTCTTCTGTTTCAGTTGGTCATGTTCAGGAGTGCTAAAGGAGAGAGGGTTGTTGAGGGGCACACAAGAGCTTGTGGAACTGAAGGAAAAGAAGTGAGATGCTGCCTTTGTCTGGATGTCTCACAGCCAACCTGTCAGGTGCCCAGGCTGGACGAGGTCAGCTGCGCAGACCTGACACTGCTCCTCAGAGCCAGCTCATTAAAGAGCGCTGCCTGCAGAAACCTTTCTGTGCTGGGGGTGGGGGTGTGCTGAGAGGGGATAGAGTTAGCTCAGACCATTAAAGAGTGCTGCCCGCAGAAACCTTTCTGTACTGAGGGAGCTGCTGTGCTGCGTCATCATCCACCAGTATAGTTGGTCACCAGGTATGCTGAGGGACTGGCACCGAAATGTGGCCAGTGCAAGAGGAACAGAACTCTGACTTATTTACATTTAAATAGCTAGTGGCCACTGTACTGGAGAGAGGCAAGGCCTGGCGGACCTTGTCACCTGCTGCCCCTCCAAGTGCCTTGTGGAATGGACAGCATGCGATAGGGGCTTGGGTGTTTGTGGAGCAAATGAGGACCCCTGTAAGGATTCCTAAGTGAGTTTTGGATCAATGAAAACACTTTTTAGGTCTTTCCACTCAATGGCATCCTTACTTTCTTGGTATAGTTAGTCTTGGAAGTTACTACATACCTCACCTGAAGGAGGAGCTGCACCTCACCTGGTCTGCATCTTGGAGCTTGAGCTGGGAGTGGGAGGCGAGCCGGCTCGGTGAGCCACGGCACTGTCCTTCACACATGGGGTGGTGCCCTCCAGGCAGTGTTCCTCAAGGTGTTGGTCCCCACCCAGCAGGAGCAACAATGGGAGACTCAGGTATGGATCTACAGCAACAATGTTAAGGGAATAATGTTGTCAAGAATAAAAGAAAATATCCATCAACAGATGCATAAAGAAGTTGTGGTACATATATACAATGGAATATTACTTAGCCATAAAAAGGAACAATATTGGGTCATTTGTAGTTAGTTATGTGGATGAACCTAGAGTCTGTCATACAGAGTGAAGTAAGTCAGAAAAAGAAATATTGTATATTAACACATATATATGGAATCTAGAAAAATGGTACTGATGGGCACATTTGCAAGTCTGACATAGAGAACAGCTGTGTGGGACGACTAGAGAGAGTAGCACTGACATGTATACACTGCCTTGTGTCTAACAGACAGCTCGCAGGAAGTGACTGTGTAGCACAGGGAGAGAGCTCAGTGCTCTGTGAGGACCTGGAGGGCTGGTATGGGGGTGGGCAGGAGGGAGGCGAGAGGAGGAGGGGATACACGTATACATATAGCTGACTCATTCTGTTGTACAGCAAAAACAATGACACAACATTATAAAGCAATTATCCAATTTGGGCTTCCCTGGTGACTCAGTGGTAAAGAATCTGCCTGCCAATGCAGGAGACACAGGTTCAATCCCTAGTCTAGAAAAATCCCCTGGAGAAGGAATTGGCAGCCCACTCCAGTATCCTTGCCTAGGAAATCCCATGGACAGAGAAGCTTGCTTCCAAGAGTTGCAGAGTCGGACATGACTTAGCAACTGACAACAACAAATCCTCCATTTAAAAAATTTTAAAAATGGGAGGAAAAAGAATATAAGAGAGTTAAGCACCTGCCCTTTTCTGACAGCATGAAAGACTTAAATGCTTCAGTTCAGTTCAGTCACTCAGTTGTGTCTGACTCTTTGCAACCACATAGACTGCAGCACGCCAGGCCTCCTTGTCCATCACCAACTCCCGGAGTTCACTCAAACTCACGTCCATTGAGTTGTGATGCCATCCAACCATCTCATCCTCCGTCGTACCCTTCTCCTCCAACCTTCAATCTTTCCGAGCATTAGGGTCTTTTCAAATGAGTCAGTTCTTTGCATCAGGTGGCCAAAGTATTGGGAGTTTCAGCTTCAGCATCAGTCCTTCCACAGACTATTCAGGACTGATTTCCTTTAGGATGGACTGGTTGGATATCCTGGCTGTCCAAGAGACCCTCAAGAGTCTTCTCCAACACCACAGTTCAAAAGCATCAATTCTTCTGCGCTCAGCTTTCTTTATAGTCTAACTCTCATATCCATACATGACTATACTGGAAAAACCATAGCTTTGACTAGACAGACCTTTGTTGGCAAAGTAATGTCTCTCTGCTTTTCAATATGCTGTCTAGGTTGGTCATAACTTTTCTTCCAAGGAGCAAGTGTCTTTTAATTTCATGGCTGTAATCACCATCTGCAGTGATTTTGGAGTCCAAGAAAAAATCTGTCACTGTTTCCACCGTTTCCCTGTCTATTTGCCATGAAGTGATGACACTGGATGCCATGATCTTCGTTTTCTGAATATTGAGCTTTAAGCCAGCTTTTTCACTCTCCTCTTACACCCTCCTCAAGAGGCTCTTTAGTTTTTTTTTTCTTTCTGCTATAAGGGTGGTATCATCTGCATATCTGAGGTTATTGATATTTCTCCCAGCAATCTTGATTCCAGCTTGTGCTTCATCCAGCCCAGCATTTGTCATGATGTACTCTGCATATATGTTAAAGAAGCAGGGTGACAATATACAGCCTTGACATACTCCTTTCCAAATCTGGAAACAGTCTGTTGTTCCATGTCCAGTTCTAACTGTTGCTTCTTGACATGCATACAGATTTCTCAGGAGGCAGGTTAGGTGGTCTGGTATTCCCATCTCTTTCAGAATTTCCCACAGTTTGTTGTGATCCATACAGTCAAAGGCTTTGGCATAGTCAATAAAGCAGAAGTAGATGTTTTTCTGGAACTCTCTTGCTTTTTTGATGATAGCAATTTGATCTCTGGTTCCTCTGCCTTTTCTAACTTCAGCTTGAACATCTAGAGTTCATGGTTCACATACTGTTGAAGCCTGGCTTGGAAAATTTTGAGCATTACTTTGCTAGCGTGTGAGATGAGTGCTTAAATGCTCACCTACTGAAATTGACTGATAAACCTATGCAAAACTTTAACATCCAAGTAAAGGCAGAAACTCATAGCTTTAATTTTCAGTCCACAAGGGGGAAAGAGAAGAAAGTCCAGAGCCTGCTCTAGAAGGGTCAATAGGAGATCTTAGGCCATAAAGCTGACATATCAAAGAGCCATCCCTCAGCATAACAGTGAACTTGAAATAAAACACTCCTACTCCAATCCCACCAAGATGCTAAGGAAGACTGCCTGTTTTGAACCTCAGCATTCCATGGGAATGGGGAGAATTTACCCCTGATAATTGACAACCACAAACCAGTGAGTTTCACAAAGTTTAACAGCACAAACCACACTGGTCAAAAAAACTTCAAGCTCAGAATTTAGTTTAACATGGCCCTGAACTGGTATTGTCCCTAAGTTACCCAGTGGAAGCAAAAGTTCTGTCTATATTCTAGTTGGAAACGTCTCTCCTTAGCTGTGTCTAATATACCATTAAATCCACCTACTAGATTAAAAAAATGTTCATTTCTAGATGCTCTATTTGGATAAATTCTGTATAAATTACCTACTTATGCAGACGCTCTATTTTTGTCCAAATCTACTTGGACAAAATCCTGGATAAATAACTGGAATGTAACACAGAAAGGCAAAGGTTGGAAAATATGAAACAGAGTTAACATATGTTATTACAGTTACAGAAGGAAAAAGAATGAGGCAGAGACAATGAAAATGTAATAGCTGAGAATCTTTCAGCTGACAAAAGACAATCTAATTAGCCCAAAGATTCTCAAGCAGGATCAGAAGGGAAAAAAAAAATCTGCATACAGACATATCATAGTGATTCAGAATAGAGATAAAGAAGAGATTTTAAAGACAGCCAGAGGAAAAAAAGGTTGATTACCTTTAATGGCGTGTCAACTGTTAAGCTGATAGCTTATTTCACAACAGAAATAACTGAAGGCAGAAGACAGTGGAATCATACCATCAGTGTGCTGTGGAATTAAAGAATCCTCAGCTAGAGTTGGAACAGGCCAGGAGGGGGAGTTCTCATACCCAGCTACACATCATCAGTTACTCCAAACAGCATGAAAGGCAGCAAACATTTCCATCACAGGAAGGTGTTGCCTGCTTTATCACCAACCAGGAAGAGAGAAAACTTCTTTTTCTTCAGAGTACAGAAGCCCACCAACTAGAATGAACTCCCAGCTTCCTCCATTGAACATTTCGGTTAATACAGTTCCTCCTAATTCCCCATTTTACCATATAGAAGCAAGTTTCCTTTTCTTGTTCTCTGATTTGCCTATGGCCCTGAACTGCAATTCCTCTGGCTATTCCTGAGTAAACTCACTTTTCCTGGTCAAATAGATGAATATATTATTAGAGTTGACCATGCTAAAAAATTTCTCAACCTAGAATTCTAAACCCTTCAAAAATATTTCTTAAATGAGATAAAGATATTTATAAACTAAAATAGAGTCTAGCATAATGCCTTCACCAAAAGAAATTCTAAAGGATGAATCTTGACTCTACTACATGAAAATTATTTCCATATGAATCACAGATCTAAATATGAAACGCAATCAATAAAGCACTTAAAAGAAAACATGAACATTTAATCTTTACTTTGGAGTAGGCAAAGGTTTTTAAAATTGGACACCAAAATCACTAGCCATAAAAGAAAGCGGATAAACTGGACTTTATTACTAACTACTTCTGCTTATTAACAGGTAATATTAAGAGAATGAAGACCAGTCCCCTGCCTGGCAGAAGATATTTGCAAAATATAAATCCGACAAAAGACTCATATCCACAGTACAGAGGTAACTCCTATACATCAATTAAAAAAAAAAAAAAAGCCCATGAAAGAAAAAAGGGCAGAAAAAAGGAATAGGCATTTCACAAATAAGATATTCAAATGGCCAATATGCATATGAAAAGATACTCAACATCATTTTCCTAATGATAAGCTAAAATAAAAATTAAATAACTGTACACATTCAACAGAAATTAAAGAGTCTGAATTTAAAATGTTGAAAATATTTGTGGGGACGATATGAGGCAACAAGATCTCTCATATGTGGCTGGTAGGGGTTCAGTTATTTGGAAGGACTGAGAAAAATTTGACAACACCTGGTAAGACTATTTAAGAAAAACAAAAAGCACAAATAAACAATATCAAGAATAAAAAGGTTATCATGATTGATCCCATACATATTACACAGATAACAAGAGGAAATGGCAAACAGCTTTGTATGTTTCATCTAAAATTTCAAGTTTATACGTATAAATTCCTAACAAATAGCACCTTACCTAAAATAACTCAATCAAAACTGACTCTAGAAGAAACAGAAAATCTGAACAGTTCTAGAGTCATTAAATAAATTGAGCTCGTGATAAGAGATTTTCCTGTGTAGAAAGGTTCAGGCTCAGGTAGCTTTCAGGAAGTTTTGTCAAATATTCTAAGGAAGAAATAATTACGGTCATACAAAACTTTTCTAGAAACGGAGTACAAAGGAACACCTGTAACTTAATTTATAAGTGAGCAAAACCTTTATAGGAAAGCCCAAGAATGAGAAAGGATGTACAATATATAGGCAATCTTATTCATGAACACAGATGAAAAACACCCGAAAAAAGCACTTATATATACAACACCCGTACACAAATATATACAGATATGCAAACAAATGTTTGTATATGCATGAAAACCGAATCCAGCAATGTGTAAGGATCATATATCAGGACAGATTGGTGTTTACCCCAGGAATGCAAGGGTACTTCAGAAAATTCTATCAATTTAACATATTCAAGATGGAAAAAATCATATAATCATCTCAAAAGATATAGTAAAAACATTTAACAAATGCTTTCAAGCATGATAAAAACTTGCCAAGTGGTAACAGAAGGTAACTTTATTAACTTAATAAAGGGTATTTATTAAAAAAGAATACCATACTTACTGATGACACTGCAAACGTCTCCCTTGAAATCAGAAATACGGGCAGGACGTCCACTGTTACCACTTCCAGTCAACTGCAAAACAAATCCTAACAAGCACAGTTTAAAGCAAGAAAAATATACAGAAACTGAAAAGAAGCAAAACTTCTCTATTACTCATAGATATATAAGTGTGTAACAGAAAAAATGCCAACTAGAAATACAATATTAGAAGTGCTTGGGACTTCACTGGTGGTCTAGTGGTTACAACTGCACTCTTTCATTCCAGGAGGCATGGGTTTGAGCCCTGGTCAGGAAACTAAGATCCCACGTGCTGGTGTGGGGAAAAAAAAAAAAATTGTGTTTGGCAAGGTTACTGAACACAAAAATTAACACAAATCAGTTTGATTTCTAAATCTCAGCAAAAAATTAAAAAAAAAATAAAAACAAAAGATATTTACAGTGGCATAAAAAATGCAAACTATCTAGGAAAAAAAGCTTTAAAAAATCCACTGTGTGAAAAAGTACAAAACTTAACTGAAGATAATAAAGACCAAAATAGATAATATCACGTTCAAGGACTGGAGGGCTCTGTATGATAAAATGTACTTTTTCCCCAAAGTGATCTTATAGATTCAATGAGATTCTAATAAAAATTCACAAAAGTTTTCATGAAACAAGCTTATTCTAAAACTTTTATGAAAAGTATAAAGGTTACAAATAACCATGACAATCCTTAAGAACAAAGCCATGTATGAGGTATTCAAAGGTTAATACAGAACAACAGCTTTAAGATACTTTTCTCCATTATGATGTCAAAAATTAATAATAAAAAGAATACATAAAGGAAAAAAGATTAACTAAACACATTAATTTTTATTCATCAAAAAGTACCATCAGGAATGGGAAAGGACAAGCCACATCCCAGGGAAGATATATGCAAACATTTAACCAGTAAGAATTGGTACTCAGAATATTTGAAAAATTCTTATGAATTTAAAATAATGGGCAAAAAGACTGGAAATGAAAATTATAACTACGATTCATGCCTAAAGCCCACTAGATTAGCAAGAATTAAAAAGTCTGACATAATTAAGTATTGCCAGGGATGCAAAGTGAATCTCTTACAGTGCTGGAAGTGGTCCACTTTGGGAAGTAAGTTGAATATACACACACTGGCGACAGCATCATTACTCCTACAGAAGTTCTCAAATGTTCGTAAGATACACGCACAGCAATATTCATGGCAACATTGCTTGTGACAGCAAAAGCAAATAAGGAAACAAACAACAAAAAAACTGAGTGATCCAAATATCTGTAAAGAGCAGAAAGAATACTGCAGTATATTCATTTAGTGGAATACTAATCAGTAATTAAAATGAATTAATTTTGAGATTAACGTGAGTGAACAACAAAAACCATGATTAGAGAATATATGATGAAATAATACACATATTAATTCAAAAGAGGCAAAACAGTCTATTGTGTAGATATATATACATAGTTGGGAAAACAGTGAGGAAAAATAAGTGAAAAATTATCACAAAAATCATCAGGATAGTGACTAATATGGACAGAGTGAGGGTATGTGATTAAGAAAGTACACACAGAGACCTTTCACCAACAAAGTTCGAGATGCTAATCTGAATAGCTGCTACACTGGTGTTGGTGTCACTATTCTTTAAAGTACACAATTACATGTCATGCAATTTTCTGTATTTGATACTTTTCAACAGAAAGAAATTAGCTTATCACATTTTCATTTAACTTTGGTAATCAAATACTTTATTGGTACCTCTTACTATCAAAAACACAGTAATGTTTCCATTGCTTAGCTTCCATCTTTAAATTAAAAGCTTGTTTTTTAAAAAAAGAAAAAATTGATTTGGTTCTGTCAAAAAACAAGCTACAACTCACTTCTGTAAATAATTAGGTTCTCTCACTTTAAATATCTTAACTCACTGGTCTTTACAATAAATAACTGTATATAAAAGGAGACAATGACCTGAACAATTTTGCAGAGAACATTTTACACATCTTAAAAAACCAAGCCTAAATGCTATCCCAACTTAATCCTTAAAAGAATATTCAGTAAGAGTTATTGTAAAATTGAATTCATGTAGCACCAAGAAGTTTGGGACTTATAACATTTCAGATGATATGATATACGCAGCAAAAAGAATAATGATTTGTCTTCCATGAATTTTCAGGGTTTTATATACAATAGAAAGAATTCCATATAGGTCCCTTTTAAAAGCCAGAAGTTCAAAACTCTATGCATGCCTTTCACCACATCTCCAATTTGTGGATATAGCGATTGACCCTATGGCAAAAGATCCATGTGTGATAAACAGCACAGTACAGTCCTATCTGAATATAACTGCTTACTCATCTTGTCTCATTAATATAATTTATACCTCAATTAAAATATCATTCTATCTCCAAGTTATATATTTCCCTAAAATACTCTATAGTTCAGATTTCCATTTAGACAATGTTCTGCTCTGCCCCTTTCCTTGAATCAGTATGATCTTATGGCATACCTCACTAAATTGTTTGGTTTTCTCCTCTCAGTGAAACTTCCCCTCAACTCAAAGTATTATAATAATGTAAATACAGATGTAGCATAATTAACATGTAAGACAAAAAGGATAATACAAACATATGGATCCATGCTAAATGAGACAACACAAAGCAAAAAACACACAACACTATGCTATGTTCATCTATTCTGAACCACAGGGCCCTGCTAGAGCCCTGGCTCATGTAAACTGATGTTCCCAGACACCCCTGGTGTCCTGGACTCCAGCATAATTAACTGTTACATTTAAGGTGTTTCCATATTTGTTTGTTTGTTCAGAACGGCCTATAGCAACTCTGACTCCTAATCCTGAACATGATGATAAATTAGTAACACATTATATTTTTAATCAAGTCATAGATTCTATCCTTAGTATTTTCTATTATTACACATTTGTTTAAAAATAGACATTCAGGGGGCTAGGCAAAGCTGAGGAATTTTTATCTCTGCCTCCTCTTCATTAGTTGGGAATTTTAGATATGTCATTTAGTTATCCTCCGCTTCAGTGAAAAAGGATTTTTTAAGCAACTGACCAAAGATCTTCATTTAAAACCAAGCAGGTTGACTCAGTGGTCAGCAGGTGAAGAACCCTTGTTGACACACTCCATCCTTAACACTCCATCTTCTCTAAAGGAACAGGATGCTCCAACCTACCTTGAGCACAACACATTCCACCCCTCAGCCCAGATGCAACCAGGATACACATCAGCACATGAAGACAGGCAGAAATTAACTTAAGACTACTCTTAGAACAAATACCAGATTTTGATTTGTCAATGATCCATAGTGAGGTATGCTCAGAAAAAGAGACTTTGCATTGCAACGCTGCTTTTTCTTCTCACACCAAGTTAAACTGCTGAAGTAACATCAGCAAGAACACAAAAGCATGTCTTCCTGAAAGAGGCACTGCATCTGGAATTGGAATTAAGGCTAAACAAATAGTGCTGGTTTGTGGTTCAGACTAATGTGTCAACGATTACATTAACCCACAGCTTCGCTATTTGTCCTGTATGCCTGTTTGTGAAGATGCGTCTCTATCTCCTCCCTGAAGACCAGCATTCCCAGGTGCGAGTGTGAGGCCTCATTCATGGCTTTGGACTGGATGCACATGCGGTACTGCTCGGGGGTCAACTCATCAGCACAGCGCTTCTCATGCCAGAGGTGGAAAAGACCAGGAACCGGAGTCCGAATCACAATCAGGTCACTGTGTAAGTATTTTCGATACAGATGAACATCTTCTCCACCCCAACCTTTTACTTCCATGTCAAATCCACCTGCAGGATCAAAACTCATACTATTAAATAGCTGCCTGGCAGAGCACAGTCAAACCTGATAAAGATTTAAACATTCTACTTCAGATGAGATGACATGTACAATCTAAAGACACCTGAAGTAGAGGACTGACATCTTGGCTTAGAAATACAGTTATCAGCTGACAGCTGGAAGGTCAAGGGTCTGTTGTTGAGTATCAAAATAAGATTAAATATTTGAGAATACTTTGCCAACTTCAGTTTTATAGAAAATGTCTAGAAAGTCAAATAAAGGAGAAGGAAACCTGAATCACCCATAATATCACCACCATTAATGTTTTATGGTGTTTTCCCTCTATCCTTTGAGATCCAAGTTTTTCTGGGTCACAGAAAATTTTCCAGAGCGGAAAACAGAAGAAATGGGCCAAGTGGGACACATAAAATTGAGAATGGACACGCAGATGAGTTAAAGCCACATTAGCAGGTGAAATTGCTAATAAAGTTTACGAGGAAAACAGGGCCCAGGTCTAACTGCTAAGAAATGCCAAATATCTAGAGGGCAAACAGGCAGAGAAAGTCAGCAAAGGAGACTGAGGCAGCCCCAGAGGAAGGAGAGAATTCTGGAGAAAGTGTCATCACAGCTGTCAAGTGAGCAAAGCATCCTGAAGAAATGGTCATGTGCTGCTCAATTAAAGAGAATCAAGTAGACTTGGCAACGTTAAATGTCACTTACAGCCTTACGTAGAGCATAGGAGATCAAGTTCACACTATTTTTAAGTTGGTTTAGGCTGAACTAACTTTAAAGAAGCATGGAGAATACAAACTATTTTGAGTTTTTTGAAGAGCTAGAAAAGATTCTGAAAGATGGAGAAAAAATTAATTCTTTAATTAAAATCTAGGTTTCCAAATGATGTCTTTTTATCAAATAATTCCATGTCACTTAATTTCATACTTACAGGATGACAAGAATCCTGAGATCTCTGAAAAGTATTATTTTAAATAATCACGGCTTTAATAAATGCTATGTTTGGTATATCTTGGCTTTTCTTACTTGTAGATATGAATAAGTTCCTCAAATATTAGAGATGGTATAGACAGTGAAAATAAATAGAGAGACTTCCCATTACTGTCCAGCATGTACAGACAGACCTTCACTCCATCCTTCCAACAAATAAAAAGTTGAACAAACTGAAAACTCAACTCTTCTCAGATCCCTCAGAGAAATAAAGTCACAGGGCAAACTGCTCTTCCCTAATCTGAAGAGATAGACAGGTGTGTAAGACAGAATCACAACTATTACTGTTGGAGAAGAAACAGACTAGAAGAAATCTCCAGGGGAACCAGTACAGGGGTAGGAAAGTCTGAACTGATGAACTGCCAGAGGCTCAGTGGAAAAATCTAAGAGTTGAAAACACCAGAGGGGCCCATACACTTTTGTGAGTTTTATCTCTAGGTTTACCAGGTTCTCATGGTGAAAACTGCAGAAAAATCCCGCAGTGCTTTCAGGAAGGGGAAACTAACCGTTCTGAAATATGCCAGGGTGTTTTTTGTTCTTAACAAGATCTACCCTCAGGAAAAACTATCCTACCAGAGCCTAACCTATCTGGGGGAAAGGATATAGCCAACTAGTCCACTCTAGCCATCCTGTCCTACCTAAGATTGGGGCAGTGTCTGAAAAATGACTGCAAAATTCATGGTCCAGACTCACAGGATCGCTAAAGAAAGGACTGAGACTTTATCATAGGACTATAGAACACTTTATCTTCTCCCACGCCTTACCATCACATCACTGAAGGCCTATTTACCTCAGTCTTCTTTACCCAGTACATCATGCTCAGCTATGAAAAAAAAAATTAGGCAAACTGAAGGTCAAAAAATATTGAAGAGAAAGAGCATCAGAACCAAACTCAGATATGGCAGGGATGTTGGAACTAAAGGACTGTGAATTTAAAACAACTATGATTAATACACTAAGGGCTGTAATGGAAAAAGACAATATGCAAGAACTGATGGGCAATGAAGCAGAGATAAGAGTCTAAGAATGAATCAAAAGAAATGTTAAAGATAAAAAACAGTAACGAAATGAAGAATGCCTTTGCAGGGCTCACTAGGAGACTGGACTTGACTGAGGAAAGATCTCTAAACTTGAGGACATGTGAATAGAAACTTCCAAGACTTAAAAGCAAAGAGAAAGAAGACTGGAGGTGGGGGAAAAAAGAAAAAAACAGAACAGAATACCCAAGAACTATGGGACAACTACCCAAGGTATAATGTTTGTATAATAGGACAGCCAGAAGGAAAGAGGGAAAGGAATACAAGCTCCAAATGAAAGAGGCGAAATTGCAAACAAATGCTGGGGCTCCCTATCTCCCCCAGCCCACATTCACAGGATAGAGGCTCTCCATGAGGGAGAGGGAGTTGGTGATGGACAGGGAGGCCTGGCATGCTGCAGTCCACAGGGTCGCAAAGAGTTGGACATGACAGAGCGAGTGAACTGAACTGAAGAGGGAGATGGGCCCTTCGGCTCCCACCTAATATTCTGATCATAAGGCAGGGGTGTTCCTCTGAGAGAACTGTGCCACCATCTCCACCCCCAGGTCTCAAGCAGAGACTCAGAGCTTTTTAAGGGGAAGAGGGAGTCCATAAGGACAAATACTCCAGAGCTCTTCCCAAAGGAATTGACTTTATCTGAAAGAAAGTGTACAGAAATTAAGGCCTAAAGGGGCTCCTGTAAATATTGGAGATTTGGTGATGAACAATTAAGAAGTGGCTGGTAGCCCATTAGAGCAAGCTAAAATGTAGGCCACCCAGTTTACCAGAGAGGAAGGAAGAGAAACAGCTAACAGCCATCCTGGGGTCCAAACAAACCTCAAAAACTTGCCTCCAAAACTACCCTACAAAAGGGTTTAAGAGCTTCTCTGTGGCTCAAATGGTAAAGAATGTGCCTGCAATGAAGAAGACCTGGGTTCAATCCCTGGGTCAGGAAGATCCCCTGGAGGACAGAATGGCAACCCCCTCCAGTATTCTTGCCTGGAGAATTCCATGGACAGAGGAGACTGGTGAGCTACAGTCCATGGGGTTGCAGACAGTCAGACACTGAGCTGAGCGACTAACACTTTCAAAAGGGTTTAGTTTAATCTGTTAAGACTGGAGCAATCTATGTCCCAGAGTACTGTCCTGTGAGCAAATTAATGCAGCCTAATAGTTGGGCGTGACACCAACAGAGGCACGGGAGGAGACAGTGAAAAAGATATTCACTCAATCCAATGTCATCCCAGGATGACTGTACACATGCCCTGATGAGTGACATGAGAGGTGACATGAGATGGAGGATGCGGAGCCACAGCTCACTAAAACAGTAAAGCAGAGTCAGTTAATAAACAAGTAAAGGTAAAACAAAATGTAAGCCCTGGAGGCAGGGGAAATTAATATCTAGAATCAACACAATATATAACTTAAAATGTCTCATTTTCAAAAAGAAAGGTATTAAAAGAAACAAAACTGTGACCTATATATCAAAAGAGAAGCAGACAACAGAAACTGCCTATGAGAGGGACCAGATGTCAGTTTTAGCAAAGATTTCAAAACAACCATTATAAATATGTTCAAAGAATTAAGAGAAATCATGCTTAAAGAACAGAAAGATGACAATGTCTCATCAAGTAGAGAACATTATAAAGAGATAGAAATTATATATTTTTAATAAGAGAAATTCTGGAGTTAAAAAGCACCATAACTCAAACGACAAAGTCACTAGAGCAGCTCAACAAGTAGATCTGAACAAAAGGAATCAGAGAACCTGAAGACAGATCAATTGAGATTATGTTACATGAAGACAAGAGGAAACGGATGAAGAAAAATGAACATGTCTCAGAGAAATGTGGAACACCATTAACTGCACCAATATTCATCTGATAGGAATATGAAGGGAGAGAAAGGAGCGGTGAGAAATAACACAGGTCAGAGGCGATGATGGATCCTTACTATTTTATTAAGCAAGAAATCAGGGGAAAAATTTATTAGTTTCACTTAATAGTCTTTTTATTACTATTTGCTGATTTTCCATCATTTGTTACAGAGATAAAGACAAGGTGGAGGAATTTCCAGAGCAAATGGCTGACTATAAAAATGAACGTAAAATGGACATATGTTTATGTATTCTATTAAAAATACATCAGCTTCTCAGAGCAAAATTCAGGCTTAAACTTAAGAAAGCAGGGAAAACCACCAGGCCAACCAGTTAAAACTTAAATCAAATCCCCTATGCATATATAGTGGAGGTGACGAACAGATTCAAAGGATTAGATCTAGTAAACAGAGTGCTTGAAGAACTACGGATATTGCACATTGCCTCCGTAATATTGCACAGGAGGCAGTGAACAAAACCATCCCAAAGAAAAAGAAAAGCAAGAAGGCCAAGTGGTTGTCTGAGGAGGCTTTACAACTAGCTGAAGAAAGAAGAGAAGTGAAAAGCAAGGAAGAAAGGAAAAGGTACACCCAACTAAACGTAGAGTTCCAGAGAAAAGCAAGGAGACAAGAAGGCTTTCTTCAATGAACAGTGCAAAGAAATAGAGGAAAACAACAGAAGGGGAAAGACTAGAGATCTTGTCAAGAAAACTGAAAATATCAAAGGAACATTCATCCAAAGATGGGTACAATAAAGGACAGAAACAGTAAAGACCTAATAGAAGTAGAAGAGATCAAAAAGAGATAGAAAGAATACACAGAATAATTGTATAAAAAAGATATTGATGACAACAATAACCATGATGGTGTGGCCACACACCCAGAGCCAGACATTCTGGAGTGTGAAGTCAAGTGGGCCTTAGGAAGCACTGCTGTCAATAAAGCTAGTGGAGGTAATGGAATTTCAGCAGAGCTATTTAAAATCCTAAATGATGCTATCAAAGTGCTGTACTCAATATGTCAGCAAATTTGGAAAACCCAGCAGTGGCCACAGGACTGTAAAAGGTCAATCCTCATCCTAATTCCCAAGAAGGGCAGTACTAAATATTGTTCAGACCACTGGACAATTGCACTCATCTCCTATGCTAGTAAGGTCATGCTCAAAATCCTTCAGGCTAGGCTTCAGCATTATGTGAACAAGAACTTCCAGACATCCAAGCTGGGTTTAGAAAAGACAGAGGAAACAGAGATCAACTTGCCAACATTTGCTGGATCATAAGAGAAAGCAAGGGAATTCCAGAAAAACATATACCTCTGTTTCATTGACGATGCTAAAGCCTTTGACTGTGTGGATTATAACGAACTGTGGAAAACTTTTTAAAGAGACAGGAATACCAGATCATCTTACCTGTCTCCTGAGAAACCTGTATGCCAGTCAAGAAGCAACAAGTAGAATTCTGTATGGAACAACTGATTGGTGCAAGACTGCAAAAGGAGTATGACAAAGCTGTTTATTGTCACCCTGTTTACTTAACTTATACACAGAACACATCATGAGAAATGCTGGGCTGGATGAGTTACAAGCTGGAACCAAGATTGCCGGAAGAAGTATCAACAACCTCAGATATACAGATGATACCACTCTAATGGCAGAAATCGAAGCAGAACTAAAGTACCCCTTGATGAGGGTTAAGTAGGACAGTGAAAAAGCCAGTTTAAAACTAAATATTAAAAATCTAAGATCACAGCATCCGACCCCATCACTTCATGGCAAATAGAAGGGGAAAATGTGGAAGTGGTGACAGATTTCTTCTTGGGCTCTAAAGATGGTTACTGCAGCCATGAAATTAGAAGACAATCACTTCTTGGCAGGAAAGCTATGACAAACCTAGACATATGTTAAAAGGAAAAGACATCATTTTGCCGACAAAGGTCCATATAGCCTTTCCAGTAGTCACATATGGTTGTGAGAGCTGAAGCATAAAGAAGGCAGAGCACCAAAGAACTGATGCTCTCGAACTGTGGTGCTGGAAAAGACTCTTGAGAGTTCCTTGGACAGCAAGGAGATCAAACTAGTTAATCTTAAAGGAAATCAACCCTGAATACTCACTCACTGGAAGTACTGAAGCTGAAGCTGAAGCTCCAATACTTTGGCCACCTGATGTGAACAGCCAACTCACTGGAAAAGACCCTGATGCTGGGAAAGACTGAAGGCAGGAGGAGAAGAGGGTGCCAGAGGATGAGCTGGCTGGATGGCATCACGAAATGCAATGGACATGAACTTGGGCAAACTCCGGGAGATGGTGAGGGAGAGAGAAGCCTGGCATGCTGTAGTCCACAGGGATGCAGAGTTAGACGTGACTTGGCAACTGAACAACAATATGCAGTGGAAAGGGAGCCCCTGAGTGAATCAGGAAACATGGAACGAATAAATCAGGTTTCAGCTTGCTTCCTTAAACTATGCTCTGATGCTTTATTTTTGCTGGGTAAGACATGGTGGGATTCGGCAGGTAGCTTAGATCAGATTCTTCATGGTCAACTTGGTTTAGGGGAGTGGATGACTAAGGCAGTGATTCTAAGTCCCTTACTCCAACTACAACCACAGCTAGAGACAGAGATCCCCCCCATTTGTTTTAGATACTGAAATTCTGCATTATGTTCAAAAGACAAATAAAGGTGGTTTCCTCTCTAAATAAAAAAATATGAAAGCCCTTGAGCTAGATAATCCAACATTACTTCTAGCTGTAACAATCTGTGACTGCAACACCAAAGTTAGGTGCAGATCTTTTGTTACAGTACTAGAAACAACTGCAAACACGGGTATTTTACCTTTATGACCTCATTTTTCTAGTCAAAGACTCTAATAATAAACTTATTTTATCTTTTGTATTTCCTGACTCTTCAGCTAATCTCAGATATTCAAAATTTATTAGGAAAACATTCAAATCTCAGACCTTTTAGAAAAACATCTTAAGATATCATAGTAAACACCTAAAGTCCTATTCTTAAAAGTAAGGTATACTTACCAATGGTCAGGAAATCTGATTGGTACTGACAAGTCATTCCAAATCCAAAATCTCGCCAAAAGCCAGAATCCTTTTTGTGAACCTTAAGTTTAAAAAACAAAACTCAATTTAATCCCTCAAAAACCAGAAGTAGTTTCAATCAACAATGAAACAAATTAAAATATTTTCCAAATAATTTTTTCTGTAAAAAAAGAATCATTTATGTGATTGATAATGGGATCACATGGCTTTATATTATTAAATCCTTATAAAAACCAACAAAAGTATAGTAATCCCCATAAGCATAGGATTCTTAACCGCCTTCAACTTAATCTGATTCAAGTCTTGTACGAGGTTTGAGCTGAGGTTACTAATAATCAAAGAGTGTGATGCTTGATCTCAGGGGGCTTACATTCTATTTCAGGAGGATACCAGTGGTGTAAGCACATACTGTAATACACCAATCACTTCCACACAGCAGACCTTATTTGATGCATGGCCAGCATCCATTCCCCTACCCCCATTCCTAATTGTGTACAGTTTTGCTCAGGTAATTACCTGGCCCCATGCAGCCCATGAGCTTCAGGGACGCTCCTTCCACTAGCAGCATCAGACTGGACTGCAAGCACTCTCCACCAATGAGACAGTCTCATCCCACTCACTCACGAACTACTTCACTAACAGGCATTAGATAATCAACCCCACAAATGTAGCCTGTCAGGCTTCTCTGTCCATGGAATTCTCCAGGCAAGAATACTGGAGTGGATTGCCATTCCCTTCTCCAGAGGATCTTCCCAACCCAGGGATCGAACTCTGGTCTCCTGCATCACAGGCAGATTCTTTACCATTTGAGCTACAGGGAATTCCTAGATAATGTTCAGGCCAACATGCTAAAACAGGACGCTTGTTGGGAACTTTGGAAAACAGAGAGCCCCCTCATTCTTCTGAGAGAGATACTAGAAAAAGACACTTGCTCCCCTTGGATAGTGCAGGGCAAGAGTAAGCCAACTATAGCTTCCAGGCTACATCCGGCCAGCTACTGGCTTTGTACATCATTTTACTGTAACACAGGCACACTCATTTGTTTATGAATTGTCTGTGGGTGTTTTCATGGTACAATGACAGAGCTGAATAGTTGCACCAGGGATTTACGGCCTGCAAAACCTAAAATATTCCCTATGTGGCTCTTAACAGAGTAAGTTTGTCAGCCTCTGGCATAGCGTGTAAATATGAAGTCTGGAACTGCTGCAGTTTTTTCCCACCATGAGGGAAGCCAGCTTTAAAATGGAATAGTCACCACTGAAGTCCAAGCAGAGAAAGAAAAAAATCAGGGCTTTGATTATATTGGGCATGTAGAATCAAGTAAAGGCTGAAGCTTGATAGACTGCCTTTTAAAATTCACAATTCAGTGGGGACCCAGCCATGAACAGAGGTGACAGAGTCTCTGCTACCACAGAGCCTCCATTTTGATGGGAAAATAGCAAATAAATAAATAAATATAGGTCTCAGATGGTGACACATGTTAGGAAGAAAGATGCCGTAGGCCAAACACACAGCAAAACAGAAGGCCTATTTTAGATATAACAGCCACAAAAGGCCTGAGGAGGTAAGTTTGGGCAGAGACCCTAGTGAAATCAGGGAGTGAACTATGCAAATATCTGGAGATCATGCCAGTAGCACGTACCACGGCTCTGAGGTAGGAGCATATCTGGAGTGGTCAACAGTAAAGAAACGACTATGGCAAGAGCTCAGAAAACAAGGGCAAGAAGAACGTGGCCCCAAGAAACATTTTTCAGACCTAAGTGGTATTACAGTATTTTTGTAGGCTAATTGCGATGATCCAAAAGAGGCAAAATGTTAGGATATGAGAGAGTGAAGAAAGCTGGAGGGATGTCCTCGTGTAGACATCAGGAATGAGCTCTGTCTAGTTCACTACAGAAGGACGAGCTGGCCTTAGCAAGGGACGTGGGTAGTTCCTCCACTGGGACTGGAGAGAGAGAGGCTGAGGATGTGACAGGGCCAGTGAGGCCCATGGGTCTCAAGACAGGAGAGTAAGGAAGTGAATGCTTGACTGCTGCTCCTTCCTAAGTGAAACAGGAAGCAGGGTACGTGGAGTGAGAAGTGGTGAGGGTTGCTGGGAGGTGTAAGGACAGTGCGACTGGACTGGAGGACGAAGCGCAGGGGGACCAGAGGCAGCCTGAGACCCAGAAGCCTGTGGTCAAGTATTTAAAGTTGTGCTGTGCAGCAGGAGTGTGTTTCTCACTCTCTACCTTCTGCTGCTCAGCGGCCTGGTTGACAGTGGTGCCCTTAACTAGGCTGGGGTTCTAAGAGCAAACACTGGAAGGAGTGAGGGATGAAGGAGGTGAGTGTATATCAGAGAAGAGGTGTAGCTCATGACTGACCATGGAGTCTAGTCAGATATGGAGGGAAGTGAGGATATGGCTGTGAGGAGGGTGACAGAAAGCAGAGAGACTGATCCCTCACCCAAATTGCAACATTCTGAGACAGCTTCCTCTAAGAAATGAAGTGAGAGCTGGGATCTGAGAGAGAAGCAAGAGTTAATCAAGTAAAAGAAGATATGCTGGGAGACAGTTTCAGGCAAGACAACAGTTTGTGCAAAGGCCTGAGGTGGGAGAGAGCACTGTGGGTGAAAAATGATGCGTCTGAATACTGGAGTCAGAGGTATCGGTGCCCACGAATGTAGAGCAGGTCTCAGGAAACGTTGATAAAAACTAGATGGTATATATTTTAGGCTCTGAAGAACACAGAATCTGTCTCAACTTTGCCAGTGTAGAGTGAAAGCACTCATTCCCAATAGTTAAAGAAATAAGCTGTATTCCAAAACACTCTATTTAAGGCCACTGAAATGTGAATTTCATGAAATTTTCCTATGTCATGAAATATTATCCTTTTGAAAATATTTTTCAACCATTCTTAACTCCTGGGCCCTACAAAACTAGGCAGGAGGTTGGACCACAGACTGCCGTCCTGACAAAGGGTACGTGATGGTCATCTCCCCAAGAGTGGGAGCCCCAGGAAAAGGTCATCCCGGGAGGAATGACGTGGAGCAACGTTCTGGACATAATGAATTTGAGTAATCTATAGGGCAACCATGTGGAAATTCTTACAGAAAGCAGGAATATAAGAATATATAGGTCTGTAGAGGCAGTAACTTTTGAGAAGAGTTAGGGGAGTTGAAAGTTTCAGGGGACAGTCTGAAAAAGTTGCTGTGCAGAATGAGAGAACCAACTGGAAAACAAAATGACCCAGGCAGTACTGAGGATCTGGCTGAAGTAGAAGCTAATAAATGAAACACAAACTTTCCTATTCCATTTGAGAGGTTTGGGGTGGGGAAGGCTTCTTTTCTCCTGCTTCTGCTGCTAAGTCGCTTCAGTCGTGTCCGACTCTATGAGACCCCATAGACAGCAGCCCACCAGGCTCCCCTGTCCCTGGGATTCTCCAGGCAAGAACACTGGAGTGGGCTGCCATTGCCTTCTCCGCTCCTGCTTCTAGTAGAATGTAAAACTTCCTGAGGGCAGGACCTTTTGCTAATTTTAATCACTTCTATATCTCTAGCACCTGGAACAATGCAGGGCACAGCACAGGCTTTCAATAAATATTTAAACGAATAAACAAACTTATAGAGGTATAACTTCTGTGGCAAAACCAAGATTAGGCTCTAATATTCTTATCTCTTCAAAAATATATAATACATATAATCCTGGTGTAAAGTATTAAAACATCTACTCTGACATTTCTACCCTATGCCAATTCTGATTTAATAAATATTATGAAAATTCTTCAAATATCAGACTTGTGGGAAAGAGTCATTGGCTTTGATTTTTAAATCTGCACATTTTCATGGAGGAAAGTAGAAGGAAACTCATATTATCCATAATCTCTGATTGTTTGTTTTTACTCTTATTCTTCTCCTAAGCAAGTGGGGGATGCAGCTATCCACACATAAGCTACATCTCCAGCTCTCAGCCCCTCATAAAAAACAGGTTCATGAATCCTCTGGCAACCCTGACACATCCCCTTAGGCCACTAATAAGCAATACACACCTACCAAGCTCAAACCGAAGTCCTGTTCTCTCCTCTTGCTACTCCTGTCTCTCCCTCAATCCCCACATTCTAATCCAACAGCAAGTGCTATTTCTAAATCATACCTAAACCTCTCTACACAATTACCACCCTTGCCCAAGCCACAGCACCTCCTCGATCTACGGCAAAAGCCTAACTGGCTGCTTGCAGCTGGAGCCACACACAATTCATTCTCCACAGAATCAAAGCTCCCAAGGCTGTCTATCACCCTTAGCATAAATTCAAACCGCTCACAGGGGTATAAACAGGCTCTCCACGACCTGGCCTTTGTGCTCCCTCACCCACTGTGCTCCAGTCACCTTAGGAAATCCACTAGCTATCTTTCTGTCTGGAACTGCCTTCCCCAGTCATTGTGGGGCAGGTTCCTTCCTGTCATTCAGATGGCCCTCCAACAGCCTCATCTCAGAGAGGCCTTTCTGACCAAACAGCACAGAAATGATCTCATCATTCTTCACCACTCAGCCTCTTTTAATTATCTACTGGTTATTTGCTAACTGATTTTATTTTCTGTCTCTTCCTGCAAGACTAAAGATTCTTATGAATAATAACCACATTTGTATGGATCTCGGGGTTCCAGTGGTGAATAATGGCTGGCATAGAATGGACACTCACTATTTAATGAATTAATATAACAGTGGAGACTATGGAGTCAACATTGCCCAGGCTCCTGGCCCCACCTTGGTGAGCTGTGCACTGGGGGAGGGGCACCCATTCATGCCTAGCTCTCTCTTCATTTATAAAATACGGGTAATAACAGTGCCTACCTGAGAGGCTGTTACAGGATTAAATAAATTAACATGTATAAAAAACAGAACAGTACCCTGCATGAAGAAAAACGTACATAAAAATACTAGATATTACAGTATTCAAATATCTAACATATATATATATATAAAACCCTCCGTTTTTTAACCTTACATTTACTTCTACATTTATGCAGTTGTATTTATTTCCATTTCATGAACAATCTCCTCTTGACACATAACATTCACCACAGTATATTCTACAATTCAACTTATAATTTTATTATTAGAGTTCTACTTGCTTTGAATGTTGTCCATGTTCTGCATACTGCTACTCTACACCTCTGATTATTTCCTCCGGAGAGACTCCTGCCGTGCAAATTACTGGATCAGAGGGATGATCCTACCTGACAACTCTCAAACCAGAAAGTGTACCTGCATTCCCACACCACTGCAGGGATGGAAGAAGCTCTACCCTGCCAGCCTCACTCATGTGACTGTTTTTTTAAAAAGTGCTTTAACAGCAGAAAAAATTATCACCTGTTGTTTTAACTCATTCTTGTGAAGAATGACTATTTCAAACTGTTTACTATGAATTATTGTCAGATGTCTTTTACCTATTTTTTTCTGTTTGGTGTATTTCCTATTTACTTTCTAATGTATCTTTAAACATTATAGAGAGCAAACTTTTGTCTTATGCTTTTTAAGGAGAATGAAGCTTAAACAGGTTAAATAACTTGCAATGGTTACAAAGTGGTGAAACTAGAATTTGAAGTGGAAGCACTTAAACTTATTTTTCTATACAACATCTAGAATGCATCTACTTCAAAACATTCTTTGTCCACATTCTCTCAAACTAGACAAGAATATTAGCTCTTCATTCTTATACGTTGAGTCCATTTTGCATTTCTTTCGGTTTGTTTTTCAAGTAAAATTTTTAGATTTTTAAATTTTGAAACAATTTCAGGTTTACAGAAAAGTTACAACATAATAAAGAGTTCCCATATATTTCTCATGTAGCTTTAGCTTCCTTTAAATGTTATGATCTCACACTGCTGTGGTACATTTGTCAAAACTAAGAAACAACACTGATACATTACTACTAACTCACTCCAGACTTTATTTGGATTCCATCAGTTTTTTCCTTTATTTGAATTCTACCAGTGTTTCCTTTAATGTTCTTTTTTCTGTTCTAGGGGATCTGTCCAGGACACTACAGTACATTTTAGTCTCCTGAGAAACTGGGAGTGCCTCTCAGTCTTCTTTTTGATGATCTTGGCAGTTTTGAGGAGTAATGGTCAGGTATTTAATAGGATGTCCCTCCATTTGGGTTTATCTGAAGTTTTTCTCATGATTAGGCTGGGGTTATAGGTTTTGGAAGAAAGACCACAGGGGTGACATGCGCTTCTTGTTACACCTTATGTGGGGGGTACAGCACTAGTGATGTTAACCTTTTACTTAGTTTAAGGTGGTGCCTGCCAGGTTTCTCTGTTGAAAAGTTAAGAAGAAAAAGTTTTCTTTTTCCTTACTTCTTTGGAAGTGAGTCACCTAGCTCCACCTTGTGGAAAAGGGAGTACCTACAAGAGTTCTTTAAAATTCTGTGGGAAGATCTGTCCCTCCCCTCCTCCATCTAATTTAATCAACCTATCAATCTGTCATTTATTATTATTATTTATCTCCTTATTCACTCACAAAGTTATTCATATCAGTATGGACTCATGATATTTATTTTATGCTGGTGTTATAATCCAGTACTAGTTTGTTGCTCAAATTGTTCCAGCTTTGCCACTGGGAGCTCTTTCAGGGTCTTACATCCCTCTGACATATACCATCATCTTTTTTTTCCTAGAGCTACAAGATGTTCTGGGCTCCTCTATTACCCATCTCAGCACTGAGATCTGGGAGCTGGGCATGCTTATTACTCTAAGGATGTCACTGCTTCTGGGTATCTTGGGACAGAGTTGGGTAATACACATATTATACCATGTATATACCTTTTGACTTTTTTATCCTAAATTGCTATTTAACTTTTTTATTATGTGTTTCATCAACTATTTAAAGAAACTAATTAAAGAAGTTTTACTGGGTTCTTGTTGTTGACCACTCTTAGGTCTTCCTCTTTCAATATGCTCATTTTTCATTCTGCTAAATTAGAAAAGGCCTCTGAAAAATAGTTAAACTGAGTTCTTCAGTGTTCAAAAATGTCTATTTTGCTTTCAAATAGGTCAAATATGGATTCTATAATTGAAGTTATTTTTCTTTAGAATGTTCAAGGGACTGCTTTAGTATTTTCTAGTATCAATATTATCACAAAGGCTGCAAGTGCCAACCTGATTATTATTCCTTTGTAGATAAGCTAGATTCTGCTACTTTGAGCATCTCTGGAAACTATTAGGATTGTCCCTTCTGTTCTCAAATGCCAGAAGATTTCTCTTTCCCTAGTTCTTTGATGTTTTCTTCTATTTCCTCCTCGCTCTGTTCTCTCTTTTCTCTCCCTTTCAGAACTCCAATTATTTAACAGTCTTAGAGCTTCTGAATTGATTTCCCATATCTTGATTTTTCTCTCACATTGCCTCTTGGTCCCAGTTGGCCTGTCTGCTAGTTTACAAATCTATTTCAACTGTGATCATTCTGCTATTCAGCCCATTTATTGAGTTCTATATTTTTGCAATTTCCAAGTTCTATTTTTAGTAACAAATCCTAATAATTTTATGAAATTAACATTTTCTTTAATTTCTTTAAAGATATATTTAAGCTAAAGTTGTTTTCTATTTCTATTTATAATCTCATGTGTCAATTTTTCTATTTATTAAAATTTGGTCTTCTTTCACAGTGTTAGTTTCCCTCAACTGTTTGGCTAGCTGTGGTTAGCTGCTTATCATTTTTGTTTCAAAAATCATTGTTCAAAAACCATGGTTGTTAGCTATCATTACAAAGGTCTATCTCCAATAACAGTGAAGAAGGGGCTAAACGTGGTCTTGGACAGAATGTGCCAGTAGCAGTTCACCTTTGGAGTCTGCGGCTCCCCATCCACCCTGTAATCAGTAATCCTAGGGCTCTATCCTGCCTCTCTAGCTCCAGGGACCAAACATACTGCCTCAGCCTGAGATGCCTGTGATGCCTGCTGCTCAGCACACCTCCCAGAGAAGCACACAGACTCCACCACTCCTGTCTTCTATGAGCTCGGAGGATGCAAGGCAACCTCATTGTCACTGTTCTCCTAAATATGTTCCAGACTGCTCTATCCTCCAGTAACCAATCCTATGACAACTACTGTCATCTTATAGAAATTTCTCAAAATTTAGATCTCCCAATGGCACTTCTCTCATTCTCCAATACTAATATGGCTTTTCATTTTTAATAATTTACTTCTACAAAGGATTTAGAGTGTCAGATAAGGCAGATGTGGTGCCCAGTTTGTCATTTTGACCCCATTTGTATCCATATTCCTAATACTGGCCTACAGATAAAGTAGACATCTGTGTATATGTATGCTATGTATACATGTTTTACCAGGGCTTGGCATGAAGATGGGCTTTCCTGGTGGCTCAGACAGTAAAGAATCTGCCTGCAATGCAGGAGACCTGGATTTGATCCCCGGGTCAGGAAGATCCCCTGGAGGAGGAAATGGCAACCTGCTCCAGTAACTTTGCCTGGAGAATCCCCATGGACAGAGGAACCTGGTAGGCAGATGATATGGTACTAATATTACCTGTTCTTTGAAAGTTTTGAAAAACTCAACAGTAAAATATATATATATATATATATGAAGGTTAACTATTTGATAACTGTTCTTATATTTTTAGTTGCTCTTAATCTCTTAAGAGCTTCCACCTCTTTTATTTATAGAATACTAAGATGAGCTTTTATAAAATACTAACATGAATTTAGTTCATGTTAGTATTTTATAAACTTTCAAATTTTTCCTTTTAGTTTTTTTTTTTTTGGTTGTGCTGCATCTTCATTGCTGTGTGTGGCCTTTCTCTACTGCGGTCAGTGAGGGCTACTGTCCGTTGCACTGCACTGGCTTCTCTTGCTGACAAGCACAGATTCCAGCAGCTGCAGTACACAGGCTCCATAACTGTGGTGTGTGCCTTAGCTGCTCTGAGGCATGAAGAATCTTCCCGGACCAGGGATCAAACCGTGTTCTCTGACTCTGCAGGCAGATTCTCATCCACCGTACCACCAGGGAATTCCTATTTAGAATTTTTAAAAACTTACTATATGAGGTTGATTTCTTGTAACGTTTTCTTATTCTAATTTCCTATGTTGTGTTTTCTTTTATACCCTGAATTCACCTAACTTTATGATTATTTTTTTCCTGCACAAAAAGAATAAGCTCCTATGTGTGGCAACCTATTATTTTTGGTTCATTAATTTCTGCTTTTATCTTTACTTCTTTTCTGGAGTTATTTTTCATTTTTTAAACATGTTAAATTATCTTCTTAGTTTATTTGTTTCCTTTTTGTTCTTAATGTTATAAATAACAATAAAAAATTAGGCTAAACGCAATGTACTATGGACCGGATCCTGGAACAGAAAGAGGACTGTAGTAGAAAACCTGGTGAAATCCTAACAAAATCTACAGTGGAATTAGAAGTAACTTACCAATGTTAATTTCTTAATTTTGACAAATGAACCATGGTTATGCAAAATGCTAACATGAGGGGAAACTGGGTGAAGTACAAGAACTCTCTGTACTGTTTTTCCAACTTTTCTGTAAATCTGAATTATTCCATAGAAGTTTAACCTTTTTTTTCCAACACTTGTGTAACTTTGTCAGTAACTGTTAAATTCTGATATATGGAATTCCTATTCTAAAACTTTCTAAGTAATTTCTCATAGTATACTATTCCTTCTTATTTAGTAGTTTTAATTTCCAGTAAGGTTTTAAAATTAAATTTTTAGTATCACTAAAAGTAATTTGGTAGAAATGACCAGAAAATTTTCACAATCTAGAACATGAATTTTTCTCTGTAGCCTAAACTTTTCTCTCCCATCCCCAACATCTCTGCCAGAATGACACAACTCTGAAATAATAAATACGAAAGCATGTTATGGAGGAGGGTACACTATGAAAATGTATTTATAGTAACTATAGTTTTCAACTGAAACTTTTTCTACTAGTGAAACAAACATTAAGGAACCATCAAAGATCTTTGAGGCTTTTTCATAACTGACAGTAAGAGTCTTACCAGCTGCTGTTCCACAGGTGGGGGCACATCCAGGTTGGCATAAACGATGGCAGGGTTGTAAAGACTGAACACCACAGGGTAAAACACCTTCTTACCTATAAATGAAAATATACATTTACACCACAAAAAGAATAAAATAAAGCACTGATCTTTACTGCAATATCTACTGCAATTTTGTTAAAGTTTTTATTACATATGATTTTATTTTATTAATATTGCATTCTATCAACATTCAGGTTACTAAAACCTTGTGTTGATGATCATGATAATGATTTTACAATGTATCAGTAGTTCAGGCTATGAAACTATAACCCTGCAAAAGAACAGAGAAAAAAAGACTAAAAGATGCTTTATTCCCTTTTGATATATTTATTCCCTTTCACTCTGAGGAGATGCTCAAAAGTATTCTCTTACTGTTCATGAGGTGAGTCATTTATTAATCATTATTTCATTGAATTAGCAGTAACAGATATAGGTTAACCAATCACCAAGAAACTCCGAAACATCTATTAAATCCATCCTTCAAAATGAATTGTGAAACAGTGAATCCAGAGGATATTGTACAATGGATATACAGAGAATAAGTAAACTATAGAACTGCAGACAGATCTGAACAAGATTTGGAAAACCTGGGAAGACTAGTTTTAAGTACCCGATGGCCCCTCAAAAGGCCTTGTTATTAGCTTTCAAATAGTTAGCACTGAAGAGACCACTAAGGCTAACTAGCTAGCCCACCTCCCTCCCCTCAACAGAGAACACCTTGCTGAGATTGGCTTCAATCAGACATGGTAATATAAAGTGCTCAGAAACTGCAAAGGACCCTGTAAATAATGTGACAGTCTTTTTAATACAAGAGCCCCAGCAGACTTCATTCATCTTGATTAAAACCCACGTAGGGAAGGGGAGCTCAATTTCCCCAAGACAAATTGTTCTTTTACATTAAAGAAACAATTTAAAATGAATATAAAATACTTCAGATAAAATATTTATTTTACATTAAGAAAATACATCTTCAACTACCGCATTCTGGCCTTCATGCTATCTGCTACAAAAAAAGTAAATCTAACCCTCATTTATCCCCCTGAGTCTCGAAGAGTTCCTGACAACCATCCCTAACCAAAATGATTCACAAGAAGATAACCTGCATGATCTGAGTAGTTCTATAAAAAACATACACTATGAAAAATTTTAATATAGAAAAACCTCTTTATCACATTACAATAATATCTGATATATAAAAGTCATTTGCTCTTATCATTTTTGAAATATGTACAAATAAAACAAAGTATAGTAGTCATCCCCAAATGCACAGTAGTTGCCCAAGCACCATCTATCTGTACCTAGACTTCTCCGTGAGTGCACGCCTACACGCATGTTGGCACCACCTGCCTGAGGAAGAGTGCTTCTGACTCACACGCATCACACTGCTTGGCTTCTTCTGATGAGTTCTACTTCCTCCTTAATCAATTTCAAGATTTTTTATTTCTTTGCATTTGTTTATTTGGATTCAAATGTATACACTGGAATCTGGCCATAAAATAATAAGGGGTATGAACTTCAGAGGGACAAATTTTTACTTTCCTACTTAATATTCCGATTAAGTCATGCCAAATATAACTTTAAAAAACTTAACTTGATTCAAAATATGGAATGTGCTGACACTTGAATGTTCTAAAATTTTACACTCAATTCACCTGCCAACATTTTACGCACCTGGCTCAGCATTTAATCGGCAGCTGTTAAGGAATTCGGCTGAGAAATATATATCGACATCACAGAAGAACATCAAGACTTCTCCCTTGTCCCAGGCTCGGGCACCCACATTTAGTCCTCGTCCACGATTAAATTCTTCATTCAGTGAGACCAAGGTGTAATTGTGAAAATTAGACTCACTATGAGGAAAACACATACAACAAATGGTAAGTCCCACTTGAAGCTGCCTCTGTTAACACAAGTTACAAAAAATACTTTACACTTCAGGTATTTATTATGTTGGGTCTATATTGATATAGGGAAATCATCAGCTTTAAATGTCTCTATCATCAGGGATACAACTAAATGCCCACATCTGAGGCAACATGCTAGTGACGTGAGGTTAGTATGTGTTGAGAGGCCACTACCTTTCATGATCTTAAAAACCTATTGGGGAGGTTAAGAAATATACACATGGGAAAACAATCATAGTGTCTGGTGATAAATAATGCAATCCACATGAATGATACATACAAAGAATATTCTTTTCTCGAGTTTCTTAGATCTTTGCTCTAATGTGCCCTCATGAGAGGGATCCCCTTCACACCACACGTGAAGTAGCCCTGACCTCCCTTTGCTTCAATCTTCATCCCTCTGTCCAGCATTGTTTCCCTCAGTATCACCGGACACGTCTGTTCCAGTGTCTCCCACTAGAATGTAAGCTCCATGAGAGCAGGGATTTTGTTTTGTTCATTACTATGGACACAGTGCTTCTCACAGGGTATGAGTTCAGTAAGTATTTTATGATTGAATGAATGAAGTGCAGTTCAAGAAAAAAAGACTGCTTGTGTCTGTAGTAGTTAGAAAAGATGTTAGAAGCAGAATTTAAGTTATGCCTTGGTTAAAATACTGAATTCAGTGGGGAATGTAAAGGTCATTCCAATTAATTATTCTCAAAGGCAAGGAGGTAAGAAAGTACAAAGCTTTTTAAAAAACAGTAATCAGACAAATCAGACTGGAACACAGGGATAAAAATGGCAACAATGAGAGAAGACCAGAAAAGGGTCAGATTGAGGAGGAGAGGTTAAAGAATTTGGTTAGTGTTCTGACGTCAAGGAGGAGTCAGGGTTTTTCCACAAGGGCAGTGGTTTCCACAGCCAAGGGACTGCACCCACTGCATCAGATCTGCCTGGGAACGTGTTAGAAACACAAATTCTCAGGCCCCACCCCAGACCCCTGAATCGGATATCAGGGGAGGAGCCAAGCACCTGCGACTCTCTCGCGACAAGTCACTCTCGACAAGTGACTGATGTTGGAGGACTACTGCACTAGGGGATAGCTGGATCAAAAAAGAACATTTTAAAAAGATTACTCTTATAACACGATAGAATGGGGACTGGAGAGATGGATGCCAAGGCTCAAACAAGGCATGGAGTGGACTCTGAGTGCCCCTGCCCTTCCACCCGACATGCTGCAAATCTCTCTCTTCTTTTGAGGAAACTGTCAATCACCATCTCTCACTTCCAGATCAAGTGGAGGAACTAATCATAGAATATACCAACCACAGTGACTTCCTAGGGGCAGGGAGCCAGACTCAAGCTGGGCTAATCAAAATATCCCCACCCCACCTGGCCATAGTAACTGGCTCAAGACTGGGCAAAAGTCCTTCCCTGGGATTTTCTCAACTGGACCTGGGAGAAAGCTCTTTCCTTTCTGACAGCAAAGCTGAGAAGATGTGAGCCCAGAGCCGCCAACAGCCATATACCTCACATGTGGAAGGAGCCAATCTGCAACAGGAGAATGAAGTCAACATGCAGAGAAAAACAGACAAGAAGACAAGAGAATTCTGATGGTAGTCAAATCTCTGACCCCAGTCACTGAGACACCAAAGCTGTTTTGGTATTCTTCATTAAATTTGGTTTTAATAATCCCTTTAATCTGGGGAGTTATCCAAGATTCTTCAATAATGCTCTCATTTTCCTCAAGTAAATTCAAAATAAGTTAATAAGTTTCCATCATTTGCCACAGAGGAGTCTTGATTAATGCAACTTCTGTGATACTAACATCAGTCACTGGCACTTAGTAGGTGCTCTGCAAATGGTAAGGAAGGAAAGGAACCTGGGTTAAGGTGGTGGCAGCAGCAAGGAAAGGGCAGAGCAGAGGTCCTGGGCAGTGCGCAGAAACTGACTAATTACAGGGAAAGAATGAGTGAAAGATGCTGCTCTCAGACATCAAGCCCGGGGATTATGAGAATGAGCTTAGTGTGAACTGAAAGAGGGCCATCAGGAGGAGGAGCTAGCGAAGGGGAAGGAGAAGACAGTGTTTTTCATACCCCAATGCTGTGAGTCCCTTTGGGACCGGGAGCGCACTCCCTCCTCTGTGCCCAGTCCTATCCCAACCACCCCAGTCAGACTCCCAAGCAGTGTACCTGGAACATAGTCGGTGGGATTCAATGAATGTTAGTTGAACGACTCGAGAAGAAAGGCCGGCCAAAGCTGGACTCTTAGGGAGTGGCCACAACTAGCAGAAAGGTAAAGAAGCAAGTAAAGGATACAGAGTTGATGTGGTCAGAAAAGACAATCAACCTAGTATATTACATTATAACAAATCTACATTTACAAAATATATACATTTTACAAACATCAGAGGAGAGTTTCAAGAAGAAAATACTGGTTAGGTATCAAGTGTAAGAAAGCAGTCAAAGAGGATGACAGAGAAAAGGCTGAAATTGGCAGTTAGGTCCTAACTCTGGGCCCATAACTTAGAGATGAAAAGGAAGAGAAGCTACAGAATTAATAATGGAGTATTAAGGAATGACTAATTCATTCGTTCAAACCTCTGAGCACCTACTATGTGCCAGGTACTACATGAGTTGCTTGGTTAGAGAACTACTGTTCTGTGAGGTTTAGTTGTGAAAGGACAGAAACCTAATGGTAGTTACTGGGTACTGCACAGTTGGGTGGGGGTCTCTGAAGGATAGGGGAGACCTAAGCATCATTTGCAGGGACAGAAAGAACTTAGGAAAATGGAAGGAAAGAAAGGTGGCAAGTAAGAGACAAGCTTAGGAGATGATATAAAAGTGAAAGGATTAGACTTAGAAAAAAGTTAAGAGTTCAAAAGAAGGAAATGAAGAGTGAATGGAGGCAAATACAAAGGTGAGTGGGCCACAGAGTAACAGCACCCTAATCATGCCACGCTGAGGTTAAGGAAGACGAGTCATTAGAGTTGCATGAATAAACTCAGGGGTGAAACGAGGAACTTACTACCACCACCACTCACATATCAGCCAACTTTCAACAGCAACTATTCAAAATTATTAATTCATTAAGTATCTGAAATTCTCATTCTTCTGCTATAATACATACAAGACTTCAATGTGGACATGGCTCACCAACCTTGCGACAGATTCTAGGATAGACTTGACTTTAGAAAGTCCTTCTTTACCAAAATACACCACTGTGAGATGAATTCTCTTGTCCTGATGAATACATACATCCCTGACAGGGTTGAAAAATAAAGTTCATTCAGGAAAATATAGAAGGCACTGCTCATTCAGAAGGCAATCATACGAAGCTTTATAAGAAAACAAAGCATTACTCATTTAGAATGAAATCACATGAAACTAAGGAAATATAAAACTGGCAATACTGCTGAATTATTAAAGGCATCACAGCAAATGTGTAACAGCATATATGTCAAAATGAATGCAACACCTGGAGATCCAATGTAAGCAGCCCAAGAAGCTGCCATATTTTGAAACATTTTTGGAACTTTTGCTTTGGTATTGCCTTCAGAAGCAAACTATAAGCTATTCAAAGAATAAATTTCAATCAGTTCAAAATCAAATAAATAACTCAAGTTTTAGTTCAAAACTTATTTTGTCCTCAGACTACCTAATTAGAGAAATTATATCTATCATCAAGGAATAAATATAGGTCATGATTGAGATTATTAACTGTGGAGAAAAATGTAGCATCTGAAGGTAATTCCCAAAGGCAATTAAAAATGCTTTAGGAAATCAGTTCTCAAGCAGGCAATTTCAAAAAGGCAACTCGTTTGGAAGCATGATTTCTAGATGTTCTGTAACAGAATTGTGTTTACTAGTTTTTATATGCAACAACTCCAATGAGAACAAAAACTGGGATTACAAAGAATTCAGACTACCATATTAAAGTATTAAAAACATGACAATTATTTAATTAAAAAAACCAAAAGTTTTCTCAAATCAAAAGTCTAATATGTAGTTGTTAATTTTTAACATTTCAGCATGTAAAAATATCCAAATTTAATAATTAAAAAATGTTTTTAAAACCGTTACAATCTTTGCTTCCCAAGATAGAATAACATTCTCCCATTTTTACTTGAATATTTGTCTTTTCTTCCAATTTTGAAATTCAAATTGTTCTCAGAGGAGTTTTCTGGGGAGATAGTAATGTTCCATATCTTAATTGGAAAGGCAGTTACAAGAATGTATAAATTTGTCAGAAGTCATGAAACCTGTATGCTTGGAATAGGTCAATTTTATTGTATGTAAGTTACGCCTCAATAAAGTTATTTTTGAAAATTCAACTTGTCCTAAAATGAATTCAAACACAATTATAAAGGTAATCAAATTCAGTTCCTAATAGTTGTCACCCTCAATTTACTTCACAGTTCAAATTGTCAATAGCATAATACATGTGTCAATAACACAATACATGTGTCAATAACACAATACATGCCTTAAGAATAAAGGAAATATTAAAAACATAAAAGTTTCCCAAAGCCTATAAAATTATTCTGCAATTCTAAGTAACCCTACTCAGTGAAGGTAAACTAAATAAAATGGCAAGAAATGTTTTTTTTTTTAGGAGCACTTAGCCAAATCACTAAGCTCTGGGAATTACCTGAAGTTCTGCATAAACTGTGCAAATGCCTCAGTTCTTCCAGCAAGTGGCACGATGATATTAATAACTGATCTAGTAATGTCAATCATCTCACTCTTCACTTTCATGAGAGGTCCAAAAGGGCGGAAGAGAGTCACGTGTCTGTATTCCATAAGGTCTGCTTTCTTAAAAAAGAGTTCATACTGGGTGCCCTTATCTTTCTCAGTGCGATAATAACCTAAAGGAAAGAATTAGGAACAAAGATATCTCCATATTAAAGTTCACAAATTCAGTACAACTACTGACTTTACTCAATGATCAAAAGTGTGAAATCCGACTCGTACAGCTTTTATACATTTGTGAAAATTTTATCCCCATGATACAGTCAGTAAAAACTACTACTTTAAAAGAAGGTTAAAAAAATATTCTGCTCTATTATTCAATCCATAAAATTTATTCCAAATGGTGATGATTCCTTTTTACATGACTTTTTAAAAAATAGCAGAATCTATCAACACAGAAACCAAATGATGAAAATAAAGAAATTACTTCTAGCAATATTAAGTTCTAGACCTGAAAGTCAAAACTTCTGTTGCTTGGTTCAGCTTAACAAAAAATGAATTGAGTGTATCTGTGTCAGGTACTAATGGTATAAAGAGGGCTTCATGGTCCCAGTTCCGTCTAGCAATGGAGAAAGAAAAAGGAAATAATAATATAGTGATATACACATGCAAACACACAGACTCTAGATAGAACGAAGTCAGACAAAGAAAAATTAGTATAAATTTAAACATGGTGATTTGAGATGCCTTTGGGAGAAAAGCCTGGAAGTCTATTAGGCAATCTGATTTGTAAGTGTGACACTCAGGAGAGAGATTAGACCTACAGATGTGTCAGTCAGCCAATATCTGGAAATAAAATGGTGAACAAGAGATTGGTCCCACTCCTCCTGAGGCTTATAGTCTAACAGAACTACAAATCAGGAAATGGGCAATGCGGTACATGAGGACAGTGCTCTGAGAGGGGGCACAGGGTAAAGATTATGAGAACACATAAGAACACTGCTATCTTAAACTTGTAGGTTGATGATGACCTCCCCAGAAGAAGTGACATCTAAGCTGAAGTCTGGAACAGGAACAGGAGCTACTAAATCATTGTCCGTAATTATTTTTCTGATGAGGGAAGTGGCACAATGGAGGAAAAGCAAGGGACAAAATATGTTTCGTAACAGAGAAAAATCCTGTAAGTGACAGAATCCCAGGAGAATTATATTAAAAAAAAAAAAAAAGCAGGAGCTACAGAATATAAAACTGGCATAGGTTCCTTTCTTTTTAAGAAGACACGAAGATATTTTACATATCTTAGCTACTTCCTCTGCAGCTTTCAATTCTGCCATAAGCTATAAACATATTGAGTGAAAAGATAAAAAGCTGAGCCTGCAGAAAAACTACAGGAGTTTTGAAAGAAACAGCCCATCAAAAACTGCAGGAAGTGACGGGGTAAAAAGAGATGGCTATAAGGAGAAGATAGCTGAAATGCCACAGAAAAGCACAAGGCCCTTGCTGATGGCCTCCAAAGGCTGAAGGTATTACATTATAGCAAGTGATACCCATGAAGACTGGGGTAAAAAAAAAACAAACAAATCAAAAAACTACATGTGGCATACAGAATCAAGCAAAGAGAACTTTTAAGAAATATTTGTATTCAAAACGGCTTTAAGCCTACAATTAAATATCTAGCATGCGGTATAAGATGGAGATGGGTTGGGGCCTATAATTATTTCTGATATAATCTATAATTATATCAATAAACAAATTTCTTAAATGTATACGAGTGCTCCTCAACTTTTGAGCCATGTCCCATCTTGACATTTAAAAATGCTATGCCCTTTCTGCAGTCTGTATTAAGAAAATGGGTTTATTTCTTTACTTTTCCAAATGCCAAATATGCTTTTCAAAATTATGTATGCCTCCTTGATGTTCTGACATGTGTTTCTCCTCCACTCAAAATACAGAATAACCACTAATCTTAATTAGGTTCTTCTTTCCTTTAGCAAATGGTTTTCAAATTTTGAGCCTTAGTTCATACATTTTAAAAAATATAAAAAAGGAACATCAAAACCAGTTCAGAGATGAATGCAAATACATATACATGCAAATATACACACAACCTTAAGAGCCGTTCAACTTGGGGAGTATTCTGCTATACAAGCTTAGATTTCTTCTATTTCCCTGGTTCTTATTTTCTATTTTATTTTGATCACATTATAACTTTTTCTGACATATTATCAGCATACAATAACAGAATTTTGTCATACTAATGTTAACGGATCAACACATTTTTCACATTACCTTCTACGAAGTCATTTTCATTAAATATCAGTTTCTCTCCAAGGGGACCATCCTCATCTTCCTGTTCATCATCTTCATCAGGATTATTAATGACCTCCAAGCCAGCTTCAATAACTTCTACCAATTCATCTCGCTTATCTTTTCTAACTGGCTTTTCCTCAGGATGGCGAGTGAGACCCATTTCCAACTGGAATACCTTCATTAAGGTAAAACTTTCAAAGGGAATGACTCCATACTCACTAGGTAGTTTGGCTCCTATGCTAACTTCAGCTTTGTCAATCTGTGAATGAAGAAACTCTAAAAGATCACTAGGTGCTTGTTCTTTGTTGCCTTGATAGCTTATGCCATTAGCCCCTACATTCTTTCTCTCTTGTAAAGATCTCATCTTCTCACTCATTTCTTGTAGTTCTTGTTTCAGTTGGGCAATTTGGCGTTTCAGACTGGTTGCTCTGGTTTGATAATGTTCTTCTTGCTCCTGTAGGAGGGCTTGATAATACTCTTTACCATAATTTTCCCCAATGATACCAGGAAGAGATGCATTTCCATCAGTCTGGGGGGCACATTCCAGAAGGTATAAAAATAATATCAAACTGCAGAGTAAAGCAAGACCCAGCAGTAGCCAGTGGGTCCGGGTCTGAAGAATCAACCCTCTTCTAGGCATTCTTATTAATCTGGACTTGCCTAATGAGATGAGCTCTTTGCTTGTTAATACCTTTTGCAAAAGGTTATAAAAAAGTAAAACCAAAATCAAGATTTCCATAAAAAGTATCAAAATGAATTTGGCTGTAGCTTAAAAAATTGCTTCCTTCAGCAGTGAAGACTACTTGCAGACGTGAGAAATAATGCATTTTCCCAATACTGTTACCATGATATCCAGAAAAAAAAAACCTGATCTACACAGTCAGATAAAATCCATGGGTGTTGATTTTTCTGAAAGAAACACATCAGAATCAATCAGAATTTTGTTTCCTTAAGTATATCAAACTGTTGACAGCTTTAGTAAGCTTAGCTATGTGATATCATAGCTAAGCACCATGAGAGCCACTAATATACTATATAATATTCAGTTAATGCTGGGGGAAAGTATTAAGAAAAACACCTTCTGAAACACTAAAATATATGTAATACTTTCAACCAGAATATCTACACGTCCATAACTTGAATGAATCAGGGAAACGTTAAAATTATGTTTAACATAGTTTGTGTTACATAGATTATATCGGTCCCTAACTATTTGTAAATTACCTCATGTATAACTCTATACTAACATAATATTTCAATTAACTCACCATTTCCCAACTATAACATATCACCATTTGGGAGTTGAGCTTCTATAAACTGTTTTTGTTATACTGATAATGGCTTTCTAGAGAGATATATTTTCTTACTGTTTATTCAATTCAAGCATTCTACTTTATTAATTTCTATACCTCAACTTAGTGAATCTAAGAGACTTAAAATTAAGGGCGGGGGGAGAAGCAATTTCAGAAGGCCACAGACATCTGGAAAACACATTAAGAAACATTTTTATATCCAAAGTCTTTCTTCCAGTGGATTATTTGAGCATTAGATCACATAATTCTTTCCACTGTATTACACAGCAACAGATTTCCTACAAGTCTGGAAGAGTTTGGAGTCTATATAAAAAAAAAACATGAACATGTTTATCTGCAGGAAAAAAATTAAAGAATCCATTATGTGGGTGGGTGGGTTAGTCGCTCAGTTATGTCTGACTCTGAGATCCCATGGACTGTAGCCCACCAGGTTCTTCTGTCCATGGAATTCTCCAGGCAAGAATACTGGAGTGGGTTGCCATTCCCTTCTCCAAAGAATCCCTTATAAATTTACAAAATTACATGCTATCATTCATACTACAACCAGTTATATGAGCTCTTCCATGTTTCTTTTTAAACTTTAAGGATACTTAATTCTAGAAAGAGAGAAGATTAAACCTAGGAGACAGGAAGCAGGGAAGGCCTCTACTGCAGAGAGAACTACTCTACTAAAGTGTCTGTCAATAAGAATACGTGATACTACAGCTAGCTTTTAACAGAATTGGTTTCTGCCACTGCAGCAGAACCTGTGGAAAAGAGTCACCGGGGAACACTGATCCTCATCAGTTTCTTACTGATCTGCAAAGTCTGGATGCCTTCTGTGTAAAACGTGTGATTTCCCCACGCCGTGGTACATCTCTGTACAAAATGTGGGATAGATTCAAACTTCTTTGGGCTACTGGATCACAAACAATGGACTTTACAATCCTTAGCCATTTATTACTTTAGTTAACCAAAAGATAACCATGTATCCTTAAAAATTTAATTCACAAGTAAATTTTACTATGATGGCATCTTTTTTTACTGATTTTAAATCTTATTTTAAGTGATATAGAAAAATAAGGAAAAAAATCAGTATTAAGAAAACTAAGTAAAAAATAAGGATGCAAAGCTAATAATAGTTCCAAGACTTTTAACATGTCTCAAAACTAATTCTCTGCATAAGAAACCACTTAAATTTCATTGTTTAAAACTTAAAAGACATTGCTCTAAATTATTTATAAGTTATTACTAGCCTGTTTATCAAGGGAAAGAAAGACTAAAACTAAAAATGTGGAGATATAATCTTGAATAAACTATTAATAAAGTAACACATATTTAACTGTACTATATTCAAACTCGATAATATTTTGAATGAAATAATCTAAGTACTTCAACCTTTCATTAATATGATACCTCATAATTTCTTTCTTCATATAGACTGTATTTGAAACTGAGATATCATCCATTAATGGCTTCCTAGTGGCCTGCCAATGCATGAGACAGCAAAAGACACAGGTTTGACCTCTGGGTTGGGAAGATCCCCTGGAGTGGGAAATGGCAACCCACTCCAATATTCTTGTCTGGAAAATTCGATGGACAGAGGAGCCTAGGGGGGGACTACAATCCATGGGGTTACACAGAGTTGAATCCAAGTGAATGCACCCACACGCACCTAAGGTTTACTTTTCAATGAAACAGAACAGGAAATATTGGCATACATTATGTACAGTAGCAAACTTTGTATTGTAAATCATACACATACACACATATGAGCTAGCCACACAAAATGTTTATGAGTTGTGATCCAAAAATCTTGAAAAATACTGATTTATAAAGTATTTTTATACATTTCTCATGCCATCCTTTCACAACAGTGCTGTTTTAATCTCCATTTTGTCTAGGAAAAACAGAAATGAAAAGATTTAATTTAAATATGGTAATATAACTATTAAGTGATCGCATTAAAGCCAAGATCATCTTTCTCTTTCCTTTAAGCAAAATACAGGTCTGAGAGATCTTACATGCCTGTTTTACAGTTAAATATCTTACACTGAATATTACCCACTGAAATGAAAGAGTTGTTGTAATTACTTTAGAATATAAATGTTAGTTGCAGAGCTCCATAGTTGTTAACCATAAAAGACGCATTCTATTTTAAGCATTCCAATTAAAGTCTTATCTACCTAGTTCCTATAAGAAATTCTTTAACAACATCCTAAAAAACTGGATTACGACAGCTCTAAATATGTTAAGAATAGTATTAGAGAACACACCCATTTTCATGCTGTTACCCCCTGACTGCCATCACTGTAGTAGTGTGTTTGTATGATAAACAAGATTCATTCATAACCCAAAGGTAATCCCAAGCAACCAAGCACCAACAGCAGATAGTTAAGTATTCTGAGGGTGGGATATTGTGGAAATGAAAAATGCAACTGTCACAGATGTAAAACAAAATCAAAGAGCTCGGAGTAGAAAGAAATCCTTATTGTTGTTGCTGTTAAGTCACTAAGCCTGCCAGGCTCCCATATCCATGGGGTTTTCCAGGCAGAATACTAGACTTGGTTGCTATTTCCTACTCCAGGGATCTTCCCCACCTAAGAATCGAACCCACATCTCCTGAGTCTTCTGTGTTGGCAGGCGCATTCTTTACCACTGAGCCACCAGGAAATCCCCAGACAGAAAGATTAGGAGCCATCAATTCTTACTCTTTAAAACAAACTAAGAGATTTCCTCTTATAGCCAAGATGAAGTAATATGGACCAGATTTACTCTCACACTTGAAACAACTAAACACAAACAAAATCGATTAAAAAATAAACCCAATATACGAAACAATGATTTTCAAAATTCTGAACATTAGGTAATAAAGTACACTGATCTCTGGAAGAACAAGAAACAAGTGCCCGCACAGCTAACTGCCTTAGTTTCTACACCACAGCACAGGAAGTCCTCTCTTAAGCGCAGCCCAGCTAACTCCCTGAGTTGAGGAGGGGAAGCTGACACTCTGAGGAGACCAAGGCAACCAAGTTCAAAGGATACAGTACCAGAGGACAGAGCTGCACACGGAGAGAAGGCCAGGGATCTTCAGAGGACAGCCTTTGGGTGTGCAGCAGAGTACTGAGAGGGCAGGCACACAAAGAAACTAACTGCAGCTAAGGAAAGAAGCGCATAAAAATGAGAAGACACAGAGCTCAGCACTCAAACAGGACCAGGAACCGTGCATGTTCCCACCAGACAGACTGGAAAACTTCAAATTCATGGGGCACTGACTGGGTAGAGGACTCAAAAAGGTCTTGCCTCAGTAGTGGGAAATAATTAGCCCCAGACTAAACATGGACCTGATCCTGCCAACAAATCTTAAAAGCAAGACCTGAAAGGATCAAATTGTTTCCATTTAATTGCACAAGCCTCACAAATATTTATAGAAATATAAAAATATTTAGCATTCAGTAAAATAAAATTCAATTTTTTGACATCCAAACAAAAATGATCATACAAAGAAAAACGCAATCCATAATTTTAAAAATTAATGATTGAAATTGACCTAGAAAGACACAGATGCTGGAATTCACAGAAATACATTAAAAAAGTTATTACAACTGTATTTAAAAGACACTCATGTCCAAAAAACATAGGGAGAGACAAATGACATTAAAAAAAAAAACACTCAAATTAAACTACAGAGATGAAAACGTCAATGTATGAGATTTAAGATACACTGAACAGGATTAGTAGTAGGCTAAATATTTCACAACAAACTAATAATGAATTGAAGACATAACAAATTGTTCAAAACATTGAAGGAAAAAACAATGAAAAACATGAATAAAGCACCTGGTAAACATCTCTTTCTGCTTTACTGACTATGCCAAAGCCTTTGACTGTGTGGATCACAATAAACTGTGGAAAATTCTGAAAGAAATGGGAATACCAGACCACCTGACCTGCCTCTTGAGAAACCTATATGCAGGTCAGGAAGCAACTAGAACTGGACATGGAACAACAGACTGGTTCCAAATAGGAAAAGGAGTACACCAAGGCTGTATATTGTCACCCTGCTTATTTAACTTATATGCAGAGTACATCATGAGAAACGCTGGGCTGGAGGAAGCACAAGCTGGAATCAAGATTGCCGGGGAAATATCAATAACCTCAGATATGCAGATGACACCACCCTTATGGCAGAAAGTGAAGAAGAACTAAAGAGCCTCTTGATGAAAGTGAAAGAGGAGAGTGAAAAAGTTGGCTTAAAGCTCAACATTCAGAAAATTAAGATCATGGCATCTGGTCCCCTCACTTCATGGGAAATAGATGGGGAAACAGTGGAAACTGGCAGACTTTATTTTGGGGGACTCCAAAATCACTGCAGATGGTGACTGCAGCCATGAAATTAAAAGATGCTTACTCCTTGGAAGGAAAGTTATGACCAACCTAGACAGCATATTAAGAAGCAGAGACATTACTTTGCCAACAAAGGTCTGTCTAGTCAAGTTATGGTTTTTCCAGTGGTCATGTATGGATGTGAGAGTTGGACTGTGAAGAAAGCTGAGTGCCGAAGAATTGATGGTTTTGAACTGTGGTGTTGGAGAAGACTCTTGAGAGTCCCTTGGACTGCAAGGAGATCCAACCAGTCCATCCTAAAGGAAATCAGTCCTGAATATTCACTGGAAAGACTGATGCTGAAGCTGAAACTCCAATACTTTGGCCACCTGTTGTGAAGAACTGACTTATTTGAAAAGACCCTGATGCTGGGAAAGATTGAGGGCAGGAGGAGAAGGGGACAACAGAGGATGAGATGGTTGGATGGCATCACCGACTCGATGGACATGGGTTTGGGTAGACTCCGGGAGTTAGTGATGGACAGGGTGGCCTGGTGTGCTGCAGTTTATGTGGTCGCAGACAGTCGGACACGACTGAGTGACTGAACTGAACTGAAGCTTCAAGGAGCCAGTGTGACCACTTCAAGCAGCCTAATATATATATAATTAGCTGAATCGTAAAGAAGGCTGAGTGTTGAAGAATTGATGCTTTTAACTATGGTGCTGGAGAAGACTCTTTAGAGTCCCTTAGACAGCAAGAAGATGAAACCAGTCAATCCTAAAGGAAATCAACCCTGAATATTCACTGGAAGAACTGATGCTGAAGCTGAAGCTCCAACAATCCGGCCACCTGATGTTAAGAGCAAAAGACCTGGTCCTGGGAAAGACTGAGGGCAAGAGGAGAAGTGGGCAACAGAGAATGAGATGGTTGGTTGGCATCACTGACTCAATGGACATGAGTTTGAGAAAACTCTGGGAGATAGTGAGAGAGGGAAGCCTAGTGTGCTGCAGTTCACAGGGTTGCAAAGAGTCGGACACGACTTAGTGACTGAACAACAGAGTCTCCAAAGAAGGGGGAGGGGGCTAGGGGAAATATTTAAAGCAATAAGGCTGAAAAATTTCCAAATTTGATGAAAACTATCAACATATAGATGCAAGAAGCTCTGCTGCTGCTGCTAAGTCGCTTCAGTCGTGTCCGACTCTGTGCGACCCCACAGACGGCAGCCCACCAGGCTCCCCCGTCCCTGGGACTCTCCAGGCAAGAACACTGGAGTGGGTTGCCATTTCCTTCTCCAATGCATGAAAGTGAAAAGTAAAAGTGAAGTCGCTCAGTCGTGTCCGACTCTAGTGACCCCATGGACTGCAGCCTAGCAGGCTCCTCTGTCCATGGGATTTTCCAGGCAAAAGTACTGGAGTGGGGTGCCATTGCAAGCAGCTCAATGAATACCAAATACAAAAGCCACAAAGAAAACTAAGTAAGGCTCATGATAATTGAACTGCTTAAATCCTACTGATAAACAGAAAACCCTAAAGTGAACCCTAGGAGAGACACATCATACACATACAAGAAACAAAGACAATGGGGCAATGTCTTTATGAAACTGAAAGGAAAAATAAAAAAGTGTCTTTCAAGAATAAAGGCAAAAAACTTTTTTTTAGACATTAGAAAGTTAAAAATAATTCATCATCAGACCTGCTCTAAAGTCCTTTAAGCAGAAAGAAAATGTTAGCAGTTGAATATATGGATCAACACAAAGCAATGAAGAAACAAGAAGTGTTAACTTCATGGATAATTACAAGATTTCTTCCTTTCTTCCTTTTTTTTTCTTTTGGTTGCATCACACACCTTGTGGGATTAGTAGTTCCATGACCAGGACTGAACCTGGGCCACAGCAGTGAAAGCACAGCATCCTAACCACTGAACTGCCAGGAACGCCTCAAGATTTCTTTTATTATTTAAATTGCTTTAAAATATAACTGAATGAAATGGGTAAATTCCTAGACAAACTACTGTAACTGACTCAGGAGAAACAGCAAATATAAATAGATCTGTAATAAGACTGAATTAGCAATGAAAAAAACCACCCACCAAGAGAAATTCAGAACCAGATAGTTTTACCAGTGAATTCAAGCATTAATAAGAATTAACATCAGTTCTTCACAAAATCCTTCAAAAAACAGAATACTTCTTAACTCACTCCATAAGGCCAGTATTACTCTTGATATCAAAACCAGACAAAGATATCAATGGAAAATAACATTCCTTATAAATACAGACACAAAAATCCTCAACAAAATATAAGCACACTAAATCTATCAACACACAACACCATGACCAACTGAAATTTATCCCAAAAATGCAAGCTGGATTTACCATCTGAAACTCAATTAATGCAATACACCACATCAATAGAATAAAGGACAAACCCTATAAGATTGTATCAACAGACAGAAAAACATTTCACAAAATCCAGCACCATTTCCTGATAAAATCACTCAACAAACTAGGAAAGTTACTGTATTTCTTCTAAACGTATTTTTTACCCCAGTGTTCAGGATGGAAAGAAAATTATCTAGTGAAGTTTTTACAGCGTATAACTACTCATAACATATCACTGCTTACTTTTAAGTCTACTGCTAAAAGCACATGTACAGTGTTTGTGTCACAATTTGGTACAATTGATAAAACATGTAGGCTATAAAATGTTTTCCTATTAGCATGCCAAAAAAAAAAAAAAACACCAGCCCTGACATCAAACATATATTAAATCCACACAGGCCACACAGGGATGCTCCTGACTATAAACAGCTCTCCAAGATTATAGTAGATAACTGTTTCTCCTAAACTCATAGAGTAACAGAAATATAAGCAAAATGAAGAAGCAGAGAAACCAATAGTCCAAGAGAATTCCCCTGATGGAACAAGCAATAAAACAGATCTCTTTGGTCTGACACCAAGTTCAAAAGGAGGTAATGAAGATACTTAAGTAAAGAATCAAGAAAGCGTAGCAACAGAAATGCAGATTACTGTAAAAAGGAACGAGAAACTATATGGAGGAGTCAAGAAAAATTAGAAAATTGATTTGCCAAGATAAAACCTGAGCTAAACGCAATGAATAGCAGAATGAATAATGCAGAAGAAAGAATAAGTAATTTGGAAGATAGAATAATGGAAATTACCCAATCAAAACAGCAGGTAGAAAGTAAAAAAAAAATAAAAAGAAAGCAATTATAAGAGATCTATGGAATAATATAGGCTTCCCTGATAGCTCAGTTGGTAAAGAATCCACCTGAAATGCAGGAGACCCTGGTTCAATTCCTGGGTCGTGAAGATCCACTGAAGAAGGGATAGAATACCCACTCCAGTAATCTTGGGCTTCCCTTGTGGCTCAGCTGGTAAAGAATCAGCCCGGAATGTGGGAGACCTGGGTTTGATCCCTGGGTTGGGAAGATCCCCTAGAGAAGGGAAAGACTACCCATGCCAGTATTCTGGCCTGGAGAATTCCATGGACTATATAGTCGATGGGGTCGCAGAGTCGGATATGACTGAGCAACTTTCACTTTCATGGAATAATATAAAGCATGGGATGCAGGAAAAGCAGTTCTCAGAGGGAAGTTCATAGTGATACAGACCTTCCTCAAAAAAAAAAAAAAAAAAAAAGGCAAGAAAAATCTCAAGTAAAATTAAACAACCTAACTTACCACTTCATCAATCCTGAATATTCTTTGGAAGGACTGATGCTGAAACTCCAATACTTTGGCCACCCAATGTGAAGAACTGACTCATTGGAAAAGACCCTGATGCTGGGAAAGATTGAACGCAGGAGGAAAAGGGGACTACAGAGGATGAGATGACTGGGGTATCACCGACTCAATGGACATGAGTTTGAGTAAACTCCGGGAGTTGGTGATGGACAGGGAGGCCTGGTGTTCTGCAGTCCGTGGGGTCGCAAAGAGTTGGACACGACTGAGCGACTGAACTGACTGAAAAGATTTAGAGAAAGAAGGACAAACAAAAACTAAAGTCAGCAGAAGGAAGGAAATAATAACTATCAGGCAGGAAACAAACAAAATAGAGATTAAAAAAAAAATAGAAAAAAAAATCACTAAAACCAAGAGTTGGTTTGAAACAAAACTGACAAACTTCTGGCCAGGCTTACCAAGAAGGAGAGAGAGAATCCAAATAAGATAAAAAATGCAAAAGGAGAAACCTCAACCAATATCACAGAAATACATGAAAAAAATATATAAGAGAATACTATGAATAATTATATGTCAACAATGACAGTCTACAAGAAATGGACAACTTTCTAGAAGCAGCCCATCAAAACGAGACAGAGGAGCTAATTTGAACAAACCAATTACTAAAAGTGAAATACAATCTTTAAAAAATCAAAACAAACAAAAAACTGCCTACAAACAAAAGTCCAGGACCAGATGGCATCACAGGCAAGAAGAAAGAGCTAATTTGAACAGACCAATCACTAAGAGTGAAATATAATCTTTAAAAATCAAAAATCAAAACAAACAAAAAACTCCCTACAAACAAAAGTCCAGGACCAGATGGCATCACAGGCAAATTCTACCAAATATACAAAGAATTTATACCGATCCTTCTCAAAAGCTTCCAAAAGACTGAAGAGGAGGGAATATCCCGAAGACATTTTATGAAGCCACCATCAACCTTGATACCAAACCAAAGATAACCACCAAAAAAGAAAATCACAGGTCAATATCTTTGATGATTATAGATGCAAAAATTCTCAACAAAATATTAGCAAACCAATCAACAACATATAAAAAGATCATACACCATGACCACGTGGGATTCAATCCAAGTTCACAAGGATGACTCAATGTATGTAAATCAATGTAATATATCACATTAAAAAAGAAAAGTCAAAAACCACATGATCATCTTAACAGATGCAGAAAACACATCTGACTAAATTCAACATTCATCCATGATAAAAACTCTTACCAGAGGGTACAAAGGGAATATATCTCTAAATAATAAAAGCCATTTATGACAAACCCACTGCCAAAATAATACTCAATGGTGAAAAGCTGAAAACTTGTCTGCTAAAATCTGGAACAAGACAAGGATGCCCACGCTAACCACTTCTATTCAATACAGTGTTAAAAGTCCCAGCCACAGCAATCAAACAAAAAAAAGAAATAAAAGATACCCAAATTGGAAGGAGAAGAGGTAAAACTGTCACTATATGCAGATGACACGATATTATATAGAGAAAATCCTAATGACGCCACACAAAAACTACTAGATCTAGTAAATGAATTCAGCACATTGGACACAAAAACTACTAGATCTAGTAAATGAATTCAGCACATTGGCAGGATACAAGATTAACATTCAAAAATTGGTTGCATTTATTTACACTAACAATAAAAAATCAGAAAGAGAATGTAAAGAGAATGTAACATCTTTTAAAATCACACCAAAACAACAACCAAAAAAACCCAAACCTAGGAATAAACCTGACCAGGGAAGTGAAAGACTTATACGATGAGAACTATAAAACATTAATAAAGGAAAATTAAAGCATGATTCAAAGAAATGTTAAGAAATCCCACACTCCAAAAATGTATATGGAACCATAAAAGACACAGAATTGACAAAGCAATTCTGAGGGGGGAGAAACAAAGCAAGAGGCGTAACTCTCTCTCTCAGACTTCAGACAACACCAAAGCTACAGTAAAGAAAAGTGTGGTATTGGTACAAAAACAGGACATTTGGATCAGTGGAAAGTAATAGAGTCCAGAAATAAACCCACACACCTGAAGTCAATTAATCTTCAACAAACATAAAATGGGAAAAGGATAACCTCTTCAGCAAGTAATGCATGGAAAGGTGATCAGCTGCATGCAAATCAATGAAGTCAGAACATACCCTCACACCATGCACAAAAACAAGCTCAAAATGGCTCAAAGAGCTCTTTAGAAATAAGACACGACACCATAAAACTCCTAGAACAGAGCATGGGCAAAACATTCTCTTACATAAATTACACCAATGTTTTCTTAGGTCAGTTTCCCAAGGCAATAGAAATAAAAACAAAAATAAACAAATGGGACCTAATCAAACTTACAAGCTTTTACACAGTAAAGGCAACCATTTAAAAACAATGAAAAGACAAACTACAGAGAGAGAAAATATGTGCAAATGATGTCACTGACAAGGGCTTGACCTCCAAAATATACAAAGAGGCCATACAATTCAACAACAAAAAAAGCCAATTAAAAAACGGGCAGAAGACCTTAATAGATAGTTCTCCAAAGAAAATATACAGATGGCCAGTAGGCACATGAAAATATGCTCAATATCACTAATTATTAGAGAAATGCAAATCAAAGCTACAAGGTACCACCTCACACCAGTCAGAATAACCAAAATTAAGAAGTGTACAAACAGCAAATGCAGCAGAGGGCGTGGATAGAAGGGAACCCTTCTATACTGTTGATGGGTATATAAGTTGGCACAGCCACTATGGAAAACAGTGTGAAGTTTCTTAAAAAACTAACAACAGAATTACCACATGATCCAGAAATCCCACTCCTGAGCACATACTTGGTAAAACTATAATATCAAAAGATCCTATGTTCATAGCAGTACTGTTAACAATAGTCAATACATGGAAATAACCTAAATGTGCATCAACAGATGAATGTTTAAAGAATATGTGGTACACATATACAGTGGAATACTACTCAGCCATAAAAAAGAATGAAAGTCATCTGCAGCAACATGGATGCAATTAGAGATTATCATGCTAAGTGAAGTGTCAGAAACAGACAAACACCATATCACTTATATGTGGAATCTAAAATATGGCACAAATGAGCCTATCAGCAAAAAAAAAACAGACTCACAGACACAGAAAACAGACTTGTGGTTGCCATGGGGTTGGGGGGAGGGAGAGGGAAAGACTGAGTTTTGGGTTAGTAGATGCACACTATTACATTTAGAATAGATAAACAACAAGGTCCTACTGTATGGCAAAGAAACTATATCCAATCTCCTGGGATAAACTATAAGGGAAAAGAATATTTAAAAAGAATGTCTATGTATGTATAACTGAATCATTTTGCTGTACAGCAGAAATTAGCACAGCACTGTAAATCAACTATACCTTAATTAAAAAAAAAAAAGTTTAAGTCCTGTACTCTGAAAACTACAAAACACTGTTAAAAGAAACTAAAGATTTAAATAAATGGAAAGATAGCAATGGTCACTGACTGGAAGACTTAATATTATTAAGATGGCAATACTCTCCAAATTGATTTACAGATTCAACACAATCTCCTTCAGATTCCCAGCTTTACAGAAATTGACAAGCTTATCCTAAAACTCACATGGAAATTCAAGGAACCCACAATAGCCAAAACAGTACTAAGAAAGAAGAACAAAACTGTAGAATTCAACTTTTCCATTTTAAAACTTACTTCAAAGCTATAGTAATCAAGAGAGCATGGAACTAGCATAAGACTAGACATATGGATCAATGGGGCAGAATTGAGGGTCTAGAAATAAACCTTCACATTAAGTCAACTGATTCTCAACAAAGGTGGCAAGGTAACTCAATGGAAAAAGAACAGTCTTTTTAATAAGTGGTGCTAGGCAATGGCACCCCACTCCAGTACTCTTGCCTGGAAAATCCCATGGTTGGAGGAGCCTGGTAGGTTACAGTCCATAGGGTCGCTAAGAGTAGGACACGACTGAGCGACTTCACTTTCCCTTTTCACTTTCATGCATTGGAGAAGGAAATAGCAACCCACTCCAGTGTTCTTGCCTGGAGAATCCCAGGGACGGGGGAGCCTGGTGGGCTGCCGTCTATGGGGTCGCAGAAAGTCGGACACGACTGAAGCGACTTAGCAGCAGAATACCTAGATGCTCACAAGCAAAAGAACAAAACTGAATCTCTACCTTACCCTACAGTCAAAAATTAACCCAAAATGGATCAAAGATCTAAGTGTTTTAGAGTTAAAACTATAAAGCTAAGCACTTACAAAAAAAATAAGTGTAAATCTTTGGGACCTTAGACTGGGCAATGGTTTCTTCGATATGACATCAAAATACCAAAGATCAAATAAAGTAGACTTCATTAAAATTAAAAACTTTTGTGCTGCAAAGGGTATCATCAAGAAAGTGAAAAGGATGGGAGAAAATATTTGTAAATCATATATCTGATAGAGGTCTGCATCTAGAATATATAAAGAACTCTTACTACTCAACATTAAAAAGATAAATAACAGGGAATTCCCTGGCAGTCCAGTGGTTAAGACTCTGTGCTTCCAATGCAGAGGGCATGGGCTCCATTTCTGGTCAGGAAACTAAGATTCTGCATGCTGCCTGATGCAGACAAAAAAAAAAAAAGATACATAATCCAAAAGGTATGAGTAGACATTTCTTTAAAGATTAAGTCTACAAGCAATATAAAAAGACGCTCAACATCATAATCCAACAGGAAAATGAAAACCACAATGAGACACTGCTTCATATGCACTAGCGTCCAGTTCAGAGTGAGTCACGGGGGAAGGGGCATGACAGGGGAAGGGAGTAAGAGGTATGAACTCCTAGGTATCAGTAAGATACAAGGATGTATGGATAGCACAGGGAACACAGCTGATATTTTATAATAACTTTCAATGGAGAATAACCTATAAAAATAGTGAATCACTATGTCGTACACTTGAAAACTCAAATGATATTTTAAGTTAACTACACTTCAACTTAAAAAAAAATCACAAAATGAATCATAGTTCTATATGCAAACTATAAAACTAGAAGCATAGGGGAAAATCTTTGTGCCCTTGAATTAGGCAAAGATTTCTTTGATATGTAACTAACAGCATAATTAATAAATTGAACTTCATCAAAATTTGTGCTCTTTGAAGAACACTATTAAGGGAATGGAAAAACAAGTCACAGACCAGGAAAAAATATGGGTGAATCAAATATATGATAAAAGACATATTCAGAATATATTTTAAAAAGTATCAAAATGCAATAACAAAACAAACACAATTTTAAAAATCGGCAAAAGATGTGAGGAAACACTTTAAATAAGAACATGAAAAAAATACTCAACACTGTTGCTGCTGCTGCTGCTAAGTCCCTTCAGTGGTGTCCGACTCTGTGCGACCCCACAGACGGCAGCCCACCAGGCTCCCCCGTCCCTAGGATTCCCCAGGAAAGAAGACTGGAGTGGGTTGCCATTTCCTTCTCCAATGCATGAAACTTAAAAAATAAAGTGAAGTCGCTCAGTCATGTCCGACTTCTAGCGACCCCATGGACTGCAGCCCACCAGGCTCCTCCGTCCATGGGATTTTCCAGGCAAGAGTACTGGAGTGGGGTGCCATTGCCTTCTCCAACTCAACACTGTTAGCCATTCAGATCAGATCAGTCGCTCAGTCATGTCCGACTCTGCGAACCCACGAATCGCAGCATGCCAGGCCTCCCTGTCCATCACCAACTCCCGAAGTTCACTCAGACTCCCGTCCATCGAGTCAATGATGCCATCCAGCCATCTCATCCTCTGTCGTCCCCTTCTCCTCCTGCCCCCAATCCCTCCCAGCATCAGAGTCTTTTCCAATGAGTCAACTCTTCGCATGAGGTGGCCAAAGTACTGGAGTTTCAGCTTTAGCATCATTATTAGCCATTAGGGAAATACAAATTCAAAACATAATGAGACACCACAATGGTTAATCTTAGATGGGCTAAAATTGAAAAGCCTGATGTTAGTGACAAGTGGAGGAGTTAGAACTTCCATACACTGCTGGTGATAATGCAAGATGGTTTCAGTTTCTTAACAAGTTAAATATAAGCCTATCATTTGACTGAGCCATTCCATTCCTAGATATTTAACCAAGAGAAATGAAAGTATATGTCCATACAAAGACTTGTGCACATATGTTCAAAACAGCTGTACAGGAAACAGCCAAACACTAGAAGCAACTAAAATGTCTATTAACAAGTGAATGGATAAACAAACTAGTACAGTCATACAGTGGGAACACCGCTAGTAACAAAAAGGAATAAACTACTGACACCGATGTCAATGGGTTTCCCCAATGGCTCAGTGAGTAAAGAATCCACCTGTAACAGGAGAGACAGAGCGATCCCTGGGTCAGGAAGGTCCCCTGGAGGAGGAAGTGGCAACCCACTGCAGTATTCTTGCCTGAAAAATCTCATGGACAGAGGAGCCTGACAGGCTACAGTTCAAAGGGTCACAAAGAGACGGGAGTGACTGAGCTTTAATACGGATTAATGTCAATAATAGAAGTCCAACAATAAAAAGAGTACAATGAAAGACTAAGATTCCATTTATATAAATTCAAGACAATGTAAGGTAATTTGTAGTGACAGAAAGCACAGCAGTTAGTGGTTGCTTGGAATGCGGTGAGAGTAGGGGAAGGTGATACCAGGAAGAAATTATTAAAGGGCACAAAGAAACTTTTGGTAGTGATGGATATGTCTATCATTTTGAGTGGTGATGATTTCAGGTAGACATGTTCAAATCATCAAATTTTATACTTTAAATGTGTAGGGTATTATAAGTCAATTATACCTCAGTGAAGCTGTTTAAAAAATAAAACCAAATCCGATTTAGTTCGAGTAGTAGTGTCAAAGAGGCATTTGCAAGTAAACTCCATTTTGGTCATTTGGACAAGTACAAAGATTTACATAATATCATATGTGAAACAAATCACCAGTCCAGGTTCGATGCACGATACAGGATGCTCGGGGCTGGTGCACTGGGATGACCCAGAGGGATGGTATGGGGAGGGAGGTGGGAGGAGGTTTCAGGATTGGGAATACGTGTACACCCATGACGGATTCATGTTGATGTATAGCAAAACCAATACAATATTGTAAAGTAAATTAGCCTCCAATTAAAATAAATTTATATTAAAAAGTAAAAAAAAAAAAAAAAAAACTAAGAATACCCCAGGCTCCATCCCTACAAAAGTAGAACTTGGATTACTCTGAAAGTCTCATTCATCTTTTCTATTTGCCTTGTGATTTTGAGACAAGAAGAGAGTATTAAAGATAGTTCATTCTACAGTACCGATCCCTACATAGTATGACCTTTCCAGTTCCTACTCAAACATTTGATTCTATAATTTTATGGAACTACTAATAAACTTTTCAAACATCACTTCCTGAATGCTTACACTGCAGGATGCCAAACTAACTTCTGCAATAAGAGTAGCCTGTCTTCTGCAAAATACAAGCAATTCATTTGAATCTGAATATTTATTTTCAAAGTTCTAGTCTGTATAATCTGCCTAAATTTTCTGTGCAGAATAATTTATTAAGTTTTCAAAAACTTAATACATAATTTTGAGTTCATTTAAACAAAGTCACAAAAATTATTAGGAAAACAAACCCTGTCAGTAGACTAAACATGAAGTACAAACATATGTGAGGGAGGGAATTAGAACTTCTTCTTTCTTGAGCAACTGATGAATATTCCAATGATACATGGATTCTTTAACATGTTACTGAATAAATGTTTTATAGATATTTAGAAATACTGATTACCAAAAGGCAGTGTGCATTCAACAAATATTTTGAGTACCTACTGTGTGTCCAGGCACTGCAATGAATGAGCCGCACCCACCACCCCCCAGCAAATTCATATGTTAAAATCCTAAACCCCAATATGGCAGTATTAGGAGTCAAGGCCTTTGGCAGTTCATCAGTTCGTGAAGGTGGAGCCCTCTTGAATGGGACTTATGCTCTTATGAGAGAACAAAAGTGAAGTCGCTCAGTCGTATCCGACTCTTGCAACACCATGGACTGTAGCCTGCCACGCTCCTCTGTCCATGGGATTTTCCAGGCAAGAATACTGGAGCGGGTTGCCATTTCCTTCTCCGGAGGATCTTCCCGACTCAGGGATTGAACCCAGGTCTCCTGCACTGCAAGCAGACTCCTTACCGTCTGAGCCAGCCAGGGAAGCCCTAAGAGGGAACAAAGTAGCCCTCTTCTGCTTTGTGAAGATACAATAAGATACAGCCTGGAAGAGGGTTATGGTCCTCAACACAACCCAATCATGCTGACATCCGGATCTCAAACTTGAGAAATATACTTGTTATAAGTCACTCAGTCTATGGTCACCTGCTTAGTTGCATCTGACTCTTTGTGACCCCACAAACTGTAGCCCACCAGGCTCCTCTGTCCATGGGATTTTCCCGGCAAGCATAGTGGAATGAGCTGCCATTTCCTCCTCCAGGGGATCATCCAGACCCAAGGATCTAATCTGCATCTCCTCCACTGCAGGCAGATTCTCTGCCTCTGAGCCACAGGGGAAGCCCTCAGTCTACAAGTACTTTATTATAATTGTCCAAACTCACTAAGAGAGGCATAGTGCTGGGTGTCAAGAACAAGTAATGTCAGATGAATTAATTCTCAAGAGTGTTTCTGGGGAAAACTAAACTTATGGATTTCACAAGTTTACCAAAACTAAACTTATGGTACGTGGATTTCAGCAAGATAAATGCAGTAACATCAATATCATTATAGATAAAGCAGAAAATTGTGCCAAAGGTAGCCTGCAGCACAATAAAAAAGAGTCAAATCATAGCTACTTAATAGCTATGCAATCTTGAGCATAACACTTAACCTTTCTGGGCTTGGTCTGTAAAAAGAAATGGTTTGTCTGGATGACGAAAGATAAACTAAAAATATACACATACACATACAGACAAAGATAAACTAAAAATACATATATGGACATACATGCACACACATTCTTATTTTTTGGAGGACAAATCTGATTTAAATGCACATGCCCTTTAATTCAACAATTTGCAATTCCATGTTTAAGATTCTAAACTACAGAAATATTCATACTAATACGTAAAGTCAATGCATAAGGTATTTGCTAGTGTTATGAGTGTGAGTGTTAGTTGCTCAGTCGTGTCTGACTCTTTGTGATTCCATGGACTGTAGCCCACCAGGCTTCTCTGTCCATAGACTTCTTCAGACAAGAATACTGGAGTGGGTAGTCATTCCCTTCTCCAGGGAATCTTCCCAACTCAGGATCAAACCCAGGTCTCCTACACTGCAGGCAGATTCTTTACCGTGAACTCCAGGGATATAACAGCTAAATAAAAGCAATTTAAAGTCCTTCAATAGGGGAAAGGTTTAGTAAACTGCAGAATGTCTACCAGAAAATAACAGAATGTCTATCTAAAAGGGATGAAGCAGATCCAGATGCGGCTGACATAGATAATATCTATACAATGGTGTTGCTAAGTCGCTTCAGTTGTGTCCAACTCTGTGTGACCCCACAGACGGCAGCCCACCAGGCTCCCCCGTCCCTGGGATTCTCCAGGTAAGAACATTGGAGTGGGTTGCCATTTCCTTCTCCAATGCATGAAAGTGAAAAGGGAAAGTGAAGTCGCTCAGTCGTGTCCAACTCGTTTGACCCCATGGACTGCAGCCTACCAGGCTCCTTCATCCATGGGATTTTCCAGGCGAGAGTACTGGAATGGGTGCCATTGATTAACAAACTACAAATACTTCTTTCAGGTTTTGTCTGTATAACAGTCTTAGGAGCCAGATGGTCTGAGTTCACACATCTGCTCTATCACTTTCTAACTCATCAATACAAACAAATCCTGAATCTCTATAAACTTCAGTTTTCTCATCTGTTAGGTGGGGACAGTTATAGAATCTACCTTAAAGTGTTATTGTACAAATTAAGCAAAACGTGACAATCATTAAGTGTTCAATAAGTGTTAGGCATTATTTCCCATTACACAAAGTTTTGCTTTGTTGTTGCTGTTAACGGTTAAACCTACCAATCTTTTCCTGCAGGACTTCTCAATTTTGGCTTCCCTACCAGAAATTATTCTAGTATAAAATTTATTTCCTCAAATAGTCAATTCTTACAATTTATTAAATAATCCATGCTCTTGACACTAATTTGAAATGCCACTTTAATCAAAGCAAAATTCCTACATATATGGAAGTCTATTTCTGGCCTCTAAATAAGGGGTTAGCAAACATTTTAGGTAAAGGGTCAAGCAGTGAATATCACAACCAGTCAACTCTGCCTCACAGCACAAAGGCAGCCATAGAAAATGAGTAAATGAATGGCAGAGGTGCATTCTAAAGGATGCTGAAATTTTAACTTCATATAATTTTCATGTTACAAACTATTCTTTTTTCCCCAAGCACTTAAAAATATAAAAGCCACTCTTAGGTCACACATAGTAGGAAAGTAGGATCAAACCCATGCTCTAAACCCTTACAAATTTTTACATTCTTAAAAATGTTTTGTATTTATAAAATTCCACAAACAAATACATGTAATAAAAAGGTTAAACACAATATAAAGGCATACAGTGACACCTATCCTTCTAACCCAGAGGCCAGGTTCCCCTCTCTAGTTTTTGTGTATTCTTCTAAATCCACCGACATTATTAACATCTCAGCAGAAACAGTCTTATATGTGTATACATAACTTTCCACATGTGAATTCATCTTCAGGATAAATCCCTGGAAATGGAACTTTCCAGCTGGGACAAATTTCCATAAAGCATTCATTTCAACAGTAATTGGTCAGTTATTTATAGCTTCTCCCTTACTCGGGACAAACCTTCCAACATGCTTTATCTATTATCCACCTTCCCAATTAACTTTAAAATCATGTCAAATATCTGTTGCAGATTACAGACTTAAAAACTATATACTCCGGCTTATGAATTCTTTTGCATTGCGTTAAACTTCTTAGCTAGTTATCAATACCTTGGAGTAAAGAAATACATTTTACTGTTTTCTTTCATTGCTGTTTCTTGAATTCCACATGTATTTTTCTTGGATTAATTTTTCATTTGATATAGTACATCCTGAGACATTCCAAGTGGGTCTGGGTAAAAATGATTTTATTTTGCCACTACTTTGAATGAGAGTTTGGTGAGAAATAAGATTCTGAATTCAAAACATGTCCAATGAGGTGGCGTGGGCGGGGGTGGGGTGGGGTGGGGGGGAATGCTCAATGAGAGCTTTTCTGGGGGAGGAGCCACAACGCATG
>NW_011494878.1:603483-611375 GCF_000754665.1 Bison bison bison | reverse complement strand
ACCCAGGGATGGAACCCTTGCCGCCTGCAGTGGAAGCCTGGAGTCTTAACCAATGGACCACCAGGGAAGTTCTTTTTCCAACACTCTATGTTTTAATATTCAAGAACTGACTGTGTATTTTCAGGCCAGCTGGTATATATTCAGTAGGTATGTGACTGCTGACTGTGCTCAGCTGCTCAGTCATGTCCGACTCTTTGCAACCCCATGGACTGTAGCTCACCAGGCTCCTCTATCCATGGGATTGTCCCAGCAAGATTACTGGAGTGGGTTGCCATTTCCTCCTCCAGGGATCTTCCCCACCCAGGGATCGTACACACATCTACTGCATATCCTGCACTGCAGGCTGATTCTTTACCACTGAGCCACTGGGGGAGCCATACCTTCCCAAATCTGGGCATATTAATACTTATATTAAAGCTTTCTTCTTTTTCTTACATGAACTCCATTGTTTCAGGTCCAGTCCTTTGTGTTTTGTTCAGTCAGGGGTGTCTTTTATGTGCTACCATTTCCCACAAATGTTTAGTGATCTTTGTGGTCTGTTTCCATTATAAATGTATCACTATCTCAGCACAGGTGGAAATCACTGTACTCCTGTAGTAAATTCACAATTGTAACTAATCTTATAATTCAATTTTACATTTATACTCAGAACTTTGTGCAGTATGACAACAACAGTGTTAAGTGTTTTGACTTGCAATCCTATGACTCTTCAATCCATTTTTAGTCACCTTCTTTCGGTGTTTCATTTCCCCTAACAACCACTAACTTGAGTAACAACAGTTCTTACCTAAGTTTTGGGAACAAAACGGCACCAGCTTTATCCAACAGACTTAACTAAGGGACAGTTAAATAATGACAATCATAGATGTGCAATCCAAGGAGTAAATAATATGGTAATAAATCACTTAAGTCTTGAAAATATTAATGGTTATGCTTTTTACCAATCTTTAATGTTACAAAAGTTAAGATAACAAATTGTATTTTTTTAAAAAGGAAGACTCCAGGATGGTTAAGAAGTAATTTTCCATCTACTTTATGATTTAGCCATTCCACAGCTGACACAGATCTTCACCAAGACATTTGTTAAGAATGTTCATAGCAGTCTTCAAAATACACAATATAGAAAAACTGGAAACAAAAAGATCAACCAACAGCATAGTCATATAATCATGCAATGGATTCTACACACAATAAAAAAGAACAAACTACTGATACATGAAACATTATGGGTGAAACTCATAAGCAGTATGTGGAGTATACTGTATGATTCCTTTAATATAAACCCCCAACTAAACAAAACGAATAGAAGACAGAAATCTGAATACGGATGGGGGGGGCGGGCAGAGGGGTATAACTGACTTAGAAGCAGCAGGGGGAAACTCCTGGAATGATGGAAACGTTCCATAGGTATATAATATGATGTGGCTGGTGGTTGCAAAACTTAATAAATACATAAAAGTTCACTGAGCTGTACAACTAAGATTCATGCACTTTATGACTTCATATATATTTTATACTTCAATCAAAAAGTTAAGAAAAAATGTAATTTCCAAACTGATGGACTAAAACTATGTTTATGCCAAAATTCTCTGAGCCACAAATACTGGATATCCAAAATCCTTTTTACATTCTTTAAGTCATAAGACAATTTAAAACAAACGGTATCAGAATAATAATACAAAACCAACGTTAACATTCTCAGTCATAAGATACTTGGGAGTCCTACTTCCACATTTGAAGTACACATTTTAATACAACATTAATTCCAGCAAAAGTGAAGGCCCAGCTCCTGAGAACCATCAATGATAGTTAAATATCCAGACATCGCATATAAATCTGAAAAGCAGGCTGAAGGATAAAAGCTTAAGATTTTTACAATCAAATTTTCATTCTGCCAATAATATCAACAAAAGCCTCACTATGGCGTTTACAAATTATTCCTCTGCAAGTTGCTCTGGAATAGTATAATTTTCAAGATGAAGTCTGAAAATGCAAGAGGTTTCCCGTCCCTTGGTCTCCTCAGCCCCACTAATTGCTCCACAAATGTGTGTCTTTCAAAGGCGCCTAGCGTCTGGCAGAAAGCGAGGCTGCCGCCAGAGAATACTAATTTAACGCAATAAAGAGGTAACAGCTGACTACAAAGTTTATCCACTGAGGGGAGCAGAGACAGTGGTGTATTGGTTTTTTTAAAAAACGTGATAAAAATAAAACACGCAAACCAACGGTCTCTGGCAGCACTGTTCATAAAAAGACAACTCAAACCGCTCCGAAAAACCGCAGCTTTTCCTGACACGGGAGCCGGCTCCGGAGGGCTTGTCCGTGCGGCGACCCCACGCGGACAGGACCCCCCGGAGAGCTCGTCCGTGAGGTGACCCGACCAGGACCGAGACCCACAGTCCGGGACCCGCGCCCCCACGCCCACAAGGGCCGGACCCGCGCTCTGGAAGCTGCAGGCCGGTGAGCCAGGAGGGCTGGGTCCTCACCGCGTTCCCCCATCTGCTCACGGCAGCCGCTGCCCTGCCGCCAGCTCCCCAGCCGCAGGCACTGCTGGGCGGCGCCCGGCTCTCTGAAGCCGCCACCTCCTCACCTCCCACCCTCGGGGCGCGCAGCCGCGCCGCCGACCTCCACTTCCGGCGCGCGTGAGGAAATGGGGCCGCCGCAGCGGAGCGATCTCGCCACGCCCACGCCCGCCCCGGCCCCGCCCCCGCCCCATCCGCGCGCAGTGCTTGGCGAAGAAAGCGCAATAATTAGCATCCAGTACTGATTATAATCCATGATCTGTTACACTGTGTGCGTGACCGCGTGTGTCTAGTTCAAAAAACGATTTGTGGAGGCTGGGAGAGTGCGGGAGGCAGGAAACCCCTTTTGCCCGAGCAGGCGTCTACAAGGACGGGAGTACCAGCTTGGGCCGGACGGCTGGCTTTGCAAAAGGGAGGGACTCAAAAGAGGATGGCAGTGCTGATCCTGCCCGGGAACCCTGACTTGGGAGACCGAGGGGGCGTTAAGTGCCTGCGTGGGAAGTGAGCTGAGGAGTGACAGGTCGCCAGAGATGTCTGAGCATCCTCAGGAGTGCTGGGCTGCGTGTTTAGCCCCAGCGAGGAAGCCCTGGCTTCCAGTCACTCCATTTCTTTGGCCTTTAATTTCCTTGTATGTGAAAGGAGGGGATTGGGGTAGATTTTGGAAGTCATTATGGAAAATGACTTCGAGATCTGACGTTGCTTGACTTCAGTGGGTGAGGGGGCAGAAAAGCCGTCCCTGACATTCCCATCGTTCAATTGCTGTTCCAGAGACATCCCCAAGGCACTTTGTCAGGCCCCAAGCCGAGCAGTAGAGGAGATACCGGGCATCTGCCTTTGTCTGGGCAGGACATGACTGTGCTAAGAGGGCTTAGGTCTCTTATCTGGGCTCTGCTTTCCGCATTTGGTTACCTTGGCAGGCTTCGTGGACTTAGCCTCTTCAAGCCTGTTTTCTCAACTATGTTATGGGGACAGTAACACAGCATGTACTTCCTAAGATTGTTGTGAGGATTAAACAATTTTGTATTTGAAGTGTTTGGCACTATGCCTAGCAGGTATGTGGTAGGCAGAGCTCATGGCTCTCATGAAGTGCATCAGTTAGAGCAGAAGTCTGGGGTGACTAGGGGGTGCCTCCTGTGGGAGTGGTGGTGTTCTGTGTGTTAGTCGCTTCAACTTTTTGCGACTCCATGGATTGGGGCCCACCAGGTTCCTCTGTTCATGGGGTTTTCCAGGTAAGAATACTGGAGTGGGTTGCCATTCCCTTCTCCAGGGGATCTTCCCAACCCAGGGATTGAACCCAGGTCTCCCATATTGCAGGCAGACTCTTTGCCACTAGGGAAGGTCACTCTAGGTGGTGTTCTGAGGGGTTTCCTAATGACCGCTGTCTTTACTGGTGATGGTTGTTGGGATGTCTTTAAGCCGGATGTTCTCCTTGGATATGTCCTGTGGAAAATCCCATGGGTAGGAGAGTCTGGAAGTCTACTTCTAAGCCAGGCTTGTAGAATATCCTGTCTCTACCCAACTTCAAGGTCTCATTCTGCTCTTATTATCATTTCTGAACAAATGAAAACATTTACAGTTCTGACACCCTTTCCCCCTCAACCTGACTCAAGGGTAAAGAATTCATCTAATTATAGACTCCATGGGTCTCTAAGCTTCTGAAAATAAGGGTCATGTCTTTTGTCTCCCAGGACTTTGCACATAGTGGTCAATAAATATATATTGAATTGGTTATAGTAATATGTAATTATCCCTCTTTTCCAGAATCTCTACCATTTGACCAGCTTCTAGAGCAGATGACAAGCCTGATTACATTTTCTGCCTGCCACAACTACACTTCGGTCTGGTTGCCTGGTCATGCTCTAGGGAGAGTCTTTTGATACCTCTATGGAATAGGTTATGGTCTTCAGTTTACAACAGGAAAACGGAAACTCAAGAAACTGTAGAGGCTCTCTCAGTGCAGGATCTGGCATGAAATCATAGCAGTGTGTCATTTCTTTAAAACTGTTCTTTGAATCCTCCATTAGAATTGTTTTAAAAATACAGTTTAGGTTCTGCCATCGATGAATTTAAATTATAAGCTTATTGACTGCCAAATCATACACTGCTAAGTCACTTCAGTTGTGTTCGACTGTGAGACCCCATAGATGGCAGCCCACCAGGCTTCCCCATCCCTGGGATTCTCCAGGCAAGAACACTGGAGTGGGTTGCCATTTCCTTCTCCAATGCATGAAAGTGAAAAGTGAAAGTGAAGTGGCTCAGCCGTGTCCAACTCTTAGCAACCCCATGGACTGCAGACTACCAGGCTCCTCCATCCATGGGATTTTCCAGGCAAGAGTACTGGAGTGGGGTGTCATTGCCTTCTCCAAAATCATACAGTAAATATATGTAATTTGAATTTAGAGAGAAGATAATGCATAATGCAAATTCTATGGGAGATAATGGGTGATATACTGGGGCTTATAAAATAGTTCCCTTGGGAAAAATGCTAAAGCGCAACTGTGGTATGATTAGTATCAGAAGGATGTAGTTTAAAGAACCCTAAATCTCCCACCAACCTCTGAGGATTTTCTTTTAAACTATAAAGTTTTCCTCAGCCTGCTTCTGCATGTCTGTGTGTGTGTTCAGTCGTGTCCAACTCTGCCAATCCATGCACTATAGCCTGCCAGTTCCTCTAACCATGGGATTATCTCAGCAAGAATACTACAGTGGGTTGCTGTTTTCTCCTCCAAGGGATCTTCCTGACCCAGGGGTTGAACCTGCATCTCCAGCATTGGCAGGTGGATGCTTTACCACTGAGCCATCTGGGAACCCAGCCTGCCTTTGAGTCTCTGTCAAAAATAAGTGATGGGTCTGACCCCCTTTCTATGGCAAGCTCTGAATAAATGGCCTTTGCCTGTTTCATTGGGGCAATCTTCATCTGTATCATTTTCCTGGTGGCCCCACCAAGATATGGTCTGCATCATAGTCTGCTTGTTGTCTCAGACTGAAGACTTCAAGCAGATGCGATACATGTGGCCTCCTCGTACCTTGCAATTCTTCATTTGGGGTCTTACCTCTGCTCTCTCTTTTTTTAAACTTCTGCTGTCTTTATGTTAGATTCCTGGGCTATTTAGTTGCAGTCCTGGGCTATTTGGTACTCAGGTTTTGTTGTTGATTCCCATTTGACTGGCATCTTTGATAGAATCAGATCATTCTTTTGCATCTTTTTTGCTGTCTTTTGTGTTTCTATTTTGTGTTGTACTGTCTAAAAGTGTTGTCTGTCAGGAGGAGGAGAGTTATGGTGCAGAACACAGGCAGAGCCTCCTCGACCTGTGAGTCTAGGGTTCAGCCATGAGGACAAACTTTATTGCAGTTGTCAGTAAAACTGGATGGGGTTCTTCCATCTCAATTATGTGTCCTGAGAGACATGAGGTGCACAAGCATGACATTCCGACCTGATGTTGCCGGCTCTCATCATGTTCCCTAAGTCTAATTCCTCTCCTCCTCCAGGAAACCTCCTGCTTCTTATATTGTTTCTTTGCAACATCAACCAACTCTTGGGTCTCTCTCTCTAAATGGCATAACTTCACCAAGGATGCTCTGGGCCTTCTACTCTGAGGAACATTGACTTTGAACAAGTTTGTTCATTTGAGAAATGCCTTTGAAATTATGCACCAAAAACTAACGGGGAACAGAATCAACCTGCTTATGAGTAAAGGAGTCCTCAAGAATCTCACCAATAGTCCCCAATACTCTGGTGTATATTTAATATTGCATTATTTTTGGTGCATGCCCCAGATAAATACTGAAACTGAACCTGACACTCCATGGGCTCACAGTTCCACTGTTATGGGAAAATAATCAGAAGAGAACCTATTAAAGTTCATATAGATCCTACCAAACCATTGCCTAAACTTCCCCAATAACCCTTGAAACTGTAAGCATAGTAAGGGATCCAACTGATAGTTGAAAGCCTTAGATCCAAAGGTCTGCTCATACCCTGCCATTGTAATATGCCCACATTACAAGGACAGGTTTAAGACTGCAGGACCATCAATAAAATTGTTACTCCTCACTTCTTAACTCAAATACCATCCTGTTACTCCTCACTTAACTCATACTTTCTGTAGTGAATCTTTGCTTAGCTTTTTCAGTGTGCTTCTAGATCAAGACAATCAATTGCTTTCTTTGTGTGTGCATGGTAAAATATACATAACATAAAATTCACAATTTTATCCATTTTAGAGTGCACAGATCAGTGACATTAAGTACATTCACATCCTGATGCAACCACCACCACCATGTCTAGAACTTTTTAATCACCCCAAAACTGAAACTCTACCAATTAAACACTAACTTGCCATTTTCCCTCCCCCCGCCACTGGCAACCACCATTTGACTTTCTGTATCTAAGAATTTGACTGCTGTAAGTACTTCATGTAAGTGGAAAAATCTAGTGTTTGTCTCTTTGTGGTCTCATTTCATTTAGCATGACGTTTTCAAGTTTCATCCATGTTGCAGCACATGTCAGAATTTCATGCCTTTTTAAGGCTGAATAATAGCAGTCAATACCTTTTCTGCCTTCATCTGGGAGGGAATATGTTACAGCAGTGAAACTTTAGGGCATCAATCCTCGGGTTCACGTTTCACAACTAAGAAGTAATCTGGAATTCCACATAATTGGAAGGCTATTCCAATAGAGGACCTCAAACTGAGGATTCTGAGACCCCCAAAAGAGGCTGATCTTCAGAAGCAGGGAGCTGACTCAAGACCTTTAGAACAAGCAGATGACCTAGGATAGTGTGCAAGATATAGAATAGTTCTCCCCAAGATATTAGACCAAAAGCCTGTCTAATTCTTGTGTGTGTGTGTATTTTTATTGGCTTGCTTCTTCTTATTCTCATTTTCTGTAGATCTCTGGTTGTCATTTACCAATAATGACCCTTTTCCTCACCTGTCTTTTCTCTTTATTACAATGGTTATGTCAGAACATACTCATTCTAACACCATTGATAGATTATCCCAAGAAGTAGCCACTGCCCTAGATCTTAAACTGACTGTTGAGTCTACCCTCCATCTTGAGACCCCCGTGATGAAAACCACAAGGAAGCTATCATCTCATCAAAGGAGACAATAAGAATTACAGTTGATGGCAGCTCCATTTGCAGCAACATGGAAAATCACCTTAAACAAGTTCACCTGTGACTTTCCTTGTGTCCTGCTTTGTCAGAAGAAAAAAAAGAAAAAAAAAAACAGTTATTACAATCTAGGTAATTGCCAGACCTTAGGTTTGAATTCTGGAGAAGGAAATGGCAACCCACTCCAGTGTTCTTGCCTGGAGAATCCCAGGGACGGGGAAGCTTGGTGGGCTGCCATCTATGGGGTCGCACAGAG
>NW_011494878.1:584549-603383 GCF_000754665.1 Bison bison bison | reverse complement strand
GGGCTGCCATCTATGGGGTCGCACAGAGTTGGACATGACTGAAGCGACTTAGCAGCAGCAGCAGCAGCAGGTTTGAATTTAGTGACTTTCACAGAGTGATAAGTCAAATATTTGCCACCTGTAAAAGACCAACAGCGACCCAAACACGTAGCACAACTCATGTAAGCCCTGGTTCCAGCCTTCTGTTATAAGTAACTTCTTTCCTAGATCTCCATTGTCCCTACCAGATATTACATCTTTTGTAATCAGGATGCCTGGTCCTGTTTCCTTTGGGCTTCCCTGGTGGCTCAGCAGTAAAGCATCCACCTGCAATGCATGAGATGCCAGAGATGCGGGTTCAATCCCTAGATTGGAAAGATCCCCTGGAGAAGAATATGGCAACCCACTCCAGTTTTCTTGTTGGAGAACCCCACAGACAGGGGAGCCTAGTTGGCTACAGTCCATAGAGTTGCAGAGTCAGACACGACTGAAGTGACATAGCATGCATGCACACAACATCTCATGCAAGTTAGTAATAATATTCAAAGACTTGTCTATACACAGACTCTAAGTCTCTAAATGACCAAGGCTGAAAATTCTGAGTTCCAAAACAAAGCCAGCCTTGATTATGCAGCACTCAACCTGGAGGAATTTCTGTCTCATTGTTTATGTGAACAATTAGAGCAGTGTTCCATCAGTAGAAATCATGAATATAGATTTGTAAGAAACTTAGCACTAACTCTGGCGAAAGACATTAGCAGTACCGCCTCTTCCCCAGATGGAACACCGATCAGTCCCATCTTGTTAACACAAGTAGTGATGGACAGTTGCATTGCTCTAGATTTCTTGTTGGTTAGTCAGGATCTGTGCCATTCCTAATACCCTCCTTGTGTCATTGAAACGGGGAAGCTGGGACAGACAATACAATGCCTTCAGGCAAAGCTACTTCACTCTCTAATAAATTTGATCCTCATGGTCTATATGGGCTTTGTGCTTGGCTTGGGTTGGGATTCTTGGTTCAATAAACCTTACAGGGTTTATTAACTGTTCTTGTTTTTGTCCTAGTGCTCATGATGCTGGTTCTTTGCGTCTATCTGGGACCCAGATGCTTCTGAACAGCCACTTTCTTGACAGGTGATCAACGTGATGATACAACAGGAAGGTAAGGGAAAATCAAGTCCAAACAACCATGGCGTATTACCTTACATTTGTTAGAATGACTCTTACGGGAAAAACAAAACAAAACAATCAACAGGGACTTCCCTGGTGGCCTAGTGGTTAAGACTCCGTGCTTCCAGAATGCAGGGGATATGGGATTGGTTGCTGGTCTGGGAATTAAGATTCCACATACTCCCCTCAGCATGGCCAAATAAATACCCATTGAAAGTAAATAAATAAATATAATCCATCCTTTAAAAAAACTACCTCACAATACAGTTAACCATGGAGATGACTGAAAAATCAGCCTCTAAGCGGTAAAGGCCTGGATTTATAAACTTCCTTGTATTCATCAACTTTCAAGCAAAAAAAGGACCAAAAGAGAGGAACTGAGAGACTGAATATGCAAACAGACAACGGCCAGCCCACGTAGAACCAAAGAACTCCAACCCGTAACCTCTGCAGTAACCAGCCCCAAATGGTCAGGATCTGGTCAATGACTGCCAGACTCCCTGTTTTATTTTGGCCCAATTTCCAACTTGAAACCGCCCAAAGAAAGCCAAATATATCCTCCAAGTGAATCACCTAAGATGCTCAGTTTCTAGTTACTTTAGTGCCTTCAGCCTCCTCATGCCAATAGCCTCCAATCACAGTATACCTTAAGCCTCCCCCACTAATTTCTCTTTTTTCCGGTAAAGCTTTCTTCCTCCTCTGCCTGCCTTTGAGTCTCGCCAAAAGCAAGAAGATGGTGGCCTCTTCCTTTGCAAGAGCAAGTGCAGAATAAATAAACCCTGCTCATTCTCTTTTGGTGGTCTTATTTATTTCTACAAAGTTATATAGATGATTCAACTCTCTTAAAAAGTACAATTTCCTGGGAATTCCATGGTGGCCCAGTGGTTATGACTCCATGCTTCTATTGCAGGGGGCATGGGTTCAGTCCCTGGTTGGGGAACTTAGATCCTGCAAGCCACAACAGTGCAGACAAAAAACAATTCTATTTTTTGCCACAACACTTCTTTTCATTTCTTTCAATGACTATCCTTTGAGAAACTTCAATCTTTCCCTCTTCTGGGTCATTCCTGACATTAAAAATTCTTTCCTATGGGCACTTCCCTGTTGGTCCAATGGCTAAGACACCACGCTAAATAAACACATACATACATATATTTGTTTCCTGTAATCTTATCTTTCTTTTAATATGTTCATGAAGTCCTCCAACCCCTTTGCCCTGGAGTTCTGAAAAAATCCAAGAACTTTGACTTCTCATGTCCTGTGGCCAGAGAGTCTCAAGGAAAATTTTCAAGCTTTTTAAAACTCCCAGAAAAAAAAGGTACAAAGCATGGAGCAAGCCACTTGCTCTTGTTGAGAGGAGCTCCTAAGGGCAGAAGCTGTGACAAGGCACATATGGGCTCCCTGAAGTCCTTCAAAGTCCCTTGCCTCCGGTAACAAGAGGCAGCCTTATGTTCTTTTCTTCCAGGCTATGTGTGATCAGTTGCTCAGTTGTGTCCAACTCTCTGCGCCCCCATAGACTGCAGCCCGCCAGGCTCCTGTGTCCGTGGGATTTCCTAGGCAAGAATACTGGAGGGGGCTGCAATTTCCTACTCCAAGGGATCTTCCCAACCCAGAGATTGAACCCCAGTCTCTTGTACCTTCTGCATTGGCAAGTGGATTCTTCACCACTGTGCCACCTACGGCTAGACCCTTCGCAACCCCCACAGGAATGACTTTCCTCTAAGGGAAACTGAAAAGTGCAGAAAAGGACTGGACCACAGGTGAAAACCAAGTGCAGCCTGAAAGAATACCACTGACAAAACGGACATCAATAAAAATAGGGATGTAAAAAATGAACTTTGCATTTTTATTAAAAAAACTGATGATATGCATGATAAATACAGTCTCTGTCTGAAGGATCTAAATTTATTTTTCTTCAAAAATGATTTTTTCCCCCTTAGTTTTAGAATGCACTTACCTCACCTGCCCACACCAGTTTTGAACTTGAACTGCACAGTGTCATCTGAAAGGACGCAAGATCATGGTCTCTCCTGGGGTGGTACAGAAGTCCTGTGGTCACAGTGATTGGCGTGGTCTCTGGTCGCGGCTCCCTCCATGTGCCTGGCCCAGTTCCTGTGACACTGATGTCCCTGAAGCTGACACAGCGAGACGGCCTCCCTGTCACAGCTCCTCTGAGAGATCGCCATTCGCCAGGTCCTGTGACTTAGCACATTCCAGAAACATCTGCAAAAATATCTCGTCACTTGGCACAGCAATTGAAACCTGAGGTGCACAGATTAACCGGGATTTCTTTCAAGCATTCACGTACGTGCCTCTTTAATTCCGGGAGTGAAGCTTATCCTCCCAGCTGTTAGTTAACACAGCCACCCATCCAGCCTCTTCTGGAGGCACAGCACCATACTCCACGCTGAAAAACTCTCTACATACAGGTTCTGGTTTCTCCTGATCTCAGCCAAGAATTATTCATGTGAATCCCAGCTCCCTAAAGAAGTGGGAAACTCTACAAAGTTCTTTTAATTATTAAAAAAAAAAACAAAAAAAAAACCTTTGGCTGTGCTGGGTGACATGTGGGGATCTTAGTTCCCTGACCAGGGATCAAACTCATAACCCCTGCCATGGAAGCACAGAGTCTTAACCACTGGACTGCCAGGGAAGTTCCTATAAAGTTCTAGTGAGCCTGCCATGGTTGTTGCCGTGGAGAAGGGACGGAGTGGTGCAGGCAACCTGAATGGATGGTGCTTTCTGGATGTAGAGGCCCACCCAGAGGGTAAGCACCACGGGCAAAATCACGCGGAAGGGAGGGTGTGCCCCCACTGCGGCACATGCCCTTCAGACCCACTCTTACTGCATCTTTCCAGGGACAGAGAGGTAAGGATTTCTTCCACACTTTCTAGAATCACCCTATATACCACCATCCAAATACCCCATATATAAACATGCTCAAAGGAGAAGAGGGAAATATCCACTCCTCTGCCTGGAAAAATGCTCTGTTTCTAATGGGGGAAACTCTGCTTTCCCTTTTATGCTAAGTGTTTGTCCAAGACGTTCTCAGACATTATATTCAAATACCTGCTCAGTTGCTCAATTGTGTCTGACTCTTTTGTGACCCCATGGCCTGTAGCCCACCAGGCTCCTCTGTCCATGGAATTTTCCAGGCAAGAATACTGGAACAGGTAACCATTCCCTCCTCCAATATTCAACTACATTTCTAGCCAAATAATCTGACCTTGTGGCTAAGCAATCCTGTTTGGAGCCTGGTGGAGAATGTGCCTTTTCAGAAAAATAAACCACATGTAGACACACACACTACTTATGGAATGTTTCTCTGCTTGAAAAAGGAGTTTTTCGTATTTTAGTATTAGCTTTTTTCAACACGGGTTTCTAAACATTCAGAGGCAAACAACTGAGTCTAGAAATTATATTCACTTCCCATCCCTGAGGTCTAGATTGAAGGAGGCGCTGAGGGCCAGGAGCTGGAGCACCGTGGGCCTGGGGCAGCCCCTGGGTGGCTCATGCACGACTGTGTGCACACGTGTGCACCCAAGGCCCTCAGTGTCCAGTGCACAATGTAACCGCTAATCAGACTTATGTTGCTAATAACTTGTGTTTCCCTACTGACCCACCACCTGCTCCTTGCCAGGTTTCTGAGGAGCTCATAGCATTCCTGCATAACCCAACAGGAAGTCATAAACAGAAGCATTTAGTATTTTAGATTTCATAGTGGCTCAGGGCAAAGTTTTTCCTCCAGCAGACCTTTCAGTCATGACAATGCCTTTTACAGTCTCTCTCAGAAGTGTCCAACTCCAGCTTCAAGAAACAAACAGCAAATTGCAGAGAAGAGCAAATACCTGAACTCGACATTGGCTGCTGCTCTGGTTTAGGGAAGGAATCCTCTGAGTGGCAGAACAAGCTTAGTTTTCACAATTACTATAAATGCGGCTGTTTGTGTACATATTATACAAGGCAAGTCAACAACATCACCAAGTGGCCCCACAGTCCTTCAATCAGTCTTACTTCCCCAGTGGTCACCACAATAGATGCCCTTGTGACATCTTACTCCTTATATGGAAACTTTAAAATTAGAAACCTAATGTTTCCAACCAGAAAGTTAACAAGAGAAAAGAAGTTTACACATTGTACAATACATGATTTTATTTACATAACTGAAATGATTTTCTTAGTCACCTTGACTACAAAAGCAAATTGACACGGGATGGTTTAATAACCTTTCATAAATAGATTTAACAAATTTTAAAACAGATTGTTACTTAATACTCAGTAACACTTAAATACTTAGTAACTTCTGTGTATATGCATATGAAAATTGTCTGATAGACTAACAAGTATGAATACCTGGATAACTCAGGAACAGACAATTAGGTTATGAGTCAAGGGTTAACTCCCCACCACTGGGTCAGCCAGTTAGACTTGGAGTTCTCCCCGTGCTGAGGACAAACTGCTACAGCCTCTCACGCTGAGTAGGCATTTTTAATAACTTGAGAAAGTTTCTCCCTCCTTCTGCATTTAACAAGACGATCATTAAGCACATCTGAAACCCACAAGTTTACTACCATGACTAGATACCTGTAAAAGAACTTATCACAGTGTGTCTGAACAATGGCTCAAACTAAAGCCATGTTGCATCTGCAGTTAAGTGTTTTTCCCGTGCTCTCCCTGGGTGTGTGCACACACACGTGCGTGCACATACACACACTCACACACATACGGCTCCTCCACATAACTCATCCAAGCCTTCTTGGCCACAAAAATGCCATAATTTTACCACTTTACCACTTTGGTGAAATGGCTATAAAATCCAGCGTTTTCATGAGACATCGTTAAGTTCTTTCACAGTGCTTTAAGTTTGAAACCCAGGCAGTGTTTTGGCAACCAACCCTCTCCTGCAAAGTGACAGCGTTTGGACAGAAAGAAGAGCCCCTGGGACTTCCCGAAAGCCACCCCCACAGGATGGGAGGAGTGCTGAGTGTCTGTGACCACAAACAAGCAGTGAAGAATGACAAGAAGCTTATGAGTCATGGTCAGAACCTAAAAACAAAAATGTCTTGCCATAGCAGCGTTACGTTACAAACACAGGAAGAATGGACACATGTAGCTTTTCACACAAGCTCTATAAGAGCCAAAACACTGTCGTTTCCCCATCAGAATCGTCATCAGAGGTGTCACAGTCCTTGGTCATTTGTCGACCCTACTTCTAACCTAACTAGCTGAGACTGAGCTCAAGTCCCAACCACGAACGTGTGAGATGAGCCCCTGCCACTTTGGGGCACTGGATGGGTAGGTACTGAAGGCTGTGGTGGGGGAGGCTGGGAAGTTTGCAGCAGCCAAGTCTCTGTGGTCAGCAATCCTTGGATATGAGTCCACTCCACTCCAAGGCCCCCTCCTCCATACACTTCTCATCACAGGGGTGTGATCTCTTAGCCAGGTGGACAAATGTGTCCTAAAAGCCCCCTCCCCTCACACCCACCTACCTACATACTAAATGTGGCATCATGTTTCTCCATTGTGCTAAACCTAAGGATCATTTTAATCATAATAAGAATCAAATGTCTTCCTAAGAAAAGGTTACATGATTAAAAAAAAAAACCAGGATATTGAAGGTTGCGGGGAGGCCTGTCCAGAAGTCCCCTCTTCCCCTCCAGCCCTGGTTGGGCTCTGACATCCCTATGCGGCCTGGCCGGGCTCTTGTTCTGAACAAGGACAGGTTGTCTGGGCCAGGTTTTTTTTCCCCTGCTGCCTTTTTTGGTGTGTGTGCTTCATGTTTAAATCATGTGGCCTTGTTTGGAGGCAACCAGAAAAAATCAAACAGTTCAGGTAGTGAGTGAGGGACCCATACGTGTGAGCGCGGAGTGCGTGGTGCCCACGGACGCACCGGCTGGGCGCTGCCGAGGGCGGAAGAAGAAGGAACACCTGCACCGTCCGGCGCGCTACATCTGCTGGGTGGCAAGCCTGCCAGCCAGTGTGAAATGTGCAAGTAGGGGCCGGCAGACCTTCTGTTCTCAGCATGTGTCTTCCCCTTGCGAGTCCATTACTTTTCACAAACAAATGTTAACTATCAAACGCGTCCATTAATTGTGCCGCTGAGGGTGAAACCATCCAGTTAGCATATACACTATCATTTGCATATCTCGGACACCCAATGTTGGTGCCAGCGGCTCTCGTGAGTGGTACAGGACTCTCTTCAGGCCAGTTCGGGTCTGACATGCCTAAAAATGAAAACAGATCATTTGTTCTGCGCTGAAGAACCCAAACTTCATGTGCAGACAGTAAGGCCTTGGCAAAACTCCCTTTGAGGTTCAAACCAAACTTCTGGTTTCTGGGCCAACTGCCTGCAGGGTTTCGTGCTCCAGGTTTCCAAAACATGGGTAATGTTTGGGGGAAGGGGGGAACATCACATGTTCTCTTGGTAACTGTAGCTTACCAGAAACTACCAATTTTGACTTTTACAAGCTTCAGATTCTCAAATCTGATCAATCTCTGGTGACCTGTTTAACTCTTTCTGTAAGGCAGCATAAAGCATCAGCACCTTGCTGTACTGCCTGGCTTACTGCAGCAGGAAGCTTCTATAAAAAGTGCTCTAACGTAAAGGAGCCTACTTGTCTTCCATCCCAGCCTACTACAGAGGAGAGGATCTTCCAAATCAAGGGCGCACGCAGCCCAGTCCCACAGCGTCGACGGGACAAATGGCAAGAAACACTAGCCAGCAAGGAATCACTGACCCAGGAGGCATGCAAAAGGAACAACCTCGGCTGAGAAAGGCTTCAGACTCCAAGATTTCAAAACACTCCATGATGAAGTTAGGAAACAGGAAAAAAATTTCAAGTATTGAAGACAGAAGAAGGAGTTTTGGCAAGAACCGCATTTACTGTCCATTGCAAGACCACAGCACCACAGACTACGTTCTTTCAAAAAGCATTTTGCTCCAGCTTTTAGCACTGACTTCATAAGTGACAACTGTCATGACAGTGTGTGATACAAAGGATGTGAAAACAGTAGTCTGTGTGTGTCCCCCCAGCCAATGGTGGTCCCCAGCACTGGGTGGCCTCCAAGCCCCCCCACCCCCACTCACCCAGACAGAGCCTGGGGGGATGCTGGCTGTGTTCTCCGTGCAGGCAGGGTAGTGCTGGTTCCGCCTTTCTAGATTAAATGCCTCCCCAGGTCAGGAAAATGTACCCCAGTAGTTAAATTAGAAGTACCATGACTATATCCCCACCCTGGAAATGATTGAGTCATCATTTCTCAATAGCCCCTGAGAGTTCTGCCCCGCCCTCTCCTCTAACATCTTAAGCTGCTGGGCAATGTGGTCATCACACATATTTTCACATCCTTTAAAAAAAACACAGTTGTAAAAAAAAAATGCCTGAATGTAAACGGATGCAAAGTCAGACATTTACAAACAAAAAGGTTCAGAGCAGACTTTGGTTTCATTCAAACCAGAAACTCTTAAAAAGCATTACAGAGAGTAAGGACAGTGCAGAGAGCAGGAACAACGTGACTAGAATCTAGTAAATGCATGTGAAATTCTACCATAGAGTTTGTTTTCAATCCACGTGGAGGGGAGGGTGCGAGGGAGGGGAGCGTTATTACAGTCCACCAGGGGCGTCTCCTCCTCCGACAGGCCGTCGTCATACAGCAGGGAATCAGATGGGGTGGACGCAGCCAGGTCCAGGTAGTCCTGGAAGGGAGAGACAGCTGGTCACCCCTGGAGCGGGCCACTGCTGGACACGCCCACCCCAGCCCCCACCCACACCCTGCCTGAGAGCAGAAGCCCCAGCCGAGTCCCACCCTGCACCTATCAACTTCTCGCGAGATCTGAGCCCCTGGCCAGGGTTGCCAGAACTGAGTTCCCCCAGCCTCTGCCTCATCCGGCCCTGCTCTGTGGTCCTCATCGCAGAGAATCACCTCCTTGGAGGCAGAAAGGTGTTCATTCATTGTCCTGGTCCTCTCTCTGCAGCGCTGGGGGCACCAGCCCCGGCACTGGAGAACGGGCCTGTTTATAAAACCTGAGGCTCTGGGATTGCAGCCCCATGACTCATGTGGGAAGGCCAAGACACATTCCCCGTCTGCTCCACACTTTCCGGCTTCCCTCCAGGCACTCCTGCCATCTCCAACATCAAGTCAGGACGGAGAAATCTGAGTCATCGGTGTGGGTTTTGGATAAGACGCTGCTAGAGGCTTCCACTCCCAAGCAGGATGATTTGTGAGGACCAGCTACTTCCACTGCCCTGGTTAAAGGTGTCAAGAATGCTTTCAGTGTGTTTCTGGCTGGTTCTCAGCATTGTTCTAGGAAAGCTGTCTGTAGGCATCAGCTATTACCTCTGTTTAGGGTGAATCATAGGATTTGCCCAAACGATACACTGAGGTTGGGTTTTATTCCAAGGGGCCCAGTCCATGCATCTTGCTTTCCATGTTTGGAGAAATGACAACTTTCAGTAACTGTGTTAATGTAAGGATGAAACCACCAGAGGGCAAGCAAGGTCTGTGTCTATTTTCTTTACCTGTATCCCCAGCATCTAAGGCAGAATAAGGGAGGCGGCCCATTGCCCAATCAATATTAGTGGAAACTGTTGACTTCCTCCATCACCTAGAGTTGTAAACTGGAGGCACACGGATACGTTGTTTGGCCCACACTGAGCTTTTGGAAATTGCTATAAAAACTGGGAAACATAAACATCCCTGAAAATTCAAAAGCCCTGGCGCTCATATTCCTACAGGTTACATGTGTCTATGGTGAGAGGTCCTTCAGAGGCAGCTGGGGGGCTGCTGTTTGTCACAGTTTCCACTGCTCCTTTCACTTCCCACCTCTAGCCGGACCCTTCATAGAATCTGAATTTAGGACACATTCATTCCAACCCTACTTTTTCAAGTTCCATTATTGAAAATAATTTTGTTCGGCTTTGGAACATCTTCTTCCCACCCCTGTCTGTGGAAGGGCTCTTCCTAAGTGTCAAGGTAAAAGTCCTAGAAGTCCAAGAGGCCTGGATGAAGGATAAAGGCTCGTGCCCGCCCCCCACTCTCCCCACCTGGAGACATGACCATCTCACTCTGCACAGCCGCACTCTGCCTTTGCACTGGGAATTCCACGAACCGGGATGAGGGAGGCGGCACCAGGGATTGGCTCTGGGTACTCACTCTGCTCTTAACCATCATCTTATCCAGGTCTTTGCTGATGTCGGCAAACACTGGCCTCTTGTCTGGTTCCTGCTTCCAGCACTGCAGCATCAGATTGTACCTGGTGGGACAAACAGGTGGGTGGTGACAATCCAGCAAGGATTGCCCAGTCACAGCCACCACACCCAGTACAGTGCACCCTGGGCCCCAGAGGCTGTGTTCCCAAACCCCAAGGCTGTTCCTGTGTCACTGACATCGTCCTCTGAGTTGGGCCAGGGTATGACGGGTCAGCAGGGGCTCAGTGTCTGGCGCTGTGGTCCAGCCATGCTCACTATGGCAGCTACTGCAGAAATGTCAGTCCTTAAAACCCTTATGAAGGATGAACTGGGTATGAACACAAACACCTGCCAAGCACACTCTGTCTTGCACCTCCCTCCCTCCCCTGGGGCTCTGGCAGGGCTGCAGGGGCCACCCTGTGGGTGAGTGCTGGGCCTGTGCTTGCCAGTCCAGGGTGCCCAGGGAAGCAGCACCTACTCACCCTTGCACTCCCACAGCCCCGAGCCAGGCACATGGCAGGTGCATGACAGATCTTGTAGAATGAATGGACCAGTGTGTTTTCGCCCACGGACGACCCCCTCTCATGTGTTCTCCACCTATCCTTCAAGGATCATCTGATGGAACCACCATTTGATGAGAGAATTCTGGTGCCCTTGAGCTGAAGTCCAGGCGCCACCTGCCTGCTCTTTGGCTGCCTTGGTGTCTCCACTTGGGTGCTCCCCTGTATGCACCCCTGGGGCCATTCTGAATTACCTTCCCCTCCCCAAGCACCCTGGGACAGGTCTTCAGCCTTGGACTGAGGCTGCTCCCTCAGTCTGAAGCACCCCCTCATCCTTCCACCACCTCTCCTGGGGTCCTGCTCCCCCTCAGCCTTGTAAGTGCCCCCCAGGAGGCCCACCCAGCCCCCAGTGGAATCTGGGTCCCCAGCATCTGCCATCATGCCCAAGGGTGGTTTTCTGTGCTTTTGTCTCAGCCTGTCGCTTCCAGCTGCCCAGTCCGCCTGGGGCTGGCACCCAGGGCTGCCCAGCAGCGGGAAAGGATGAGTGCAGGTGACCCCACTCTGCCAAAGCCCGGAGCGTCAGTGTCTGGGGAGGCTGGACCAGAGAAAGCATGCTCACATCTCCTCGCTGCAGTTGTCCGGCCTCTCCATCCGGTAGCCTGTCTTCAGAAGGTTGAAGAGCCGCTCTGGAGGAATCCCAGGGTAGGGGTTGCCGCCCAGGGTCACAATCTCCCACAGCAGAACGCCAAAGGACCACCTGCAGAACCAGAGGGCCAATGAGTGGCTGCACTGGGTCTCTGGTGCCCTCAGCACCCCAGATATCCCCTCCCCGAGCAGCAACAGGACCCGAGTTCCCCGTACTGAGATTGGTCCAAGTGCCCACGGTTTCAGCCTGGGCTGACCAGACAGATGAAAGTGGAATGGAGATGGGACCAGGTGTCTGCCTGCCCCTCCCTGACCCCCCGACAAGCTGCTGCCCAAGCTCAGCCCCCACACCCAGAAGGGGCAGGTGGCTGACCCGAGGTCAAGCTCTGTAGCATCAGGGAATGCAAACGAGCACAGTGAAAAGCAGGTGGAACCAAGGCTGTGGGGCGCTGGGGGCACTCTGCAAAACCCCTTCACTTTTTCTGTGTGCTTGGAAATTTTCATAAGATGTTAGAAGGAAAAAACACTGCAACGGGAAAATACCTAACTGCGAGGGAAAATTTACTGTGAAGTGGGGACAAAACAGCATTATCACACAAGCCCGCTTACAGTAATTAAGAATATATACCTGCATGTCACAGACAAATCTAGGCAAGGCCTGTGAGGGCTGGGCCGAGTTATTTAGGGATGGTGGGGTCCCAGTGACTTTTAGTCTTCGTTACGCTCTCCCCTGCATTTCCAGTTGTTTTACAGTCAGCTTGGTAATCAGAACACAGCTGTTAAAACTGTAAAGAATTGCCTTTTCACAGCCTACCTTATTCAAAACATGCACGGCTGTTTACAGCAGAACATTTGGAAACAAGTCTGTTGTGGTTTTGAAAACTATCGAGAATATAGTTGGACTTGAAAGACTGAGTTTTGGTCTTGGAGCAGCTTGGGGTACCGGAAACCCACTCAAGGTCACCCCACCCTAAACTTGTCTCTGGGTGGGGACAAGTCCCCGGGGACCTGCTTGAAGCCAGCTCATACTCAGGCCCACAGAGAGGGGACCGTTTGGCTGGGACTGTGTGTCAGTGAGATGTCCAAAGAGAGGGCAGGGGAGGCGGGGCAGGCGACAGGGTCTGCAGCCATGGCTCACGCCCTCATGCATTCCACGGTGGCACTCAGGACTACTGCCTGGGCCCTTGCCATCTGCTGTGTGAGTACACAAAGCTCCCCCACCCGCAGCCCCCGAGTTTGGGGAGGTCATTCTGGACGGTTGGAATGAGTTGACAGGCACTCAGGGCAGCTCTGTTCCCCAGCGGAGCTGCCCAGACAGGTGCATACGTGTAACCTCCACCCCAGGAAGGCAACATCCAGACTCACACATCACTCTGGGTGGTATAGATATGATCGAAGAGGGACTCAATGGCCATCCACTTGACTGGGATCCGACCCTAAGGAGGGAGTCAAAGAAAGGCATTAATGTTGCTCTGAGATCCTGGGACCTGGTGTGGGGGGGCATGTCTCAGGCTGTTTCAGCTCTGAGGGGATGCTGAGTAATGACTCCAGTGTGTTCCTGGGTGCAGACCAGCAGCACAGCCTCACAGGGGCTGGCGTCCCAGCCCCACCTTCCAAAGCTTGGCTGAGACACTGGAGGGAGCCAGTCGGCCTGCCCACAGCTGTACAAGGCGTGCTGGTCACGCACCACTTCCCAAGGAACTGATGCTGAGTGCAAGCCAGGCCCCACTGTGGCCACTTCTGGGGAGATCAGGGGCACCCTGAGTGCTGCCCAGTGCGTAGGCTGGAAGCACTTCCATCGAGATCTCCCCTGATATCTGAGGGTGAAGGAGTTTGGGAAACCGACATCCAGTGTTTCCACCTTGGCAATTTCTGACACAAATGAACACACTAAAGGCCCTTCTGAGAAGCTCTGAGGGAAGAAATCAGTGTGAGTGTCTTGAGTCTGGTTTTTCCCGCTTATTTTATCCCAGGGCCCTTTTAGCATCCTCTGAAAGACTGCCCTCCACCATGGAGAGGTTGGGGTTCAACCTAACAAATCCTCTCTAATGCAACTTAAGAAAGAGCTTTTTGGTACAAATAGATCAGGTGGCTTTCCTGGTGGCTCAGTGGTAAAGAATCCACCTGAAGTGCAGGAGATGCGGGTTTGATCTGTGGGTCAGGAAAATCCCCTGGAGGAGGAAATGGCATCCCACTCCAGTATTCTTGCCTGGAGAATTTCATGGACAGAGGATCCTGCTGGGCTACAGTCCATGGGTTGCAAAGAGTTGGACATGACTGATTGATTAAACAACAACAAATAGGTCAGCCTCAAGGCACAAATCAATTTTAAAAAAGGCATTTGCTTTGGATTTTAATGCATTTATTATAATTCCTTTTTTAAAAAAGTACTATTTAGGATTCATACCCTACATGAAATGTGACTGCTTCGAGGGTGTGTGTTTCTAACAATGCCACCCGCAGGCTGTACTCTCAGGGGCCGAGTTTGGGCACCTTGTGCTTCCTTGCTGGGTGACACAGGGCCTTCCCGAGGACCAGTGCATCAACAGGAAGTTCCATCCACCCCCCTCCATGGGGTACAGAGCACCCCTCTCCACTTCCCCTTCAGCACTTCTAAGATGTGCTATCACAACGGAAACCCAACAAGAAATCAAACGTCATCCTCACAGCCCCGGGACCACCTGGGCTTCTCTTGTCCCTCAGAACAAAGCTGAAGTGTATGTCGTGGCTTTCTGTGTTTTTCTTTTTGAGCAGCATCTGTTCTGAATGCCAGCTTAGCTGTGTGTTTTGAGGGGGCCTATGATCTACCCTGTCTAGTCTGTCACAGGGAAGCTACTGGAGAGGGGTTGAGAGAATAACAGCATCAAGACAGTCAAGACCAATGTCACAGGGAAGGGGACCACACCAGGGAACCAGGTTTTCCAAGAAGGGGCCCGAACCACCTGTTTCAGTGACTTGGAAAAAAGCTTCCCAAATCTCTACCCTGCGACTCCGGACTTTGTCTCCAGGACCCTCTTGATCGCCTTCCAAACTCGCTTAGTCAGCGCTTCCTAGGCCCTTGGACCAGGAGCATACCCTGCTGTAAAGTGGTTCATCCCCTTCTGTGAAGAATGACTAGCAAGCTTGGGTTTAATTCATTTTTTTTCCCCAAGCGAAGGACTAAAGTTACACAGAGTAAAACAGTGACCTTCACTCTGCAGCAGTGAGAGGAACAACTGCAGACAAGAAGACTGTTATTTCTGCAGTGGTAGGTGACCTTTAGAAGTGATAGTGATGAAAAGCAAGAGAAGCTGCAGGAACCCCGCTCCCCAGCAGGCAGCTCCGAAACAGCACGTGTGGCTGTGAGGAAGAGAAGGAACAGGCTCAGGACTGAGTCCTGCTCTGGGTCTCTGGAGACCCAGGACTAGGGAAGAGTTAGGGGATGTGGACTGGAAGTTTACACTCTAAAAACCTGCTTTATCTTCTTCAGATTAAAATCTGTCCCCACCCCGTGGGCACCCTGACCACTGCCCTCTGCCCTCAGGCCAACACACCCCAGGACCTGGTACCTTGCTCCTCTTCACATAGGAATCCTCTTCATAAACATCTCGGGACAGACCAAAATCTGAGATCTTCATCCTGCGGCCCTCAGCTACCAGGACGTTTCTGGCTGCCAAGTCCCGATGGACAAGCTGTGGGGAAGACAACAGCAGGGACCCCTGAAACCCGGGCCCATCACCGGCAGACAGGGCGCAGGGCTGGGGTGGCACGCACCTTCATCTCAGCCAGGTACTGCATCCCTCGTGAGATCTGCCAGGCAAAGGAGATGAGGTCGCCCATGGTCAGGGCCCGCTCCTCCGGGTTGTCCAGGTAACTGGAATTGCGGCTGCCCCCGCTGCCCACGTAGCCAGGCCCCGCCTTGCGGCTCTCTCGGAGGAAGCCCCGCAGGGAGCCGTACTTGGCATACTCCACGATAAGGAGCAGTGGCCCTGGGGGCAGAGTGGTAGGTATGTGGGCTGGCTGCCTAGGTGGCCCTGGGCAGGCAGAAGTTGGGCCAGCATGCGGCAGTCACTTCCGGCAGCCTGAGGACTCAAGCCCCAGCTCACTCTCACATCACTCTGCTCTCCACCTTGCAGCGCTATGTTGCTTCAGCCGTGTCTGACTCTTTGTGACCCTGCAGACTATAGCCCGCCAGGTTCCTCGTCCGTGGGATTTTCCAGGCAAGAATAATGGAGTGGGTTGCCACGTCCCCCTCCAAGGGATCTTCCCAACCCAGGGATTGAACCCACGTCTTTAACGTTTCCTGCACTGGCAAGCAGGTTCTTTATTACTAGTGCCACTTGGGAAGCTCCTCTATCTTGCAGGGGCTTTGGATTCCAAAGCCAGCTGCCTGGACGGTTGACCACAACCTCTTTCCTGGGTGCCCAGGGCAAGCAGTCACTGCATTTGGAGCTGCCCTGGGAGATAACCGCTGCTGCACAGATGTCAGGCCTTTCTGTACCCCTGGTCTTGCCATACTATTACCTGGGGACGGCTGATGGAGGCAGAGGTTCTGGACTGCCCGTGGCCACCCTCTCCCTGCCCTGCCTGCTCTTGGGCCGCAGTCCTGCCCGAGGCCCGGCCCTGAGTGCTATTGGTGCTGACCGGTGTCCCTGCTGCTCTCTCCCTGTCGGCCTCCCGTCTCCCTCACACCCCACACACATGTGCACACACACACAAAGTGAGAGGCCCCCAGGGTGGCAAAGCAGTTTTGGAAGACCAGTAGAGCAAGATGCTCTTATGTGAAAAATGGTGATGCTGCCTTTGCCACCCCAAGCTGGGGTGGGGCTGAAATCACCTGGAGGTTATGGCATATCTAGTTCCCAGTAGGTGCCCAGGAGACACTGCTCGTCTCTGGACTTCCCCGTCTTAGGCGCTTGGCCTGGGGCAGGGTGCTGACAACCAGGATGTCGCCAGAGACCTCACGGCAGCCCTGGAAGGCCCAGGGAACGCTCCTGTGGCTCCCCTCATGGTCCACTGACACACAAGTTCCAGGCAAGGGCCAGAGTCAGAGACCGTGCTTCCGGCAAGAGAGAGGACAGGGGCCAGAGAAGAAAAGGATGGGGAAGAGGGAGAATGCAGAATGCAGAGGCCCGGAGCCCCTGGCCTGTGCCCAGCAGCTGCTAGGCCCCGGCCGCTCTTACCGTCCTGGCTGCAGGCCCCGTACAGCTTGATGACTTGCGGGTGGTTGACCTGCTTCAGGAGGTTGAACTCTGATAGCAGGTCCCGCAGCTCGCTTGGGGAGGCATTCTCTGAAACGCACAGAAACAAAGCGGGTTGCAAAGCCCCTGCTACCACCTTGCTGGGTCACAGACGCACACGAGGGGTCTACACAGACTCGTCTCCTTCCCAGACATCCTACCCAGGTTCAGACTGAGGCCTGCCAGGACTTCACTGCTTGGGGCTACTCTCAGCCCATGGAGGGTCAACAGGGGCCTCAAGTGCCTCCAGGGAGTAAGAACTGGAGGAGCACACTTTCATGTGAGCAGATCTTTCCATGGAAAGCCTTCTGGGCTGGGCTATGCACGCAAATGGCATTATTTCCCTGCAATCACCATCTCTCAAAGACAGTGGTGCACAAAGACACCCCTCCATTAACCCTTCTGGGGAGGTAAAGGGACTCCCTGGTGTCCCCAAACACCTGCTGACCAAGCACTTGGCAATGGGGGTGTGAGGCCCTGGAGAAAGGTGAAGGCCATGAGACTTCACGGAAGTCCTCTCACCACACTGAGCATGTGAGTCCCAAGGGCAGACAGAGTTGTGCTCAGGAGCTTGGGTGTGGAGGTCTCCTGGCCAAACCATTCTCCTGGGTCATGGCCCCACATCCCACTGCCCAGCTGTGCCACCACCTCTGGCTATAGACTTGTCTGGAAATGAGAAGACAGCTGGGAGATGGGGCATTTGGACCACACGTAGGTGACCCAGGGCCAGTCTCACTGGGCCCTCTTAGGGCCTGGGGTCTCACAGGCAAGGGGTGACCCCAGTCTGAGGGCCTGGGTAAGTACACAGAAGTACCCGGCACTGCATGGCTCCCCAACTGCTGAAGATCAGTGTGCCCAAAATGTGCCCACCACATGGCCGCTGGGCCCTCAGTTGGTCCAGCTGAGCCAGAGCTGGGCCATGGCAGAGGACCGGCTACCCAGTCCCTGCCGAGAAGCAGCAGTGAAGACACCCAGCTTGTGCCAAGACTGGAGCAGTGCTTGCCCGCTAAGGGCCAGTGGGGGACTGGGCAAGGCAGGGCCCCGGGGGGCAGGGGCCAGTCCTTACAGGTGGTCTGTTCACCAGGACTTCAGTGGACGCTTGGCGAAAGGAATAAATGCGGCAGACTGGGGTGGGGAGAGCTGTCAGTTTTGAACTAAAGGGCTTTTCAACTCCGATCTTTACCCAAAGCTCTGGAAGCTTTCAAGGGAGGAATGCCTTACCCCGCTTCGCCAGGGACCACACCAGCCCACATCATCCGTGGTGGGGGGTCCCTAGACTGCAGCCGCTCAAGAAGAGCAGGGGTGGGGGATTGGTTCTTCAGGAGGCAGCAGGCTGACTGCCAGAGTCCTGGCTGTCACTAGGGCTTCATCCACCCGCTGGGGCCCCCGCAGGTGTGACTGGCAGAGCCCCCTCTGTGTACTTCCCAGTCAGGTACCTTTCAGCATCTTCACAGCCACAGTCGTGTACCCCGCTTTGCCTTTCAGCCGGAAGGCTGTGGCCTTGACCACTTTTCCAAATTCGCCTTCTCCCAGAGTTTTTCCAAGCACCAAGTTCTTCCGAGGGAATTCCCACTTGGGATCCTCCTACATTGGGTGTGAAAGAAGAAGAGAGAGAAGAGAGATGGTGAAGGTAAGAGGAAAGGAAGAAGGCAAGAGCCGGCAGACAAGCTCCAGTGTGCAGATGACCGACTGTCACCTGAAGTGACAGGTGACAGTCACCATGTCCAAGGGCAAGACCCCACAGTCAAGTCCTGAGGTGCCATGACAAGATGCGTCCCCCCGACAGGAAGGCAGGTGTTGCCACAGACCGGCTGGACTCCGTATGCTCATACCCTCACTGGCCTCCATCTACTGTAGATGCCCTGGGCCACCCCAGGCCCAGGGCCTGGTATCTCCAGTGAGGGACTCAGGGTTTACTCAGCACCCAGTGCTCACAGGGGAGCACAGCCTCTTCCCCAGGAGTCAGGCCCAAGCCTCATGGCGCCTCCTCTGCTTTGGACATCAGGCATTGACAGCGGCCCGGGCTCCAGGACTTCAAAGAGAACTCGAGCGGCACCTGTGGCCCCAGATGCCTACCAGCCCTGGACTCCCAGCTACAGGTGGGAGTGTCAAGGACACCTTTCTGGTGTGGCAGCC
>NW_011494878.1:581046-584394 GCF_000754665.1 Bison bison bison | reverse complement strand
CCCCCCACAGCCCAGCCACTGCCCAGAACTTGCACACACCAGCCTTCCCAACACGCCACGCCCACTGAAGACCCCTCTGGGGTGGGGCCTTCCCAGACCCCGAGGCTGGCTCGAAGACCTGAACTCTGGGGATGCTGAAGCCTATCTGGAACCTGCCCTCCTGTCAGCACTGGGTGCCCAGGTCCCCAAGTCTCGCTGCAGCTGGGTGTGGGCGTGGCTCCAGGGGCTGCTTATGATGTGCCTGCCAGGCTCGCCTAACCCACAGACACACCACCACTGGGGACCCACTGCCCCCCAGAGACCAGAGCCCTGTGTTCTTACGTCTGGGAGCAGAGGCAGCCTCCTCTCAGCACCACGGCCAGGGGCGCCTTCCAGCCAGCTCCCCAGGCGTCCTGGTGTCTCAGCTTCCCCAAGAACCCATTTTGTTTGTTCTTTAAGTTGCAAAAGAGTCAGTCGTGTCTGACTCCCAGGGACTGTAGCCCACGAGGCTCCTCTGTCCATGAGATTCTCCAGGCAAGAATACTGGAGTGGGTTCCCATTTCCTCCCCCACCAAGAACCCATAGTCAGGCTCAAAGGTGACAACACAGCCACCACTGCCCTGGTGTCCACACTGCACTGGATAACGGCTGACTGCACGCAGAGACTGGGCTAAGAGGTCTCTCTCTCTCTTTAAAAGTGCTAAAAACCCAAAGTGTCCTCCCCACTTTATGTAAAACACAACAAAGGCCAAAGGGTCGAGTAATGTGTCTAAGACCTCAGAGCTCGTCAGTGTGGCCCCTGGGCCTCAGGCCCAGCTCTGGCTTCTCTGCACTCTGGGCTGGAAGCTGAAAATGGTCCACGGTTCCCCGACAGAAGAACCGCTCTCATTGTGCATCTCAGCACAAACCGCCAGGGCATATAAGGGAATCAAATGGCTCGTCCCTGGGCCACGAGGGCCATCCCCAGATGTGGTAGCCACAGGGGCCTCCCTCCTGACTTTGCCGGTTCCAATCACTCAGCAGCCCCCAGTCCCCGTAGCATTTCAGTCTCCTCAGCAAGCACACTGGAGGGCAGACAGGCAGAGGAGCGGCCTGGTCGGGCAGGAGGTGGTGTCTGAGGCTCCTGCACTGACTGCAGGCCCAGACCATGCCCTGGAGGAGGAGGCTTGGGCTGACTCTCCCCGCTTGGCAGGCCAGTCACTGAGTCCTAGGGCCAAGCTCCCCCGCAGATGCCTGAGAGGCCTCTCAGCGCCCCCACTCTCCAAGCCACAGACAGACTCCCCTCCCGGCTGCTGCCGCCATGGCCAAGCCCCCCACCTGCCAGTCTCTCTCGCCTGGGTGGGGACAGTGTTTCATCACGGGGCTCCTACCCAACAGGCTCCCCACCAGAGTAACCTGTGGAAATGAAGGCAGAACAGTGGCCTCCAGCCCTAGGGCGGTCCTACCCTCTGATAATAAAACTCACACTCCTTCTCAGGGCCTCCCCCCAGACTTCGTCCTCTAGCACTTGGGGCCTCCGCAGGAGCGATCTCAGGTGGGTACAGTGTGGCCTGCCCTTTTCTTGGAACCTAACGGCCCAGATCTCACTCATTTAAATCAGCACCCATCCTTCTCCACCCTGCTTCACACTCTCTGCCCCACCCCTGCCTTCTGCCCTCCCTGAAAGGCAGCTTGGTGGAGGTAGAGGACGGCTGGAAGCTCACAGGGTCCTCCCAGCGGGCAAGGGTGCAATAGCCCCAGGGGCCCTGCACCCTCTGTCCCCACCATCCCTTCCCCAGCTGCCCTGGACCAGAGGATACCCACAGGGCTCCCTGGAAGGGCTGCCTCCCTGGCCCTGCTGCCACCTGGAGAACCTCACCGGGATCTTGAAGGTGTCCACCGAGACCTGGTTCTCCATGGAGTCCAGAGAGGGCCGGCGGGCGCCAGACGAGGAGTAGCTGACCGGGAAGGCTTGGGCGGGCCGGCGGAAGGTCATCTCGGCCGAGGCAATGGGCGGCTTGTGGGCGTTCTTGTGGTAGCGGTGGATGCAGAAGGTGGACAGCAGCACAGACACGATGAAGGAGAAGAGCACGGCCGCCGTGATCACTGTGCGGCAGAGCTCATCACACAGGGAGTCTGCGGGCAGGCGGGGGCCGTGAGAGAAGACACCCCGGGAGAGGGACCCCCAACTCCCAACAGAGCCACACCTGTGACAGCCAGGAAGTGGCTGCTGTGACTGACTGTGAGCTGCCTGCCAACCCTCCGGACCCATGGCAGGTACTGTTCGTATGTTTTTGCTACAGGAGACTGTTATTGCCCTTTTCTGGAAGGAATGAGCACTCATAAGCAGTCTGCCTGAGGTCACACACCAGAGGTTGTGCACCCCTGCGCCCCACCACCCCCGACCCTGGAATGCTGCACTGAAGGCAGAGGCCCAGGGGCTCTGGGGGTGGGAGGAGAAGCTCTTCTCCTGCGCTCCTAATATCATCTGTATTTTCTTTATGTTCGATATATAGTGGAGAGGAAAGACAAGTAGCCCAGGATCTGGGCTGTGCAATGACCACTCAAATGCCAGAAAAGCTCCCCATGTGTTCAGTGGGGCCCCCCTGTTCTAGAAGAAGCACCTGGAAGCTGCTGGGAGGGGGGACCCAGCTGGCCAATGCCACAGGCCCAGAAAAAGGCTCTACACAGGGACAGTCTGAGGAGATGCTGAGTTATTTGGTGGAAGAACTAATTTTTCAGTCCAATCTTTATTATAGAACTTGAGGCCAGGGAATTCTTTGGTGGTCCAGCGGTTAGCACAGGGAGCTTTCACTGCCGTGGCCAAGATTCAATCCTTGGTTGGGGAACTAAGATCCTACAAGCCTTGCAAAAAAAAAGGGAACTTCAAGCCACAAGGCGGTCTTAGTAGCCCTGAGCCAGCTCCTTGTCTGCACACATGGGGGAACCAAGACCCCAGGGAAGGAGAAGTTCTCCTAGGTATCTCTTCCTTCCTGCAATCTTCTCCCTCGCTCCCTGGAGGCTCAGGGAGGCATGGGGATCCCAGCCAGCTGTGCCATCCCCCTCCCCCAACGCACCCTGGCTGTCCTCTGGCTCGCAGAAGCATTTCTTCTCCTCAGGGAAGCAGTTGCAGATACCGAAGCCAGCTTTAATCCCCCGGCGCTCCCCAGGCTCATGCCCACCAATGATGCTGCCGCCCCCTGAGGACAGACATCACCCACTCAGCAGCCCACTCTCAGCCTCCAGGGGGACCTGGCCAGCCAGGACCACCAGACAGGGTCATGAGAGGCCCCTCCCCACCTGATGTCAGCACTCTCAGGCCCAGGGAGCACAGTGAGCTCAGAAGTCTGGGTCACCCTGGGCAGGAGCCTTAGCATGCATGCGTGTGTG
>NW_011494878.1:578842-580892 GCF_000754665.1 Bison bison bison | reverse complement strand
CATCTCCTGCATTGGCAGGTGGGTTTCTTTACCACTAGCGCCATCTGGGAAGCCCCAGTCGCAGCATGATGGGCCTCCAAACCAGCTCCCTGGCCGCATTGGGCGAGAGGAGGAACCTGCAGGCTGCCCTGGGCCCTGGCCAAGGTCCACACTTGGTTACTTTTCAGAAGCAGAAAAGGGGTAGTGGGGGCAGCTGGGAGTCAGCAAAACAAGGGACAGGGAGTTATGGACAGGAGTTGGCCAGGGAAACACTGGAGAATGTGGGTCAAGCCGGCAAGCTCTAGTTTTGGGGGAGGAGCGCCTTTGTTCAAACAAAATGTTAGGAAAGGGCTCTGCACTCAAAACCCAGGAACTCGGCTGGTCTGGCCGAAGTGCAGGTGAGAGTCGTTACTCCCCACCCATCCAGGCTCCTGCTCGCTCAGGCTCATGGTGCAGACTCCTCAGGTTGCTTACGGAGGCAGTCCTGGGGGCAGATGTTGAGGTCTCTGCTCTCCACAGCGTCACAGTGGCCATCGGGGCAGGTCCTGATGCTGGGGGAGCAGGTGGAGAAGTTCCTGGTGATCCCTACAACACAGAGCGGGCAGGTATGACCACAAGGGAGCAGCTGCCCTGTTCGGACTGCAGAGCCAGGAGGGTCGCACCCGAGGGCCTTCCAGGTCAACCCTGTACCCCACCCCATCCCCTACAAGGAAAAGCAAACTGAGATCTGAGCAAAGAAGAACCACACACAGAGCCCCACCAGCGGGGCATGCCTGAGGTGCAGGGCAGCCAGGATGGTGAGGGCCGGAGGAGCCAGGCAGTCCCAGAGCTGTGCCAGGGAGACCAGACGAGGCTGGGACCCTCTCTAGGCTGCAATGTGGGTGGAACCCTCTGATTGGTGGACCCAGCTGGCAGCCAGCCACTGTCCACACCCAAGCCTGCTCAGGTCCCTCCTATTTGGGTCCACGTCCCCTGGACTGGGACCTCCCGGGTACAGCCTCTCTGAAGACCATTTTGGATATTTTGAATTATTTTAAGGTTTGTGTTTTCATGAAGTAAAGCCAACTACAAATGACATGTCAACAGTGTAGCCTACCTTAATTCCTCCACTTCTTGGACGCACAGTAATATTACCAAGAGATCTTCGAAAAGGGTCTGTGAACTATGTGTCTAAAAGCATTGGGTGAATGGGGGGAAGAGTGGGGAGAAGGGATAGTCAGGGAGTTTGGGATATACATGTACACATGCTATATTTAAAATAACCAAAAAGAACCTACTGTATGGCACATGGAACTCTGCTCAATATTCTAAAAAAAGCCTCAATGGAAAAAAAATTTGAAAAAGAATATATACATGTGTATGTATAACTGAATCACTGTGCTGTAGACTGGAAACTAACACAACCTTCTTCATGAACTATGCTCCAATATAACATAAAAAGTTCAAAAAAAGAAGGCATTGGGTGAATACAGTGGCTCAGATAGTAAAGAGTCTGCCTGCAATGCTGGAGACCTGGGTTCAATCTCTGTCTGGCTTGGGACGATCCCTGGAGAAGGAACTGGCTACCACTCCAGCATTCTTGTCAGAAAATTCCATGGACAGAGGAGCCTGGCGGGCTGTAGTCCATGGAGTCGCAAAGAGTCAGACACGAGTGAGCGACTAACACTTTAACTTTCACATTCACAACTGCATGTGCATCTATGTGTACATGGGTAGAGAAATGAATATACACTTGTTAATTACCATCTGGTTTGGGCACCAATACAGAAATTCAGAATTTTAGAATAAAGTAAAAAAAAAACACACACATCTCAACTTTGGCCCCAACCTTCTCAAGTCTAGAGCAAGTTCAGGCTCAGGCGCCTGTGATCCCATTGGTGATAAACAGTTGGAAAGTTCCCTGCTCCCTGCACTTGTGACCATCGTCTCTTAGCATCAGGAGCCACGGCAGGGACCGAGCACAGGGGAAGACTCGATGGGCAGGGGTGGGAGGTGTCGCAGAGGCTGGCAGGGCCCGCACGCACAGACCCCACTCCCACTCAGCCCTCCTCACGCTCCCCACCCCCCCCCC
>NW_011494878.1:577108-578742 GCF_000754665.1 Bison bison bison | reverse complement strand
CGCCCCAGGCCCTACCTTTGCCGTCCCCCTGTCTCCACTCGCACCTGCCCGTCAGAGAGCCCAGGCCGCCGCATTCCTCACATTCGGGCCGCCTCTTGCTGACCGCGCAGGACAGGGGGCAGCCAGGCTCCTCAGGCACGTCTAGGGGTGGCAGAAAGCAGTCACAGGGGGCCAGCCTGCCACGGGCACCCATGGGTGCAGGCAGCACTGGCTGAGCTGTCCCCACGAGTTGAGCCCAGAGGGGAGGCAGTCACTAAACTCTGGGGCCGCGGGGTAGTGAGGGGGCTGCTGGGGGAGGGGTGGCATCGCAGTCACACAGCGGGGCAGCTAGGGGGCTGAGTATGGAGTGGGGATGGGAGGTGGCCAGACTCAGCCAGGGACACACAGGACACCCAGTTAAACTTGAACTTCAGAGAACAGTGAATATCTGCTTTGTGTAAACACGGCCCTAACATCACAGGGACATAGGGGAGTTTGTCTTCTAACATACTGCAAAGGCTACATGAGACGTACTTACACCACAAAAATTGCTTGTTGTTTACCTGAAATTCACACTCCACCCGAATCCTATATCGTACCTGGCAGCCCTAAAACGAGTGCACAGGTAGGACCTGCTGACAGACGCGATGGGCAGCAGGGGCCACCCACAACGCTGTCACTCTGAACTAAACTGTGTCACACCTCCCCCCGTCATCCTCCCAGCACAGCTGGGCGCTGTTTTCTCATCTTACAGAGAAGGAGGCTCAAGGAAGCCCACCAGTCAGTGACGGGGTACAGCACCGCACCCTTCTACAGGGACAGCCCGAGGCTCTGCCACACCCCGTCCACCCCGACCCTTCCCGCAGCCCGGGCACTCACATATCCCTTCCACGCTAACGAGCAGCGGGGCCTGGGCTTGCTGGCGGGTTGGTTTCTCGGCGGCCACCACCGTGTACTGGAGCTGGGCACACTCGGGCCGCTGCAGGGCCTCCATGTCATTCACGAACAGGGTCCCCGAGGTGTCCTCAGCCGAGGTGACCATCCCCAGGGCGCTGCAGTTGGCGCTGGAGGGCTGCAGCCTGTACTGCACTTGGATGCCGCTGAACTCCTGGCAGTTTTCCACGCAGACCTTCCCGATCTAGGCATGGGATCAGGGAACCCTTAGCCGGGTGGCTGGACCACCTGGGACAGTGGCTGGAGGGGCTCCGTGCCAGCTTGAGTCCCAGGACAGTTTCCCACTCAGCCCAGAGATGACAGCCCCCAACCTCCCCATCCTCCAGGCCCCTGGAGTCTTTAGACCCATCTGCCTGCCTGGCCTGGCCCTGCCCAGGCCATGACACCACCCTTCACTCCTGTTCCTGGGAGGCGAAGGTGGAAAGAACACAGGGTTCCGGGCTTTGGTTTAGGGACTGGCCCTCCAGGGAGGCGCTTGCCGGCTTGCCCGGCTCACCCCTCACTTGCTTCCTCATTCGAGCACAAAGGCAGCCTGGATGCCTCCCACACACCTCCCTCTCCTCTGGGCAGGCCCGTCGTGCTCTGGGGACCACTAGGGTCCATCCTTAGTGTCCTGTCCGGGTCACCTGCCTGGTCAGTCAGAGCACGGCACTTGGGCCACAGTTCACACAGCAGGGTTACTGTCCCACCCAGGACCCGCA
>NW_011494878.1:576630-576797 GCF_000754665.1 Bison bison bison | reverse complement strand
CCCAGGACCCGCAGCCTCCTAAGACTTGGGCCGGAACCCCTGGGAAAGAAGGGATACTTCTCTAGGGATGCCTCATGGCCGCAGTGGTCACTGGGGCCTGGAACTCTCCTTTTCCCTCCCTCACCACCCAAGTTGGAGTTAGGGTTGCTGGGGCTTGAGATCAGACG
>NW_011494878.1:574261-576530 GCF_000754665.1 Bison bison bison | reverse complement strand
CCCTCCCAGACGCCACTCCCACTCAGCCCTCATCACCCTCCCCACTGCCTGGCTCTGCCTGTGCCCACCTCAGCCCCCCTGGACACCCCTCAGGCTCCTCTGCTTCATCACCTCTCACCACCCTTGCCCTCTACCTCCAGGAAAGGCCTGGCAGGGGTGGCAAGTGGGGAGTCTGGCTGTGCCCAAGAGTGGGACTCTTCTTGTGCTGGGTCCTGAGTGGCTGCCAGGAGCGGAGAGGGCATGGGAACCAACCACAGAAACTGGCAGAGCCGCTGTCCTATGTAGGAGATGACCCTAAATGGGACATTCTAAAGGAGACATGGCCACAGCTATGCGATTAGGAGAATGCAGTATGTTAAGTCATATGCTTCCCGTAACTGCAAGTAAACTTTAAAAAGTGCTTCAGAGAAACATTCTAGACAGAACTGCACCAAAACGTTAAACACTGGCTGATATGAGGAAACGAGATCGCTCCTGTCTATCCCTTATACCCTTCTGACGAATTCTTACTACTTTTCCTTTTTTCCCCCTACTATTAATCACTATTTTCTGATGACAAATGCAAAATAAGCTCTAGCAAGCAGACTTGCAGGAAAGAAGAAAGTAGAAGCACTCCCTGTCTTTCCCTGCAGCTGCTGCTGCTGCTAAGTCGCTTCAGTCGTGTCCGACTCTGTGCGACCCCATAGACGGCAGCCCACCAGGCTCCCCCGTCCCTGTGATTCTCCAGGCAAGAACACTGGAGTGGGTTGCCATTTCCTTCTCCAGTGCATGAAAGTGAAAAGTGAAAGTGAAGTCGCTCAGTTGTGTCCGACTCTAGCGACCCCATGGACTGCAGCCTACCAGGCTCCTCTGTCCATGGGATTTTCTAGGCAAAAGTACTGGAGTGGGGTGCCATTGCCTTTTCCGCTTTCCCTGCAGAGGTCTCCACTAATGCCTGTGTTTGCACACTTGGAAATTTCTGGCAACGAAGACTTGGTTTTGAACATATGGAGCCACCTGAGACCAATACTTCTGCAAAGTACTTTTTCCCACTTCATTCACCCTCAGGAACGTCTTTTCAAGTTGGCACAGATTTACCTGGCACTGCTCTTTCATTAGTAAAAACTGCAAAAATGCCGAGAAGGGAGAGGCCAAAGAGGGGCCCACAAAGCCCCCCAGCCCCTCTCATGATTGCTCCATTCTCCCACGGCCTTAGCCTCCCTGGCTCTGTGCCTGTTGCTCCCCAGGGACACTCTTTGTACTCAGGGAGGGGGTGTCCACATATGTCCCCCATGTGACCCCCATCCTGGGGGTCCCTGCTCCTCCATTCCCCTCTCCAGGTTGGCAAGAGGCCAGGGGCTCACCTGGGCGAAGCGGTGGGCCCGCCTGCTCACCGAGAAGGAGTAGGCGCTGGGCAGGCGCAGGCTGACGGGCAGCACGGACACGTTGAAGTGGAGGAGGACGACACCCTCCCCCGGGCCCTGGAAGTCTGAGTCGTTGACCAGCACGGCCAGCTGCACAGCCCAGCTCTCCGAGATGGGGAGGCTCCGGTTGAGAACCAGCTCTGCGGGTGGAGACATGTGATGATGGGCAGGGGCCCTGCCGAGGGTGGAGACCACTGCCCCACGCTGCTGCACATCTCCCCTGCAAAGCATTCCCTGGACACATGGGCATATGTGTGTCAACAGGTACTTCTACCCACACAGTACACAAACAACAGACCTGGCAGGAGGCACTAAGGTTGAACTATTTTAAATATGAGTCACTGTGCTGAGCTGAGCCCAGAAGACCCTCCTCAGCTGGGAGGTAACCTCAGCGAGGTGTGTGTGTGTGTGCGCCTGTGTATAAGGAAGATGCGTGTTGGGGGCAAGCACACACAGGTTAAGACCCACCACCACCACCATCACTACCATCACCACCTTCAAGATCCTAGGAAGACTGTCCTGGCCCCTGAGCACTTGTTGCAACAGCACCAGCCTCCTGTGGACCCTCAGATTCCACAGGCCTCAAGCACCCGGGAGCTTCCCACTCCTGAGCAGTCACCATGTGCCAAGGCTAAGATCCCCATTTAGTGGAGCACAAAGGAGGCGAGGATCTCTGGGAGCACATGGCATAGAGTGAGTGTGCAGGGGCAAGGATGACATTTTCCCTCGCACAGAACAGAGGTCATCAGAGGCTTGGTGAGGAAGGAGAAGACGGGAAACAGGATCAGGCCAGGCAGAAAGGGGTACAGGCACCAGTGGTCCTGGGTTCCCCAGAAGCAGGCCCCCAAACAAGGATCCAAGCACAA
>NW_011494878.1:563421-574161 GCF_000754665.1 Bison bison bison | reverse complement strand
CCTACAAAACACAGGCAGGAGGGCAGGCGAGGGAGGCCGGGTTTGGCAACTGATGAGGACACCCCATCCTGCAGGTGAGCCCTGGGGGCACATGGTGCTTAGGCCTGAGGGTGGGCACGTTTCAGAAGCCAGACGGGATAGTCATCCCAGAACCCTCCAATTTGAGGGCACAGAGCTGCTACTGGACATCAATTCCTGTCAGCAGAGAGTTGCTGGTGGGGGGTCAAGGATCCCTGAGCACTTGGGCACCTAGGAGGTGGCACAGCTGGTGCCAGGGGCCAGAAGGAGATAGGTGTTGCAGTGAGCCCTGGTGTGGTCAGCACAGGGTAGTGTGGTTGGGTCCTGCCAGGGTCGGCCTCGGGCTTGGGGCAGTTCAGGGAGAAAGGACGGCCTGTAAACACCCACCAAGGTGGCCAAGGTGAGCCCAGCAGAGACAAAGGCTGGGAAGAGGGTTGGAAGGGGTGGCCACCTGGGCTGAGAGAGCCAGGATAGGTGTTTACGTGTGCAGGGTGCTGCCCTGCCCACGGAGAGCGGGCTGCCAGTTCCCCAGGGGGCCGCGTCAGGCCACATTGCTCCCCTCTTACTGTAGTCATGCACGGTTGCCCTCACAAAGCTGCCGTTGGCCTGGGCCAAGGTCTCATTGGGCGCGTGCTCCACTCGGAAGGTCCGGAGGGCCTTGGGGTCCCCAGAGAGCAGCGTGTTCGTGTACCGTCTCAGGAGCTCCCCGGAGGCTGGCACCACGTCTGCATCGAAGACACGTAACGTGGCTACCACTGTGCCCTGCAAAGAATACGGGGGCCAGTCAGGGCCCCGAAAGCCAGAGCCCATAGGAGGGCACGTGCCCCACAGGTCGATCACGTGTGTGCGGTCAGAGCTGGCTTCAGGGTCAGACTGACCAGGATTCGAGCTGCAAGGGGCCCCCAGCCAGCATGCTTGTCACCCTTCCTGGGCCACTGCACCTCACCTTTCCAACAGGTGCGATGGCATCTCCAGACTTCCCATGATTATTGGTTAGAACAGACGCCCTGGTGCTCTGTGGAAGACCTCATTCAGGTCCCCACAGTGCAGAGTGGTCACCCCCACTCTCCTTCGAGGAAGCTGGGCCCCGCACAGTGGATAAGTTAGCTCAGTGTCATGGAGTGACAGACGACAGAGCTGGGACCTAAGCACAGTGTCCACCAGTGTCTCTCCTAAAGCTTCTTCTGTACCCCAGGCTGGATGGGGTCATGAGGGGCTTTCTGAGTAAAGTCACAGGTCATCTCTGCTCTCACTACTGACCAGGCTCCACAGTGTTACCATGGAGTTGCCCTGCAAGGCTCATGAGACATTTCCCTACGCCATGTGCTTTCCTCCTGCCCATCCATCCACCAAACCTGCTCCCGGGGTGCCCAGAGAAGCAGGCAACCACTGCATATCCGACTCCGACCCTCCCCTTGCTCCCGCCAGCCTGCCGGCTGCAGGAGAGCCCAGGGCCCAGCAGGTGGCAGTCACGCTCCGCCTGCGCGGGCCAGAGGAAGACCGGACCCGATGGGTGGGGCGGCGCAAGGACATCCCTGTCAGGTCCACTGGCCTGTCTTCCTCCACTCCGGGGTACCTTCCCTGAACTCACTGGCCCTCCCTTGAGGGGCCGACAGCCCGAAGAAGGGAACGCCCTCCTGCAGATGTCCTCTCCGTCTCCTTGGGGCAGCGCGCCCCGCCTGTGCAGCAGCACAGTTGCGCCCCTCTGATGTGAGCCCTGCCGGATGACTCAGAGGCTGGGCACCCCAGCCCCTCCCCTCGCCCTCCTCCCGGGGCAGGGATCAGCTCGGTGCCAGTGGGGCTGGTCCTTTCTCCTCCTCAGCTGTCCTGGAAACCAACAAAACCCCGACAGACAGACTGATGGACAAATGAAAGACGAATAACTAGAGTGGTCAGCCACATGACTGGATGGCTAGATGGACAGCTGAATAGACCAAGGAACAAATGATGAATGGAGGGACCCAGATGCCCAACAGAGAGACGACAGACACTAGACGAGCACCAGACAAACGCATAGGCACCTCCTTCCGCTTGAACTCCACCACGGCGCTGGCGCTGTCGACGCCCCCGAGGAAGGTGGGCGCAGAGTCGTCCTCGTCATACACGGTCACGGGGAAGGGCACCATCACCTCCTCCTCGCGCACGCCCACGCGAACCGTGCACGCGGCCACCAGCTCATACTTCTCCCGCTGCTCGCGGTCCAGGGCCCAGCGCGTGCTCACCTCCAGGCTGTCCGGATCGCAGCGGAAAGGCAGACTCTCACCTGAGCACCAAGCAGACCAGCAACCCCGGGATGACCCCGAGCTGCGGGGAGGGCAAGCTGCCTTCCTCAGGGGCCCACAGGAGAGGAGACAGAGCTGGGGTGCATGCTGGCCCTGCGCCGCGACCCCTGTTCAGCTCCACAGTGGAGCACAGCCTCCAAGCACAGTTTGCAGTGAAGACACTGCTCTGAGCATCACTGTGCCTGCAGCCTGCACCGGTGCTGATAGGGAAGAGAGGGAACCAGGAGGTCTGCCTCAGGTCCTCAACCTGATCACCTAGGAGAGGCACACCCCTTTACACACCCTGCCTGCCTCCTCTGTGGCGAGGGCTGGCACCAGTCAGGCTGCAGCCCAGAGATCCAGCTCCTAGCGTTTGCTGGTTTTCGAAAAACTGTTAGGAATTTCCTTAACTATGGAAGCAAGACATGCTCATTTTAGAGAATGTGAGAAAAAAGCCACAATTCCACCACTTGAAAACCAACATGGGGGACATGTGGTGTGATTTCATGTTAACACACAAATATTTCTGACTGTCTGGTTTGGATCCCTGCCCTATACACCTGCAGGCTGCGTGGCCTGAGGCTGATGGTTCTTGTCTCTTTGTGCTTCAGTTTCCTCGCCAGAAGATGAAGTGAAGTGAAAGTTGCTCAGTCGTGTCTGACTCTTTGCGACCCCATGGACTATACAGTCCATGGAATTCTCCAGGCCAGAATATTGGAGTGGGTAGCCGTTCCCCTCTCCAGGGGGGGGGGTCTTTCCAACCCAGGGATCGAACCCAGGTCTCCTGCACTGCAGGCGGATTCTCTATCAGCCGAAGCCACCAGGGAAGCCCCAGAAGATGAGATGCTGTGTGTATTCAAAAGTTCAATGACTCACTGCAACGTGATGAGGGGAGGACCAGTAATAACAACATACTCTTCAACCCAAGCCTGTCCCGGAATTCGTCCTCCAGAAACGACCCAGAAAGGGGGAAAAGCTGAAGGCTTGAAGGTGAACAGTGACCACCCCATAGCCAACCTCAGGAGGGTTGTCAACTCCACTTGGTGGAAAAATCACATCAAAGCCACATATTACATGTGAATTACACGTTTCCCTCTATTGATTATGGTTACAAAAACAGCTTTTATTTTTCTTTTAAGTGAAAAAGGCAGCACACTAAAGCATAAGCTTTGGGGACAATTTTGTACAAAGACATCCATCCCTGTTGCAGGATAAATGAAAGGATGCTGGGAATGTGAGTGACTACTTTCCTTACACTACTGAGATTTCCTCTAACATTATGACCATGTGTGGGTGCCATCAACCTGGTGGGAATCCAGGCTTCATCTCCTAGCCGACCAGCATAGTAAGTGTCCCCTTTAAGTCCCCTTTAAACTGTCTAATGGCACCTCACACATGGCGGCTCAGTTGCCTTATCTCATCTCCACTCGAATCCAGTGCCCTTCTCCTACCCCATATCCATATGGCCTCCCCAGGGCCATCGTATGTTAGGACCATCTTGTGACAAGGTCCACTGTCCTTACAGTGGCTCAGGTGGAATCCTGGAACCAAGGTTTGTCCCCTCGTGAATCTCTCAACACCCCACATTCAACTCCCCAGGAAATCTTGCTGGATCTTCCTGCAAAAACATGCCAGGAGCCTTCCTGCTTCTTGTGGCCTAAAGGCTTCCACCCTCAACCCCAGTCCTCATCCTCTCACTCAAGAATTTCTCCTGCCTCTTAATTGTTTTCCTGCTTCCTCCAAACCACTCACCCCAAATCATTTCTCACACATCAGCCAGACACACCTTTTAAAGGGAAGTTATAGCCTGTCAATGACACCCTCCCCTCCACCCCTGCAAGTACCTTCTATGGGTCCCTAGTCCCCTAACCAGGAAGTCCTGCCCCTTCCCTTGAATTTTTCTCCCCTCAGCAGCCTCTGCCCTCCCTTCCAGCTACAATTCCCCCTTGGCACTTTCAAAAGAGCTCGCCCTGCTTGCTGGGCACCCTCCTTTACCTTGCTCCAGCCACCTGACTTGGGACAGTGGTCTCCACCACTCTATGCCCTCTCAGCTTTACTTCCAACTAGTCTCTTCAGAGGCCACCCAATGTCCTTAGCACCCTTGTGGGCTCCACCTGCTATGGGCTTGGAAGGTCCAGACAGGCGGGATTTGGGCCTGAATTGTTCACTGTTTCATCCTTGGTCCCTAGAACCACGCCTGGCCTGTGGCCTGCATACATGAGATACACACGGACCTCTGAATGAATGGATGATGGGGTGGTGCAGAGTCAACTTGGACAGCTCATGTAGAGGAACCACAGCGCTGTGCCTGGCACTCGGCAGGCATCGAGGAAGGCTCCATGCGGCTGGCACTCACCTCCCAGGAGCCTGTAGGCCACGCTGACGTTGGGGCAGAGGAACTGCACGGGCAGCAGGCGGAACTGGTGGAAGGTGCCGGGGGGCCTGTTCTCCCGGATGCGGAAGGACAGGCCTGACTCGGGGAAGCAGAGCTCCCGGGGTTTGAGGGCGCCGCAAGCTGGGAAGGAGGCATTGATGACGGAGAAGTACACACGGGCACAGCCCGGCCACTGGCACTCGCCCTCACGAACGGACGCGGGTGACAGGAAGACCCGGAGATAGACGGTAAGCAGTGGGAAGCCGCCGTCTGCAGAGAGACAAGTCAGGCCCCACTGGGGCATCAGCCACACCTGCCCAGCTGGGACCTGAATGGGGAGAGGGCAGGAGCTCGGGGCTGGTGCAAAGCCTAGCCCTCACCAAGGCCCGCAGGGCTCTGCTGGGCACCCCGCCCTGGCCCCCACCTCCTGCTTGCCCCCTACGGCCCTGGACTTGGGATCTTGCAGCCTCAGGGCCCTGTGGCTCTGCTCCCTTGTCCTCACAGGCCCACCTCTCTGGTTATTCCAAGACTCAGTTCAAATACCCTTCCTCAGAGAGGTGCCCTGAGCCCTGGGTCTACGATGGAGTGCTTCCCCAAGGTGGGCTCTTGGCACCTCAGGCGACCTCCCTTCCCTCCCTCACCCACTGCCCCAAGCACTTTCTTTCTTTTCTCACTTTTAAAAACACTACAGGGGTGGGATTGGGTGGGAGGTGGGAGAGAGGTTCAAGAGAGAGGGGACATATGTATGCCTGTGGCTGATTCATTGTGATGTATGGCAGAAGCCAACACAATATTGTAATTATCCCTCAATTAAAAATAAATAAAAATAAAATACTTATTCTATTTTTGCCCATGTTGCTGCTTGTGGGATCTTAGTTCCCTGACCAGGGACTGACCCCAGGATCTCAACAATGAAAGTGCAGAGTCCTAACCACTGGACCCCCAGGGAATACCATGCCACCCCTGCATAGACACCGACTTCCCCAGAGAGGGGATTTCTGGCAAGTTCCATCATGGAGGCACTATAGCAACCCCCCTCCAACCCGTCTGGATCTCAGCTGGGGCAGGGGCTCTTCCTGGGCCTTCTATCTCAGCCCTAGGGAAGTGTCCCCGCCTCACATCTGCTCCTCCCATATGTATCAGTCCTCTGCTTCTTCCTAGCCTGTCCTCTGTTGCTCCAGTCCCCTGCTGTGATTACTAATTCTCCATATAAACTTTCTCTGTTCTAATTACCGTGACTTCTCTCCTGACTTGAGCTGGCAGGTGCATGGGGCCACTCTCCAATTATGAACAGAACACGCCTCCTATCAAACTCAGACCCTCGGCAAATTCCACTCTGGCAGTACTGTTCACAGCACTCACAGGAGTTCGGGGCTGGCGTGAGGGTCCAGGGAGGCCCTGTCTATGGAGCAGGAGGTGGGGTTGTGACCACCACTTGGTGCCACAAGGCAGCACTCTGCTCCACAAACACTCTCCTCCCAGTGCCAGGGCACATGTGGGCTTCACTCCAGCTTGGACCCCTGCTCTGAGGAGCCAGCCAGGCCTTCCTCCTGCTCCACTTTCCTCCCTGGCACCAGGCCCCCGTCCTCACCAGGTGCCAAGGGCAGCCTGCTGCTGATGGCAAGGTGGGTTCTCCGTGCAAACAGCTGCTTCTCCACCAAGTTCCAGATCATCCACTAAATCAAGATCTTGGGATTTTTCTAGCCTTTCTTAACTCTTCTCTCACAACCCCACATCTCTGGTAATCCAACTGGAAAAGACATTTGGAGCCAGCATGGAGAGAGCCCCTCAAGTTCTACACATAAGTTCTCCAAAATCCCAACAGCCTCAGAAGGCCTGAGGGTCATCAGTGGTCCTCAAGCTCATCCTGGCTCCCTCACAGGCTGGACAAAGAAGACAGGCCAGCACCATCTCACTCCTTGGGAGCTGTGTGATGGACGCTAAGGAGGGACAAGGAGAGGGCGGGGCGGGGCGTGGGCAGTGAGGCGTGTCGGGGTGGGGTCAGGGCCGCCCCCTTACTGCGGATGTTGAGCTTCTCCCAGGAGCTGTGGTCCAGGCTCTGGTTAAGGTAGAGAAGCCCCGTGTCCTCCTGGATGCGGACCCAGTCGTTCTCGTGCAGCCGCGTGCGGTAGGCGCCGTAGAGGTGCTGGCCCAGGCGGAAGCTGGGCACCTCCTCCGGCACGTCCCGCAGGGCGTGGACATAGAGCAGGGGCGTGCCGGCCGGCTGGTCCACGTATAGCTTCTCCCAGTAAGCATCCCTGGAGAAGTAGAGTCCCAGCGGGGCTGTGGGAGGCAGGGAAACACGTGAGGGAGGGAGGGATGACCACGGTGACCGTGACGGCAGAGCCCAGCAGCCCTCCCAGGCAAATCAGCTTTCCCAGCGGCTTGACTTCACGTTTTAGAAATAGCTTCCTTGTGGGCTGAAAAAGAAAACCTCACTAATTTAAAATTCTGATCTAAGTAGGTCTTTCTCATCTGTAGTCCTAAGAACATCAACACACAGTTATCTGTATAGCTAAACACTAGCTGCAAATACACTGCTTTAAAACAGAAAGAGGAGGAAGTGAGGAAGCATAAACAGCTACAAAATCATCCTCAATTACCCAAGATAGATAAGCACTTAAGCCACTCGGCTTTCACCCAGGCTTCTGCTCACATCACCTGGAGCCAGAGTTTTCAAGTGTACAAGACGCTGCCAGACAAGCAGAGCAGGCAGGGGTCCCCAAAGATGAACTAGAGTACTTTATAAGTAACAACGTGTGTGTGTACTAAGTTGCTTCAGTTGTGTCCGACTCTTTGTAACCCTATGCACTATAGCCCTCCAGGCTACTCTGTCCTTGGAGTTCTCCAGACAAGAATACTGGAGTGGGTTGCCACGCCCTCCTCTAAGAGATCTTACTGACCCAGGGATGGAACCTGCATAGCTTACGCCTCCTGCATCGGCAGGTGGGTTCTTTACCACTTGTGCCACCTGGGAAGCCCCTATAAGGAACAAAATCTTCATCTAAAGTCAAACACGCTTCTACCATAGTACCGAAAAATTCCACTCCATTTATCTGAGAGAAATGAAAACATATGTCCGTCAAGTGACTTGTTCACAAATGCTGGGGTTATTCACAGAGCCAAGAACTGGAAAGAACCCAGATGTGCTCCAGTAGGTGATCAGATAACAAACCTCGGTCCATCACACCATGGAACCCTATGCAGTCAGGACGGGGCGCAAACTATTGATACACACGACAGCCTGGACACATCTCATAGACATCCTGCCAAGTGGAAGGAACAGCACAAAAGAATCACATGGCACCGTTCCAGACTGATTTTAGGTGACAGAAAATCAGCCCTGGGTGTTCACTGGAAGGACTGATGCTAAAGCTGAAACTCCAGTACTTCGACCACCTCATGTGAAGAGGTGACTCATTGGAAAAGACCCTGATACTGGGAGGGATTGGGGGCAGGAGGAGAAGGGGACGACAGAGGATGAGATGGCTGGATGGCATCACCGACTTGATGGACATGAGTTTGAATGAACTCCGGGAGTTGGTGATGGACAGGGAGGCCTGGCGTGCTGTGATTCATGGGGTCGCAAAGAGTCGGCCACGACTGAGTGACTGAACCGAACTGAACTGAACTGAACCAGCTGGGGGTGGGAGGGGCAACAGACTAGAAAAGCAGGGGGCACATTTTGGGAAACATACAGGTTTCATATCCTGATGGGGTCACACAGGCACATCCATTTGTCACCAACATACAGCCAAGATTTCTGCGTTTCAGCCTATGTAAATGTGGCCTAAATTGATCACTGAGGGGCTGTGGGAGAGCTGTAAAATGCCATGCGGAAGAGGGGTGCTGACCATGGCCACGCTGGGTGAACCCATGGACTGCTCAGCCTACTACTCTCTTGACTTGGTTTAGGTTCAACATTTTGCATCATAAAAAGTTATTTTTAAATAGTAAGAAGTTTTAAAAAGATGGATAAATGGGCAGGCAATGCTTAAAAAAACGACTGAAAACCTGCCAACATTCTCTACAAAGCACAAAAAATACTACCGCACAAAGCAAACATGAGAAACATTGTACTTGTGTGTAAGTACAAGTTCTCTTTTCAATCAATTTGTTTCCACATACATTCTGCTTCTCCTGCAGCCACCAGGGTGAGTGGTTGGTCCGCTCGGCACAGTGGAAGACACCCTGGGGCTGCCTGGGTCCTCGAAGACACACTTGTGTGTGGGCAACAAGTGCCGAGTGGAGTCAGGTGAGGAGAACAGGTTAAGACCTTTTGGATCCCAAAGTGGCGAAACAGTAAGAAAACTGGAAGGTTGCCAGCACTGTGCCAGGTTTCCCAAGGATGACTTCAAAGGCAACCCGGCTGGGAATGCCAACTTGGAGGGAAGTGTGCATTGATTGGGTTCCGCCCACCCAGAGTGGGTGCTGCCCTGCCGGACAGGCCTGGACCACGGAGCCAGCAGGAGAGGGAGGAACAGGAAGAGAAACGGAGAGAGACGGAAGGAGGGAAAAGACAAAGGAGGGTAAGGAGTAAGGGGGAGAGGATGCAGGCGAGAGATGCTCTGGCCAGTAGTCAAAGGTCTGGCCCTGCACACCCGGGACTAAAGACAGAGATGGAAGGAAGGGGCTGCAGGCACGGCGCTGACCTATTAGACCTTTGGAAAACTGCTCCCTAGGAGTGCTGTCCCTGGAGTGGGACCCAGAATCACTGGGCCTCTTCAGGTGAGGTGTTGGGAAGGGCAGCTGGACTTCAAGGAGCTGGCACTGTGCCCAAGTTGGGCTCTGCACTGGGGCCTTCCTGCCCCACCACCTCTTGAGGGAGGGGATCCACCCAGAGCATCATGCTGCCTGCCGTCCAAGGGGGTGGCAGTTCCAGGACCCCCAGAAGAAGTCGCCCTGAGGAACTCTGGGGAGGGAGCACAGAGACCTGACTTCCCCTGCCAGGGGTCTCACTGGTAGAGACCACGACAGGAGCCGCCCACACATGGCTGGATGCCACCCTCCTGTCCCACAGCCTCCCAACTGGCCACAAGGACATGGGCTTCCTCTCAGATGCACTCAGGATGCTCATTTCTTTTGGATTTAGTAGCCAACTCTCAGAGAAGGCAATGGCACCCCACTCCAGTACTCTTGCCTGGAAAATCCCATGGATGGAGAAGTCTAGAGGGCTGCAGTCCATGGGGTGGCTAAAAGTCGGACACGACTGAGCAACTTCCCTTTCACTTTTCACTTTCATGCATTGGAGAAGGAAACGGCAACCCATTACAGTGTTCTTGCCCGGAGGATCCCAGGGACGGCGGAGCCTGGTGGGCTGCCGTCTTTGGGTCGCACAGAGTTGGACACGACTGAGCAACTCAGCAGCAGCAGCAGCAGCAGCCAACTCTAGCAGGGACGGCTGGCAGCTCAGAGAACTGTGTCAGCCCTAAATGGCCTCAAGACTGGCCTTGTCCCTGCTTCTGTGAAAGGGCGGCCAATGGCACCAGCTCGGAGCAGGCCTTTTGCAAGCTGGGCAGAGTGATGGGCCGCAGCTGACAGATCGATCCTCCTGCACAGCTAGGATTCACTCCACTGGCTCACGCTTCCTGAAAAGTACATACACGTCTACAGAGGACCCTACAGCATTGCTCATCACTGCTCTTGTGACAAAGGCAGGAGTGCCCCTGTGGTGTTTCCTCAGCCAACGGGAGGGAAGGGGCAGCCGCAGAGAGGCTCCCCACCTGTAATGCACTGGAACCCCACTGCACTGCCTGGTAGAGTAATAACCCTGGGTCTTCCCTCCTCACAGAAACCAGAAGGGCTCCCAGTGCACAGCAGCCCCCTGTCCCGCCCCAGTAAGGCCAGATCTGGGAAGGCAGATTCAAAGTGGGGGTCAACACCAGACCCAGCCCTGCTGCCCCAAGACAAGTGCCTGATTCATAAGCAGCAGCCTGGCTTCCTTTCCCTCCAACGCTCCATGAAGTTTGCAAGTCAGAGGGTCTTGGGGGAGCTCTGGAGTGGGCTGTGGGGGGCTGGGGAAGGGGCGGGGAAGATGATGCTCACCCCCGTGGACAGGAAGAGGAGTGGCTTTCTTTTTCCTCCCCC
>NW_011494878.1:563021-563321 GCF_000754665.1 Bison bison bison | reverse complement strand
CTCAAAGGTACAGAGTGGGGTGAGCGTGGCCAGGTGGACCCACACAGCGCGAGGCCAGGCCCCGTGCACATGTGACCCTCCACTTTCTTGCAGCCCCAGGCGGAGCTGCTGATGGGATCACTGCTTTGCAAGCAGGCACCGGGGCAGGACAGGAAGAAAGCTGTTTGTATGCTCGAGGGCACACGCATAGCCAGCCAGGGGATTGGGATTCGGAAGGCCGTCTTTCCAGCGGCACAGACCTCACCAGCCTGCTCAACCCCATGTCCCACAGTCTGGAACCCACGGTTACTGTGCCCACCC
>NW_011494878.1:558022-562794 GCF_000754665.1 Bison bison bison | reverse complement strand
TCTCTCGGGAAGCTTGACTTTCTGGCCATAAAGAGAATGAGAGATTTCCCAGTGGCTTGACAGGGTGGTGGCCTGGTGGCAGTCCAGGCTCGTGACACCATGCTGGATGGAAAGGAGGCTCGGCTGGGGCTGGTGCTGCCAGCCTCTTCCTCATCCTGGCAGAAAGGTGAGCACCAACCACTAGCAATCTGAGATGCTGCCTGCAGGGCCCCAACCCCAGAGCTGCAGGAGACTCGGCTGGTGGGGAGGGGGGTGAGCCCAGGGTGGGTCCCCCAGATGGCACGCAGCAGAGGGCAGCCTGTGTCTCCCAGCCTGCCTGGCCACCAGCTCTCCTTGGTGTGCCAGAGCTCTCTGTGGAGAAGTGAGGTCTGCATTCTGGTCCCCGGAGTACTGGGAAGGATACCGTGGGATGCCTGCACCCACATCAGAGGAGTATCATGACTTCTGCCTCCTTATTCTCTCAGGATATAACCCCTGTGGCCTTGGTCAGCTGTGCAAGAACCGGCAGCCCTGGGAGCCACACGTGGCGGGGGGACCTTGCAGATGGGTCTTCTAAGGGGGTGAGATGCTCACTCCACCTGCCAGGTAGCGAGGAGCAGATCCAGATGGGGCTCCTCCCTTTGGGCCCCCTTGAGCACATGTACTTTCAATGGTCAGGGGGCTGGGAGGTGCCTGAGCTCCAGGCAGCCCCCACCTCCGAGCTGGTCGAGTCCCCACCACACAGACCTCACGTGCGGGATGACAGCACTGCCTGCTCTCATCTCTGAGCCAGGTCCTACGGGATCCATGTGGGGCCTGGTCTGTTGCTGCCAAAAGGGATTTGTGGGTTGGGCGTTGATTGTGAACAGAAACAGTCTTAAATGCACTTAAAATGCTTCCCAGGTGGTCCCTGCTCAGGGCATGGCCGCCTTAATGCTCCTCCTTGTCACAGACACTTTTAGATGGAAAAACACATGGTCCAAGTCAGGGAATGAGGGTGTGGGTGCAGGCAGGGCTGGCCTCAGGTGGGTGTAGCCTGGGGAGACCACAGGTCCCCATGCTTGGTTTAATGCTCTCCTGTCATTGTCCTAAAATAATTCATAATTCTAGAACAATCCGCATGCCATGCTGGGCCCCACAAATGATGGGGCCAACCCCAGGGGGTGAAGGAGAAGAGCCCGGAATGGGCCATCAGAGGTGTCCAGTTTCCTGGGCTGTGCAGCCTTTGTAGAGTTCTGGCCTCCTCTGGGCCTCGCTTTCTCCGACTGTGAACAAGAGAAGGGCAGGCTAGGGAGAGAAGGAGCTGGGGCAGGTGCAGACAGGCCTCACCTTTGCACAGGTACACACAGTATGAAGTTCTCACTTCCGATTTATAATCATTGGGCAAACCCCTTCACTGCCCCAGTAAACAGGTAAGAACACAGAGGCTGGGAGGTGAGAAGCCTTCCCAGGACCAAACAGCTGGAGGTTGGGCATCTTGGGGTTTGGTACGATGACTAACAAAGCGGCTATGGGACTCAGGACCAGGGCAAACGCCATCCCCTCCGGGAAGCCCCAGGCCCCGCCAGCTGACCACCCCTCCCTGCTGGCACCGTTTTGCCAGGAAGGGCTTCTTGACCAACCTCTGATGAGAGTCTCCCCTGGAACTTGGGGCAGGTCGACACAGCAGGACTTGCAAAACCTGTCCCACCCACACCTTCTACCCATGAATGCTGCTGGGTGACAGGGTCCTCCCCCCACACTTAGTCTCACGTTTCTGCCTCGACAGGTGTGGCCAGCACCACCTGGGGTTCTGGCCCCTCAAGTTGCTCTGGCATCACACCAGGGAGTGAGGAGCTGGGCTTTGCTCTCACAGGAGCGGGGAGGGGACCCACACTGCTCATGACATACCTGCCAAAGGCCCAGGTTGCTGCTCGCATTTGCAGAGACCCCAGGCCCCCTTCATGGCCTGTGTGTGTATGTGCATGAGTGTGTATGTGCGTGAGTGTGTATGCACAAGTATGCAACAGGAGAGAGAGACAGGCACGTGGCCCAAGATCCCATCGCTCCCACCCCTGCGGGAGAAGATGTGCAGCTAATGGTCAGTGAGGACAACAGGCTGTCCTGCTCCAAGCAGGGCCTCCTCCAGCATCTTTACAAGCAGAGCCATCAGGCACGGATGGTCTCATTCAGCGCACGCAGTCACCAGCCTTTTGGTATCCTGGAAAGGCAGTCTTCAATGTTCCACACCTGGCTGGATGTGTCATTTACTCACATTTGTATGCAGAGAGAAGCAGGCCCAAGTCTCTACTTCACTTTCACTCATTCAACCGTCCACAAGCTCAGCCCCATGTGAACACTCACACGTGCACTCCTACCCACACCGGTCACACTCGCACACATTCTCAGACCTACACAGATGCTGTGAGCCCCCTCCTGTGCGATAGAGGACCATGCAGGTGGACTAGCGTTTCTGGTTGTCATCCCTCACTTCTGCAGCTCAGGGTGTGGGGACATCCTGCATGCTCCTCCTCAGTCCACGCCAAATGCACGCAGCCCCTTGGTGCTAGTGTAGCCCACGCCCTTGCCCTGTGATCATCTCCCACAGCCCCCAGATGCACTCATTGACAGCCTCTGCACACCAGCCTCAGCTCTCCCGTGTACTGGAGGGTCACCTCCCGCTGGCCCCAAGGCTGCAGACCAGTCCTGGCCCCTGCAACCCAGCGAACTTCTCAACATGCAGTGAGCTGTGACCCTACTCTGGGAAGGGAGCCCCTTCCCCGAGTTCCCGCCCTCTGCCTCCAGGTGGCCCACAGAGCTTTCCTACACTCATCACTGCCGATCAACTCTTATGTTAACCTTGTCTGGTCCAGTCGTTGTGTGGGTGTCTCTGGATTGGACCCAGACTGATACACACATCTCTCTTACACTTAGCATCTCACATGCACGTTCTCTCACACTGTTGCAGACCCACTCCCATCTCCCCCATCCTCTTGCTCATTTAGTGAGACATACCGAGCCTACCAGCCCTGACTGCAGGCTCACCTCACCAGTGCCCCCTGGTCAGCCCTGGCCATGAGAGGCCATGCACAGCTTCCCTGAGGTTCCTTCCACCTCCTTGCTACCCTCGACAGAGGATGTGCTGCCAGTCTGACCATACCAGCCCAGATCCAGGCAGGTGCTTCCTAACTGGGCTGCTGCTGCTACTGCTAAGTCACTTCAGTTGTGTCTGACTCTGTGTGACCCCATAGATGGCAGCCACCAGGCTCCCCCATCCCTGGGATTCTCCAGGCAAGAACACTGGAGTGGGTTGCCATTTCCTTCTCCAATGCAGGAAAGTGAAAAGTGAAAGTGAAGTCGCTCAGCCGTGTCCGACTCTTCGAGACCCCATGGACTGCAGCCTGCCAGGCTCCTCCATCCATGGGATTTTCCAGGCAAGAGTACTGGAGTGGGGTGACATTGCCTTCTCCGTCCTAACTGGGCACCCTTGACTAATCAGAGTGAGTGGCAGTCACTGTGGTCATCCTACACAAGGCCCCGGACAACGAATGTCCTAGGACTGCAATGTAAAAGCCAGAATTTGGGGCTCTCAAGAAAAAAACACACGACGAGATAGTCTGATCTAAGAATGGAGTGGGGTGACCATAGTACCCACATCTGTGTGCAAGGCAGTACCTTCCCACAAAATCCACTCACCGGGCAGCCCTGCTCCTGCCTGTGACGAGCACCAGATCCTGCAGATGACAGCTTTATTATGGCCCAGCAAAATCTCCTTAACAGACGGTTTCCTAATGCCATCATCTTCGCTGCAAACAGGAAGCAGGCCTCATGGACTCCTCCCCAGGGACGGCCCCTCTCCCTGAGGGCCAGCTGTCCCTGTGGGGGGTCCCCCCAGCCCCACCGCCCAGACAACAACTTTTGGCACCATTACCCTCTCCTCGTCCACCCCACGCCCCTCCTCTCATATCCTGTTCACGTTTTTTCTTTATTCTAGTTGAATATTTGATATGTACAAACAGTATATTTTGCAAAACATTTATGTCAAAATAGTATTCTGCAACAGACACTCACGATCCCACGGACAACTTAACTGGACATTTAGCAACGGTGCTGCCCCCTCACACCCCACCTTCCACCTCATCCACTCACAGCAAACATGAATCTGGGTCTGTGTTTTCCTTGCCCTTCTTTTTAAATCACTTTTACCTCATTCTTGAAAGGCACTTCTGGGCAGAGAATTCTGTGTGTGCAAGAGTGCTCAGTCATGTCCAACTCTTTTGGGACCCCATGGACTGTAGCCTGCCAGGCTCCTCTGTCCATGGAATTTTCCAGGCAAGAATATCTGGAGTGAGTTGCCGTTTTCTCCTCCAGGGGGATCTTCCCGACCCAGGGACTGAACCTGCATCTCCTGCTTGGCAGGCAGATCCTCCAGCAACTGCACCAACTGGGAAGCCCACTTGGGAAGCCCTGAGACTTCTACGGGTCAGTTATTCTGTCCTTCAAAAGCACGATTCCGCTGCCCTGCTCCTGAGCGCTCTGTACTCGCTCTAATGGTCTTGGTTCTTGGTTCTCTCTTCCCTCTGGTTGCTTCAGGACCTCCTGTGTTCGGAGCTCTCCTATTTCACTCTGATGAGCCAGCCTGCTCGCCCCCATGTGGGTTTCCTCCGTCTCAGCTTATCTTCTAGGTATTCCCTCCAGAGTCTCCTTAAGCACACAGCAGCCAGTCCCACAGCTCGAACGGCTGCCTCTGGGCCAAGAACTGCCACGCTCACCAGCCCTGACCTCCTCCCGAGGACCAGAGACATCCCTACCCA
>NW_011494878.1:557547-557922 GCF_000754665.1 Bison bison bison | reverse complement strand
AAAAGACCTCCCTACCCACTCGCTCCACCCTCTCCCTCATCTCAGCTCAGCTTAGAGGACCACTTAGCCTCCCTGAGCCCACTCTTTTTTTTTTTTTTGGCTGTACTGGATCTTAGCTGTGGCATGCAAGATTTAAGTTCCCCGACCAGGACTGAAGCCAGGCCTCCTGCTTTGGCAGCACAGAGTCTTAGTCACCGGACCACCAGGGAAGTCCCTCCTTGAGACCACTCTTGACCCCAGAGGCCCCTTGCCCCAGAGCAGCCAGGGTCAGTCAGATCAGGTCACCATCTGCCTGAAAGAACTGTCTGAAGGAACAAACTAGTGAGTGAAACAACAAATGATCTCGGAAGGAACAAACTAATACGTAAATGGATT
>NW_011494878.1:543136-557447 GCF_000754665.1 Bison bison bison | reverse complement strand
GCAAATTTGGAAAACAGTGAGAATTTGGGACAGGAGAGGGGGTAGGGGATCAGAGAGGTGGGTGAGATCACCTTGGCCCAGACCCCTGGCTTAGTCTGACAGGCATTGGGAGCCACAGCTGGGTGGCCAGTGGCAGGATGAGCCCAATGCAGCCTTGCGGATGCCCCGCCCCCCCGGGCAAAATGCCCATGAGGTTCGCGTGGGGCACACAGAGCCCCCTAGTGCACGACCTGCCTGGGTGAGGCCAGAGTTGGCATTGAGCAAACAAGCCCTGAGGACAGCGAAGAACGAATCACTGACCACGGCTCAGGAAATGACGACCTGGTAACTGAGGAACACTGCCAACAGGGAGACGTTAGGCAGAACAGCACACAAGTGCACACACACACACACACACGTGTGTGTACTCACAGGCAGGGTCACCCTGTAGGACGCTCCACACACCCTACAATCTCCATGTTTTGTCGCAGGTGGAGGCTAGTTTTGCAAGGGATTGTAATGTAATTTCTGCTTTTTAGGAGAAAAGCACAGATCAGGAGAGCCTGTGCCTATGAGCGCAGAGCGGGCCCCGCAGGCTAGCCCCACTGTGGCCGTAAGTGGGACTGGTGGGATGCTCCGTTCCTCCTGTGTGTGGCCATAAAACCATCACCACCATCACCACCATTACACAACCCCAGTCACCACCCCAGCTACACCGTGACCACTATTGTCCCCACATCCACCATCACCTTCACCCCCCACCTACACAGCATCACCACCACCATCACTAACTTCCCCTGAACTCAGCCCCCCACTATATTATCATCCCCACACCCTAACCACCACTGACACCATTACCACCCTCCCCACAACCGTCACCTCACACCTTCACCCACCACCTTCAGCACCACTGCTGACCATGCCTACAGCATCACCAGCCACCATCACTCCACCGTCCAACCATCATCACCATCTTCACTCTGCCAGGCATCCAGAGGCTTCCAAATGAAGCAACTTTGCCAGATTTGACCCACATAAGATGTGGGAAGAAAGCTGGACTGGAAAGACTCACCAGGCCAGTCCTGGGCCTGTCCTGCTCACTGCTGCGTTCCCAGAACCTTGCCTGACGCCCGGCACAGAGCAGGCGAGAAGGGAAGGCCTGGGTTGGCTTCAGTAATTTGATGGTTCACGGACACCTCACTTTGAGAGCCAGCCACCTCTGTTCACGGGTCCTGGGCTCAGCTTAGCGCTCACAAGCCACTGCCTCCCTGCGGGGAATATGACAGCTTGTCCCAGTCCTGATGCTGGGAACTGAAGCTTCTGTCTACAAAATCATCAAGAAAACTCTGGCCTGTGCAGGCGTTCCCAAAGCTGGACAGCTAAGTGCATACGTGGGTGGTGAATAAAAGCCAGGGCTGGCTACTTTACCTGGTGCCCTGTGAGGACACTAGTCACCACGAGGGCAGCCTCAATTCCAGTCTTAAATTCCCTCTTCCCAAATGCTGCCAGCAGCCCTCAGTGGGCAGCTTGTGTGCCACTGTGGCCACAAGGCTGAGTGGCCTTCTGGGTCTGGCCTGAGCAACCAACAAGGGCCAGCTGGATGGCCTGGCACACAAGGAGGAGTGAGCAGCCACCCTGGCACACCCTGGGTGCCCGGGGCTCTCCACGCTCCTGAGGATTCTGTCTAGCGCAGAGCCCAGGCTCCTGCCTGCCTGTCTGGTCAGGGGCTTCACACACAGCCCAGCTCTGCAGGCCTTCCCTCCATCATCCCTTCAGACTGAGCCTCACTGTGTGGTCCATGGTGGGCAGGACAGGCGACCCCATGCAGGGGCACTGTGTCTCCCCACACACCTGTCTGCCTGGGCCCTGCCTGGACAGGGTGGCTGGGGGCCTGGAAGAGCAGGTGGAGAGAGGGGGAGAGACCCGAGGAGCAGGCCTTGCCTCAGAGGCACCACAGACCTGTACGCATGGGCACCTTCCTCCACACGTGAAAAGCTCTGACTTGCCCGCCTTGCCCAAGCTCTCACTGCAGACCTCACTCTCCCCGTCTGTTTCCCAGTTCTGGGAAAGAGAATTCACCTCTTGCTCTCAGAATGGAACTGCGACCTGGCCTAGGTCTCCTGACAACCCCCTCCTTCACCATGCCATCCACATAGTCCTCCGCTGATGGGAGGGAAGGGGTCAGGCTGTGGCTGAAGTTTGGGGTAGTGAGGTGTGCACACGAGGTCTGCAGCCCAGATGCATGGAGCCAGCAGCCCAAACTCCTCCCTTGAGCCCAAGCCCCCACCTTCTGCTCCCAGAGGCTTGGGACCAGGCTGCACCCAGCAAGCGCCCGCGGCCACCACCCACGTCTCCACCCGCCCGGACCAGCTGCAACAGCCTCGCTCAGATGATGGACACTCCTGCCCAAATGTGATTTCCCAGCTGCCGCTGAGTTAATCACCAGCCTCACTGGCAGTTCCTTCCGGCTTCTATGCAAAGGAAACAGCCAATTAGGTTACAATTAATTTCTTTACCCAGGGCAAGGCCTGGCTGGAAAAAGACTGGCCACCCAAGTGGCCTGCTGATGACTGTGTGCAGGTCACCAGGCTCCCTTGGCTCTGGGGTTCCTGTGCTCTGTGGCCCCAGCCAACGGCAGGTGTGTCAGCCCTGGCCTGGGGTGGGGGCGACAGGTCATGACATCCCCGCTTTGACTCTGTCCCCCTCACACCCAGAAGGGCACTATGACTCAGATCTCAACAAATCCGTCACCTTGCTGGATCTCCTTGAATAGCCACGGTCCTGCCCGTTTCTGCCCCTCCCCCCAGCATCGTTCTCGCCCAGCCCAGGTTTAACATTAACCAGCAAGGGCTTCCCCAAAGGCTCATCAGGTAAAGAATCTGCCTGCAATGCAGGAGACGCACGAGACACGGGTTCGATCCCTGGGTTGGGAAGATCCCCTGGAGGAGGAAATGGCAACCCACTCCAGTATTCTTGCCTGGAGAATCCCATGGACAGAGGAGCCTGGTGGGCTACAGTCTATGGGGTTGCAAAGAGTTGGATTTGCCTAAGCACGGGTGAAACTTCTATTGGGCTGGCCAAAAAGTTCGTTCGAGTTTTTATACACCATATTACAGAAAAACCCAAACGAACAGTTTGGCAAGCCAACGCATCTTCCTGACAGGCTCTATTCCAAATGCTTCAAGTGCTTCACCCTACTAATGGACATGGCAACTGCCAGAGGTAAGGACAATTTCCGGTTCCTGTCTTAGAGCAGGGAAACCAAGGCAGAGAGAGGCTACCTTGCCCAAGGCCATACAGAGTGAGTGAGCCAGGACTTAAGTGTGCGTGGCCACCAGGCTCCTCTGCTCAGTGACGGCTGTGCACACACATGCAGAAAAGCCAGGGAACCATGACCTGGGACTCCAGGCCACCCATCCACCTGCTTGCTGACCAGGTGAAAAATGCAACCTAAATAATCCTCCATAGCCTTCTTCAGCCTCCTCGAAAAGGCAGGTGCCCCTAAAAGTCTCCTCATGGAAATTTGCTCTTTCATATCTCAGTGAAACAGAGCAAAGGCCCAGGAAGGCGCGACCAGGTGGGAGTTTGCTCAGCCAGCGCTGTCCAACAGGGATGGACATGGTCAAGGTTGCTGAATGTGCAGGCACCTGGGGATGCTGGGCACTTGATGCGCCCATGGCCCCTGGACACAGGAGTGAGCCTTGAGGGGTCCTTCTCTCTGCCACTCTTAGATGCTACTATTGCCAGTTTGATCCCCAGGTCGGGAAGATCCCCTGGAGGAGGAAATAGCAACCCACTCCAGTATTCTTGCCTGGCGAGTCCCATGGAGAGAGGAGCCTGGCAGGCTAGAGTCCATGTGGTCGCAAAGAGTAGGATACAACTGAGCATGTGTGCATGCACATGCACACGTACACACACACACACATACATTTCACCTTGAGAAGTGAGTCTAGATACAAAGGAGAGATTTCAGCGTGACTCATGAAAGCAGAGAGACAAGTGCAGAGGCCCAGGCCACGCTCCTTCTCTGCCTTGCCGCAGCCGGCTCAGTGCTCAGCCTCTCTGCGTCTGTTCCCAGCTGTGAACAGGACAGGGACCCTCCCTGGAAGGGCTGCTGGGACCAAGCGCCTACTGCTGGGAGCCAGAGCCACTTCTCCGCCTTTCTTTCTTTCTTTTTTTTTTTTTAAACAAAGAACACATGGTTTATGAAAGACAACTTGTCATCAGCAGTATTTATTCAAAGAGCAAAACAGATGAAAAAATAAAAGCAGACTAACATTCTGACCCTTGGAGTGAGACCGACAGGATTCATTCAGCCCAGTGTCCAGAGTCCTAGGGGCAGCTTCCCAGGAGGAAGCCTTGGAGTCTCAGGGCCTCTTGGCACCTCCCTTGAGAGTCTTGGGAGGGGGAATTGCCAAAGGAAGATCCTCTCATTGGGGGAACTCAGTCTAACCTGGGTATGGTCCCTGTGCTCTTTTGACCTTCATCACAAGGTCAAGGAGAGGGCACTGGACCCAGGTCTGCCACTGAGGCAAATGAGATGCAATGATTCAAGGAGGACGGTCCCAAGGAAGAGCAAGGCAGAGGGACAGGCAAGAGGGAATGCACTGGGGTCCTGGTCAGTGTCTGCTGGGTCACAGGCTGGGGCCCCAGCCTCAGCCTGTGAAGGGATCACGCAGGGGCTGACCACCAGCAGATACGTTCTGGGACGAGGGCGAGCCAGGCTGCTGGGAGGAGGTGTGTTTCTGCCCCATACTGGGGTCTTTACACCCTAGTTCTCCCTTATACCCAGTCCTATTACAGAGCTCAGTGCTCCCCCAGCCAGGACCTCCTGGAAAACCAGGAAGGTCCCAGAGGTAGGGAGAGAGGATGCTGAGACTCTGGAAGGTCAGGAAGACCATGTCTCCAACTGGCTTCCTCCTTTCCAGACTTACCCTTCATTTCCAAATCAAGCACTTGCCAACCTGCAATAAATAACCAGGAGTCTGAATAAAGAGCAAAAATCTCCCAGATACTGTGTGGGAAGAGGAAGAAAAAGGGAAGCATACAAAGTCCCAGAAGCATCCACGGGACAGCCTGGCAAGGAGCCGCCTCCTCCCTGACTGCTGAATGAGACCTCCCTGGGCCCACAAAGCCTTCCTGCTAACCCCGGTCAAGGCCGTCCCACCCTGAGCAGGGTCCCAGCGCTCATGCAGCTTCTGGGTGCGAGGCGTGGGGCGCAATGCTTTGGTACATTCTGCTGTCCCAGGAAACAGCTTCAAGGGACTGGCGGCACGACATCACACAGCTGCAATTACGGTAATCAACTTACCCCAGATCTGCCTGGTTATTTTTAGAGTCTGGATTGAGGTTTAGTAAGACAAGACAGCCCTGGGTTCTTCTATTGCTCAGTCCTGCCTTGTCAAGTGGGCTGGGTAGGTCACTGGTCCCCAGAACCCCCCACCTTCCTCCCCAGCCCCAGATCTTCTAGTCAATGGTCCTTCAGTTCAGTTCAGTTGCTCAGTCATGTCCGACTCTTTGTGACCCCATGAATTGCAGCACGCCAGGCCTCCCTGTCCGTCACCAACCCCCGGAGTTCACTCAAACTCACATCCATCGAGTCGGTGATGCCATCCAGCCATCTCATCCTCTGTCGTCCCCTTCTCCTCATGTCCCCAATCCCTCCCACCATCAGTCTTTTCCAATGAGTCAACTCTTTGCATGAGGTGGCCAAAGTATTGGAGTTGCAGCTTTAGCATCAGTCCTTCCAAAGAAATCCCAGGACTGATCTCCTTTAGAACGGACTGGTTGGATCTCCTTGCAGTCCAAGGGAACTCCCAAGAGTCTTCTCCAACACCACAGTTCAAAAGCATCAAGTCTTCGGGACTTAGCTTTCTTCACAGTCCAACTCTCACATCCATACATGACCACTGGAAAAACCATACCCCTAACTAGATGGACCTTTGTTGGTAAAGTAATGTCTCTGCTTTTAAATACGCTATCTAGGTTAGTCATAACTTTCCTTCCACGGAGTAAGCGTCTTTTAATTTCATGGCTGCAGTCACCATCTGTAGTGATTTTGGAGCCCAGAAAAATAAAGTCTGCCACTGTTTCCACTGTTTCCCCATCTATTTCCCATGGAGCGATGGGACCAGATGCCATGATCTTTGTTTTCTGAATGTTGAGCTTTAAGCCAACTTTTTCACTCTCCTCTTTCACTTTCATCAAGAGGCTTTTTTTTTTTTAGTTCCTCTTCACTTTCTGCCATGAGGGTCCTTTGCCACTGGCATCTCACATATAAGAAGGGACACCATTGCTTCTGGGACATTTGAGCTCAAAGTGGCTTTAGGGTCTGTGTCTTCTGAGACTATCCTTAGGGTCCCAGTGACTCAACCCCACAGAAGGACACTGGATGAACCCATGTCCTCTTCAAAAGGGACCTGGGGTTCAGACACTGAAATGTCTCTGGCCAAAAACTGCTTCTTGGCAACACCTGGTGGAAATCTGATAAAGCAAAGTAAACTCAACAACAAAAGGAGGTCCACCCAATTAAAACAGGGGCACAATAGTTACTTCTCCAAAAAAGATACAAATGGCCAAGAAGCTAGTGAAAAGACTCTCAGCATCACTGATAATTAAGAAAAAGCAAATCAAAACCATAGGTAAGGACACTGCTGTGTATCCAAGAAGATGGATACAATTTAAAAGTATAAACAGAAAGTAACAAGTGTTGGTGAGGATGTGGTAAAACTAGAACCCTCACACACAGCTACTAAAATTGTCAAATGTTTCAGTTGTTACCAGAAAATAGCTTGGCAGTTCCTCAAAAAAGAAAAGTTAAAATTATCGCATGACCCAGCAATTCTACTCCAAAGTAAACACCTAAGAGAACTGAAAACAGGGATTCAAACAGATACTCACACATAAATGTTCACAGCAGCATTATTCACGGAAGTCAAAAGATGTAAACAACCCAAATGTCCACCAAGAGATGAATGAATAAATAAATGTGATAATGTTGCATTGGCCCAAAAGTTCATAGACCCAAACAAACTTCCTGGCCAGCCCAATACATTCAATGGAATATTATTACCCTTAAAAAGGAATGAAATACCAATACATGCTACAATGTGGATATACCTCCAACCAAGTAAAAGGAACCTGATACAAACCAAAGGTCAATTGATATTAAATATCCAAAATAGACAAGTCCATAGAGATAGGTGCAGAGTGGCATTCACCAGGGGCTAGTGTGGGGGACCTAGGTGTACTGCCTCATGGGTATGGGGTTTCCTTTGGGGGGTTGACAATAATGTTCTGGAACTACACAGGGGTGATGAATATGCAATGCTTTGAATGTACTAAATCCCACTGAATTGTTCACTTTAATTTTGTTATGTGAATTTCATACCTCAAAAGAAGTGAATTTTAATTGTTTACCACCCCATTCTTTCCCCCATCTCTGCAGGAAAGACCACCCTGGAAGAGGCAGGGGCACAAGTCCAGAGGGGACCCCAGGAGTCTGCACAGGTGCCCCAGTGTGCATCCCACTTAACCACCATGCTCTCCTCTGCACAGCGGCTTCTCTTGCAGAGAGAAGGACCCTGTGATGGGATTCCAGCCTGTGGACACGGGCAAAGAGCCCAGGGCCCTACAGGCCTGACTCCTCAGAGCTCTGGGCCCCTCCTGCGCACACAGTCAGGTGGGGAGTGGCTACCAAGGGTGGGGGGCGGCCAGGAGCAGGAGACAAATGAACAGTGTTGAGACGTTGAGACTGGGGGTTTCTGTCACCCCCAAGTTCACAGTCTTTCCTGCTCATATAGGTACAGGGGATAGGAGGCTGCAGAAGCAGATTCAAGAGGGTCCCAGGTGAGACTTCCCAAGGCTCTGTGGAGTCACACGTGTGGTCTCCTGTAAAGATCCCCTGCAGGTGCCAATCTGATGAGGCGGCTCAACCCAGTGGCAAAGCATGTGCTCACAGCACAGAGTACACGGTAACCTTGAGCCCATGTCATGGCTAAGAGGTGGCGGAATGGAGCCCTGATTCCATCCTTTCTCCTTCACAGAAAGAAAAAAAAGAGACAGCAGTGGATGTGCCACGGGCAATGCTGGAAGGGCAGGATGGGGGAGGAGGCAAGGAGAAAGCCCACTCATGACCAGCCCCCCAGCTTCTGGGTCTTTCCCTATTTCAATGTATCAGTGTCTTTGACTGTTTGAGGGGCAGAAAAACTTGAGGAAGAAACTCCATAACCTCTTTCCCTCCACTCGGACTCCCACCACCATGCTATGCACCCCAGATCGCCCCCACCCCCACACCTGTCTCACTCTCAGGGTCTGGCACACAGAACGTATATCTTCCCAAGCATTTTCCAGGCTGTTCATTAAAGCTTAGGAACTTATACTTTCTCTTTTCCTCTTTTTGTTAATTAAAGTTTAAGAACTTACATGGTGTCTTTTCCCCGTTTGCTAAGACTAAGAACCACTGGAAATTTCTGGCAATCCCATAGGCGGGAATGGGGGACTAGAACCAGTTCTGATGTCCATTGTCTCACCAGGGAGGTTCTGATTGTTTCAGAAGCAGAATCCTTTCTCCAATCACAGGGCAGTCAGAGCTGGTACTCAGGGCACAGCTCGGAGCTCTGCCTCGCTCTCCCAGCCACCCTGCCCCTTGGGCACTTTTCTGGAGCCCACAGCTCTGTGGAACCCAGACAGTAGCTCCCAGGTCAGAAGAGTGAAGGCTTAAGATGGGGATAAAGTAAAGTCACAGTACCTGAACCTGGGGGCGGTGGGCTGAGGCCCCCAGGACCTGGGTCTGTAAGGGCAGGGGCATCTTCCCTGAACTGGTCCCAGGACTGGGCCCTGCCTGCCACAGAGCCCCCCAGCCCCACTAGGTATCGCTGATGTCATGGAGAGCCTACATTGGCCAGACCAACAGGTGGGCACACACCTGTCCAGGTGCACAGGTGACCTTTCTACAGCGGTGCCTTGGCTGCTATACTCTGTGGAGCCACTCACCAGGCAAAAGCAAACAGAGGTGTTTGCTCAGGGCTGGCCACCTGCTCTCCTTGAGGGCCAGGTGGCGCCTGAACTGTCTTCCCCAAGGTCCCGCTGGCGTCATCACCCCCACAACCACGCTTTCTAGGGGGAGTCAGTTCTGCCTCCCCACCCTCTCTCGCTCCGCCCTACCTTGCCCAGGGTCTCGGAGTGAACAACTCACAGGGCCACTGGCTTACAGCCGCCAGCCAGTGGACAGGTGCTAGGGGCTCCCACATTACCCAGCTGTGAGGCCAGAGTTTGACGGAAGCCCAGGTCTCGTCTGGCCCAGAGCTCAGGCAAGGTGGATGGGGGGCAGGTTGGGAGGCAAAGCCAGGCAGGAGGTAGGCTCCGTCCACAGGGGCTCCCAGGGCTTCAGCCTGAAGAGGACAATACTCTCAGGTCCTCTGAGGTGTGGCGGAGCCTGTCTTAGGAGCCACAGCCTCCCTTGAGCATGGCAACACGGGGGGTGGGGGGGGGTCCCGGGCTGCCACTCTTCTGCTCTGGAGCAGGGAGGGAAAGCCGTGTGGGCTCTGGAGGCCTGAGTCTTCACATCCCTTACAGTCCCCCTGAGACCACCCAGGTCATGGCTCTCAGAGGGACATCCTGGGCTGATCTCTCTGAGTCATACTGACCCCCCAGCCTTCCAGGGGCTGAAGCGTGCCCACCCATAAAACATAGCACTCGGCCCGTGAAGACCCAGGGGAAGCAAGTGAGAGGGAGGGAGGGAGGGGATGACCTCCACTGCCATCACACCCTGTGGCCCAAGCCCAGGAGTGCCCCTTTCCTGCCTGGCAGCCCACCATCGGCCCTCCCACCCGGCCCCCCAGCCTGCCTTCTGCCAGGCACTTCCGTTTGAAATCACACACACGCATCTGAGATAAGTGACCGCTTGGCGCTTCCTTTATTGCCCCTTTCTCCTATAGGGAGACAGCTCTGAGGTCAAAGTCACCTTCTGCGTTCTCCCCGGGTGTACCCCTAGTCCTGGAGAAGCTCCCTGGGCAGCAGGTGGACCCTCAGAGGGTGTTTGTGGGCTGCTCACCAGTGTTATTGTGTTATTATTACTACTAGTAATAGAAATAGTGTTATAGTGTTATTGTTACTATTAAGTCACTCTCTCAGAAAAACAATTGCAGAAACCAGGAGGAAGAAGAGAAAGAAATGAAGAGAAGGAGATGAGGGACTGGAGCCGGAACACAGCCCCCACAAGAGGAAGTGTCCTCCCCCACATCCACAGGAAGGGGTTGGGTCTCCACAATGGAAACTAGCCACTTCTTCAGAATAGAAGGAAGCAATACTGTTGCGGGGGGCACTTCTCCAGCTCTGCCTCTTTCCTGGGGTGCCCAGTGGGCACTTTCTTCTCCCAGCGTGTCCTGGAGTCCAAGTAAGGAGACATAGTTGTACCCACGCGCCCTGAAGCCCAGCCCCTGCCCCCCACCCCCACTCCTCAGCACAGTGGCTTCTGTCAGGTTCTAGGTCCCCAGGCAGAGGCGGGTACAAGGGTCACATTCTCAGCCTACACCACTAGCATGCCCCCTCCCCTGGGGCCAGTTATGACAGGACCCCACCTGGAGGCAGTTCCTGGACCCCTAGGATTCCCAGACATCAGCTACAGTAGCAGTCCCACCTGAGAATCAGCCAGAGTCCTGGGGGCTCCTGACTCAGGTGTTGGGGAGCATGGCAGCACACGTCCCTCCCAGAGCCAGGCCAGGCTGTCCCTTGGGCCCCGGAGCACCCCACCAGAGGGTGACCAGTGGGTGAGCAGGCTCAGGGCCACCTCTCCTGCCAGGACCCCTCCTGAGCCCTGTCTCAGGTCCCCACCGCCGCTGGCCCAGAAGAGGGGCTTGCTGAAAACCAGAGGACCAGGGGTGCAGAGTCATGAAGTCCTCTTCACAGGCTCAGGTACACAGGCTGTGGGAGCCTCAGTTTCCTTACCTATGAAATGGGAAAACAAGGCCACATCCCTCAGGGTTTCAGGAGGATACAGTGAGTAGCAGACAGGCGGTGCTGAGCACAGGATCAGCAGGCCGTGGGCCTCCTGGGGTGGCCTTTGCTGGCATCACCTTATCCAGTTAAGACCAATGGGCAGAGGACACCTCTCTAGGATCACAGGGGGAGAAGCCCTCAGGCGAGGCAGCAGTTTCCTGCCCCCCACCCCGCTTCCCCTTGGCACCCCATACTCCAGTTTTACAGATACCATAATTTTTAATTTGTTTTCTCCTCCCCTGGCTAAAAGGCCATTAGCACCCCATTAGGTGAAAGAATCCCATTTTCTTCACACCACCAAGGAAACAGTGATTTACTTAGCCGTCCCTAATGCAATTCTGCAGAATAAAGGCAATTTTGCAATGGTCTCAATAAACTTCCCCATTTGCTCTCTGCTCAGAGACCCCACCCTTAGGAGCCTACCATATGACCCAATCCCTTGCTCCCTCAGAAGGCTGGACTCTGCTAGGGCCCAGGACAGTCAGTGTGGGGCGCAGGCAGCTCCCAGAGGCCAGAAGGGCTTAGGAGGAGGAGAAAGGAGCCGGACCCGGGTGAGCCTGGTGAAGCACACCATCACTCGTCCCTGGCCAGAGAGGGAAGGGGCGGAAAGAGAAACAAAGAGGTTGGAAGAGCAGCCTTCCTGGCTGAGGGGCTGTGCTGGCACCCGCTGGTCCGGGCAGAAGTGGCACACCAGGTCCAACTGCAGAGGGGCAGGGCCCGCAGCCTGGAGAGCAGGCTGTGGTCGTGGCCAGTACTGGGAGTGAGGGGCCCCAGGGGCGTGCAGGCACAGAGGGCAGGCTCCTCCTAGTGGGCAGAGGGGCTGAGCAAAATGGGACCCCAGAATCCAGGCCAGGAAAATGGGAGGTGTGAGGCCTAGTGAGGAAGAGCAGGGGGTCAGGGAGAAGGTGCTGGGTGAGCGGTCAGCCTGAGACATTCAGGGCGAGCCCTGGAAGCTGGGACTCAGTTTCCTCATCCACGCCACAGGGACGCCGTACCTGCACTGGAGCAGCCAAACGCCACACACTCTTCTGAGAACAACTTCTAGATGGGAGTTCTTTAGCTCTGGATCCAGGATGCCCCAGGTGGACGGGCTGTGCCCCTGAGTGTGAGCAGGGAGGGGCAGGTGTCCCTGTGTATACACACGGGGGTCCCAGTGTGTGGGAGTGGCAGGGAGGGGGGCTGGGTTTCCCAGATGAGGGTGTAGTGTGAGGAGCCGGGCATGGGCGTGTGTCTACAGGTCTCATGATAACGTATCCTTGAGAAAGGGCAGTGGTGTCTCAATGATCGCCAAGAGTGAGTGTGAGAGTGTGTGAGCATGGATTTAGGAGTGTGTGTGTGCCCGTGTGTGCCCTCACACTGATTCCAGAGTGTGGGTGAGTAGTCCTGCCCTACTCTGGAAGTCTGTGTCTGGGATGGCACCTTTTTCTGAAGGCATGCGCATTCTTACACAATGAGAGTGTGTACACGTGGAGGGGGTCACACCCTAGGGGTCTGGTGATGTCCTATGACCTTGCTCTGAGCACCCCTGAGCCCTCTAGCCCATCCCTGCCAGCCCTGAGGCAGTGCTTTGCTTCCCCAACACTTGGGTCCAGGCCATCGCCGCTCCATCTGGTTGCCTCCCTACCCGACCTCTCATCAGCCGTCCAGCACAGAAGAGAGCTTCCGGTCTCGGGGAGGTAGGTCTAGGCCAGCAGGGAAGGCTTTCATCCCCTAGAGACCCAGCCCATCCCCCAGGTAACTCATTTGAGGAAGGAGGGTACCATGAAGGAAGGCCACTGAAGGGCTGCATCCACAAGGGGGCGCCCCGAGGCCGGGCTACTCCCAGCCTGGGCGCGTCCCGGAGCAGTGGCCCCGACTCACTAGCGGCAGGCTGGAGCACACCAAGAGAGATCCAGGACTGCCACTCTGAGTAAAGTGTGCCCGCAGGCCTCTCCAAACGCCCCGCTGTCTCCTCCTGGGTACCGCAGGGCCACCTCTCCACTCTCAGTGTCACCAATCATGTTTCTTACTCATCCCGTTGGAAGGGTGGGTGGGGCAGGAAAGCTGCTTTCCCTGGATTGGAGGGCCTTTCTCCCACCACCCAACTCCGTGAGTCCAGGCTGTGAAAAAGCCACTTGCATTCCTACCAAGCGTCACAGGTCCATGCTAGCGGCCCCGCTCCCAGTCCAGTCCTCCTAGCCTCAGCTGGACACCCTGGCTAAACATAGGAAAGGCATGGGAAGTCCTCTGCTAGGTTCTGAGGCCGCCCAGCCCACCCTGGCTTCCGGCTCTCACCTGATCACCCGCCCATCACTACAAAGTTGCAAAGCAGAGTTAACAAGAAATCTTCTGAACACCTCGTCTGTGTTTACTTCTGTCCTGTCTTCAGCCTTCTCCTGCCTGTTTCCCCCTCACAGCATCTTGACCCCAGACTCCCAGTGTTTCCCCCATTCTTCCCCCGGGCATGGAAAGGATTTTTCCCCTGCCTTTCCTGTGATGGGCTGGGGGCCCATCCTAGTCTAAGTATCTGCCTCTAGAGCTTAGGATCCAGTCACACAAATGAAACCTTGGGCAGGCCTGTGAACCCACGGTCTATGCAGGACCCAGGGCCAGAAGCAGGAAACCTTTTGTATTACCAAAGGCCGCAGGGTAGGGTGGGGGAGGGTGGCAGGGGCTACTCTCAGAGGGAAATTTGGTGCATACATTTAAGTATTTAAGAAAGAGAAATCGGGGACAATTTGAGAGAAACTAAAATTCGTGGCCACGGGGGTAAGGAGGAAAGATTCCACAGCCTTGGGGTTCATTCATCTTGTCAAGAGTTTTGGAGGTGGGGGCCTTCGAATCCTCCCAGCACCGATGCTGATGGCACACAGCCCTACTCCACTCCAGGATGGTCAGAGCGCTTGGTGCAGGTTGGCCCCGAACCGTTAATTGGTACCAAAGGCCACACCTTCAGGTGCCCCTGCGGGGCAGCAGCAGGAGACTCTAAAGACGCAAGTGGGACTGGAACCAGTGCCGGAGGCGCTGGGCCAGCCCGAGCGGGCCCTCGAGGGCAGCCTCCCCTGGAGGCCACAGGCTTGGGGGATTTTTAAGGAGTAGGGTGGCAAGAACGCACAAGGGAAAAGCAACCGTTTTAAAAAGAGCAGATCTCCTCCGCTCTCACCTGAGAAAAGACATCAGAGCTGGAGGAGAAACGCACCGACGTGGAGTGCGAAAAGGAAACCAAGACGGAGCAATCGTTTACAGAAACACAAGTCCTCCTGCCCCAGTGACAGGCTTTCTAGGGCTACCTTACCGTCCTCCCCCACCTGCACCGAAACGTCGACAAGACCCGCTCGGTTCGCCCCGAGACGCC
>NW_011494878.1:535832-542409 GCF_000754665.1 Bison bison bison | reverse complement strand
AGAAGGAGGGGCCAGGGTGCGGGAGTAAGGGCGGGGCGCGGGGTACCACTCCAGGCGATGCCCGGTGCGGTTTCCCCGGGGCGAGGGTTAGGAGACCAGAGCCGGACGCAGGGTGCAGCTCCGCGAGTAGGGGCGAGGTGTGGGACCCGGGTACCGGCCTGGCAGCCGCAGCCCCCAGCCGCGCACCTCCGCACGCACAGTCACTCTTCCTCAGCCTGTGCGTCCTCTCGCTGTCTCTGCGCTTCGACCTTCCCTGCCGCCCAGAGAGAGCAGGGGAACCAGGCGGGGATGCGGGGTCTGGGGGGTGGGGGGTGGGGGGTGGGGGGGGGTGCGCCGGAGCGGACATGCAGACTAGGCAGGCGCCCCGCCTCCAGGCTCCGGGCGCGGCGCGCATCCTCCGCCATTTCTCGGAGGGGGAGGTGCGGTGGGAGCGCGGCCTCTCTTGGGGCCGGAGGAGGGAGGAGGGGAAGAGCCCCCGCGAGCGGCCGCGCCTTCTGCGCACTCCAGGGGTGCGCCTGGCGCGTGGCTTCTGTAGTCCCTTCGGGGGTGTCCTAGCGTTAGTTTGTGAACCCCTCTTTAGGACTGGTCCAGCCAATGAAAACAAGAATCAGACTGGGCACACCTTTCAAAGAGACGGGAGCTGGCTTTAACGGGATGCTTGAAGGGTAGTACCCTTTCTCCCCCACCACACATTAGAATTCTTAGGATGTGGGGCTGACAGGGTAGCAGAGCAAGTAGCAAGGAGGAACTGGAGCCCAAAGGAATTAAATTTTTGCCCCAAGAAATGATGCCCATAAACACATCTGATATTAAAGAGGGAAGATTCTGGATCCCTAACGTGGGAGGTCCTGGGGAGAGGTGGTGGGTGAGTGCTAGGCTCCTGTGGGAAAAGTCCACTGTTCTCCTCCCGCCTGCAAGCTGCCTTTTGAGGTCTGGCCCCCACCAAGGCGCAGAGGAATGGGAAGCACATTGGACCTTGGGGTGGGAGGATCCCAGGTCCCTAAGCCTGAGGTGCCCCTATTTCAGGGTCTTTTCTTCCTGCTGTGCACAGAGCCGCGCCCTCCTGCCTGGCTGAGCTCAGGGCTGAGTAAGAGCTGTGCACATCACTGCAGATATGAAGTCAAAGTGAAGTCACTCGCCGTCAGGAGGAGGAGCTGCCAAGACAGGCTGGCTGGGGGCTCTGCCAGCCGAGATGTCCAAGCCGGCCTGTTGGCAGAAGGCCAGGGCACAGTGCTGCCAGCTCAGGAGAGCCACCCTGCGGCCACCAGACCTGGTGTTTCCTGCCTCACCCTCCCAGGGCCTCAGGCCCTTGGACCTCTGGGGCTGGAGTTGGCTGTGGGGGACTCCCCCGGGTGTGGACCGGCCCTACCTCTTGTGCTAATAATATCCACCAAGGCTGAGCGCTCAGGCCTGTGCACAGCGAAGGGACCTGAGTTAGGAAGGGAGATCCCAAGAGAGACTTCTTTGTTACAGGCTTCTGTGGCAGGAGGATGCAGAAGGAAGAGGGGTAGCCTGGAGCATTCTTCCAACTGGCCCCACCCTTGTGGAACCGCCCCGGCCAAGCCTTGGCTGACACTGGTCAGGCCGAATGTCCAGTCATGCTCTGGGTGACCATCTCAAGGGCCTGTTGGACACTGTGCTCCTGCCTGATCCCCTCAGGCCCTTCCACTCCCTCTCCACCACCACCCTTGGGGGTCTTGAGAGGACATCTGACACTATGGTGGGGGTATTGCCTTCTTCTTAGAAAAAAGTCCAGGGAGCCGCCTATGTGCAGTTCTGTCCCCACCTGTGTATGTACACATGTATGCATGAGCATGTACCTGTGTCATGTACAGGGACGCGGATGCACACTCTCCCCCATGTGTATGCCCAGAGACCCGACCAGACAGTCATCCAGGAGAGGGCAGAGGTGAATCGCTGGGCTTTCTGGCCTCGGGTCCTGCATATCCATGAGACACCCACGAGACCCAAACAAGGCCCACCTCCACCAGAAAGCCTGATGTCAACTCTTGGCCCCAATCACCCTTCCATGAGCCACCTCAATGGAGTTGTTTTTCTCCTCTGAATTTCTGGCCCCACCTTGCTCTTTTCCCTTCCTTCCTCTGTTCTTCGTTTTCCTCCCTGCCTGCTTCCCTCCCCCTTCTCTGAAGAATCTCTTCTCCATTCCTCCCTGCAGCACAAGAACCAGGCTAGCTGCATCACTGGGGCCTCAGGGTCTTCATCATGTACTAGAACATGGAAGTAATAATACAGTAACTAACTACCTGGCAGTGCTGTGAGGCTGAACCCAAATGAAGCTTTGACAGAATCAGCACAGTTTCTGGCTTTCTAGAAAATGAGCTTTTTTTTTTTGGCTCTTCTTCCAGGGGTCCTCTAAAGTCCAAGGTGCTGTCTGGGTGGTAGGCTGGGGGCAGCGACCTGGTGTGAAGGTTGTAGGTGGGCTCTGAATTGTATCCCAGCTGTCTGTCTCTAGTCTGTGTGACCTTAGCATGTTTGCAACATCTCTGGGCCTCAGGAAAGCAGAGCTCCCTCCCCTTAGGTGCTTGAGGACAGGTGAATCCGCGGCAATGGGCAGGAGCTGTCCTGGTCATCACTGATTCCCATCAGCTGTGGAAGCTGAGGCCGAGGCCAGAGTGGTTAGTGGACCTTGCTCAGGTAGCACAAAACACAGGTGGCCCCTAAAATGAGCTGTCTGCTGCCCTTAGCTCTGGCTTCCCACCTGCACAGGTAACAAGTATGTTACCTGTATGGGGATGGCAGCCAAAGATACCAGCCTGCAGGAGCCAATGCCTGTCTCCAGCCCTCCCCACAGGACCTACAGCTTTCTTAGTGGAAGGAGAGAGAGCCCTAGAACCCCAGAGTCCTCTTTGCCACTACAGCACTTATCTGAGCATGTAATTACACATTCGGGAGTGGTGGGTTGATTTATGCTCATATCTCACCTGGGCTTTGGGGGCTTTGCTCACATCAAGTCCCCAGCCCAAGGGTACCTCTGGCCAGAGACTGCTGGAACCTGATGGGGCCTCAGGCCTGGCAGTGCCTGCCTCTTGCCTCAAGGACACCAAGGAGAAGGCCTGTCCTGGCTTACAAGCAAGCCATAGCAGTAACAGGGAGCTCGAATTGGCCAGTCCGACAGATATGGCCTGAATGCTCTTTAGAAAAAAACATCTCCCAGGGCAGTTTCATAATCTGCCTCGTAATGCAGATTTAGACAAGTTTTTACGAATGCACTTTTTAAAATAGGTCTTAATGGATCCTTTGCAGTAGTTACAGTCCATTGTGTAAATGCAAACAGAAGGCTTTTTGAAAACATGTATTATTGATCAGAAAGGCAGCAGCAATTAGAAGCCAGTATGTCATATCATTCAATACACACTTCCTATACAGCCCTGCTTGTGCTCACTCATAACTTTTTGACAAATTATCCTGTCACTGGGAAGCCTTTTCTTTTCCCTTTTGCTTCTAGAAGCGAAGGCAAACCTCCCCATCAGTTATTAGCTAGAGGTGAATGAAAAATTAAGCTTACCTTTACTATCGCAAAACCTATTTATGACTTCTCCGGTTTTCAAACTGAAATGGCAAAACCTTCAGGTAAGATGGATGACGCATCTCGATTTGGTCTGTGGCCCACAGTGGAAAAACAAAACGAAACTGGTGACAGGTAGCATGTGCTTCGGGAGGGCAGAATCACAAAGCCAGGGAGGTCTGCCTTGTGGCAGGGTTGCTTACTTAGCCAGGATCCACAGGGAGGAGCCTTGGTTGTCCGTCCCTGGTCATGTAACCTAAAATGATCGACAAGCATGAAGTTGAGCCTTGTTTTTGCTCAAAAATTCATATCTGAGTCTGTATTTCACCCGATCTGCACATTTATCATTTGCTCTTCTTCTTGAAAAGTTCATCTATTTAATAAATATTTGCCAGGCACTGACTGTTTTCCCAGCACCCTTTTCAAACTATAGTGAACTAAACCAAGACCCTCCCTTTGGGGTACTTCCCAAGGACAATCGCCAACAGGTAAGGCAGAGACACACAGGGCATTCACAAGTGACCCCAGATGGGGAAGGACACGGGGCAGGGTATCAGGGCGGATGTCCCGAGGAGTTGACTTTGGGCAAAGAAGACAGAGCTCTGGGTGCTGCCCACAGGGAGTGGGGAGGTGACAGGGTGGCCCTTGGGTTTCCTTTGTTGCCCCAGCAGGGATAAGGGGTCTTTGTCTCCCCTTGAAGCACCTCCTCGGTAGCCTCACCCCACCCCTCTAGAAGGTGCACTTCTGATCTCTGAGAGGGTTACAGCCTGCAGGATTGGCACAGTGAGTGCTCTGACCCAGGCAATCTTTCGGAGCGGAAAAAGCCTGCTGTGTTGTTGGTGTGCTGACAAATAGGAAGTCCATTGACTTAATGTCCTGTAAATGGCTTCCGAGGCCTCCTTGCCCAGGATGGGGTGGGTGCAGCTCCAGCACGCTGTGCTGCTTCTACATCCGTCTCAGGCCTGCGGGTGCTGAGACAGTGTGTGGGGGGCTGCCGCTGTCCCTGGAAGGGATGGGGAGGGGGGCCGGCCACCTGCCTGTGGGAGGGCACAACCTGTGTGGCTCCCCCAGCCCCCTGTGCTTACAGACAGGCCCACGAGCAGCAGGGCACTGACTGACGCCCGGGCTCCCACCCCGATCCAGGAAGTGCTCCTAAAGACCTTGTTCAGCGATGGGAGCAGCCCCAGGTCGGGGGGGTGCTGTCTCGGGTAGAGCTAGGGTGCCCCCATTGCTTCCTTTCCAACACCTCCCTAAAGGTGGCTGTCTGAACCTAGGTAATTGCGGGGGGAGGGGGGGTAGCTCCAAGCCCTGCTGTTGACCCTTTACCCGGTCCCGGTGGGCACCCCTCAGCACCCCTGATTACTGGGAAGCTGGCCAGCCTGGCCTTCATCCCCAGTGCTGTCCACAGAAGGTTCTGTGATGGCGGCAGCTTCCTCTTCTGTCCCATCCAATGTGATGGCCACTAGCCAAGTGTGGCTGTGGATGGTGCGACTCAGGAACTGAATTTATAATAATGTAAAATTAAGTAGTCATACATGGCTAGTATACTTATTGGGCACTCTAATGCTCTAAGAAACACCTTCCCAGCCTCTCCCTGGGGCTTCTGGGGGGCTGGGCAGGCTCCTAGCCCAAACCTCCCCCGCCGTGGGGAGAGCAGAGAAGCCAGAGCCTGCTGAGTCCCAGTGGGCGCTCTGATCCAGCAGCTTCCACTCTGTTTCCTGGTGGATTGAAAGTGCCAGAGCCCCCAGCCCCACCCCAACAGCAGCAGTCTTGCTGGGGTTCCCCCGGGCACACTGTCTCTCATCCTGGGGAATCTTCTGTTCCCCTCCAGACCCAGCACCAAGCCTGACCACATCTTCTGAAACCCCTGCCTCCTGTAGGCAGAGTGGGCGCTGGAGGGCCCTGTTCTCAGGGGCCTCTTTGGAAAAGGGCTGATGAGCTCGTGCATATTAATATGTGGTAATGAAGGGCTGTCAGGGGACTCTGTGCAGCAGCCTGAGACCCAAGGCCCTGCTCACTGGGGCTGGGAACTCAGCATCTAGCCCCTCTCCAGGGCCCACATCCCTCTGCTCCCAAGCCACCCTGTCCCCAGTGACTTCAGACTCCCCACATATTCTCTGGCCACTGACCTCCACTGGCTGTTCCTTCTGTCTAGAAAGCTCTTTCTGCCTGCTCCTGGCCCCCTCTGTTGTTCAACTCTTAATCATCATTCAGAAGTCTGGGCTCCAAGATACCCCTCTCCCCAGCCGATACTCAGATGCTCCATCTAAACAATTTGAAGGGAACCCAGTATGCTTCCTTGGTTTCCCTGGTGGCTCAGTGGTAAAGAATCTGCCTCCATTGCAACAGTCACAGGAGATGTGGGTTTGATCCCTGGGTTGGGAAGATCTTTGGAGGAGGATATGGCAACCACCCCGGATATGGCAACATCCGCTGGATCATGGAAAACGCAAGAGAGTTCCAGAAAAACATCTATTTCTGCTTTATTGACTATGCCAAAGCCTTTGACTGTGTGGATCACAATTAACTGTGGAAAATTCTGAAAGAGATGGGAATACCAGACCACCTGACCTGCCTCTTGAGAAATTTGTATGCAGGTCAGGAAGAAACAGTTAGAACTGGACATGGAACAACAGACTGGTTTCAAATAGGAAAAGGAGTACGTCAAGGCTGTATATTGTTACCCTGCTTATTTAACTTCTATGCAGAGTACATCATGAGAAACGCTGGACTGGAAGAAACACAAGCTGGAATCAAGACTGCCAGGAGAAATATCAATAACCCCAGATATGCAGATGACACCACCCTTATGGCAGAAAGTGAAGAGGAACTAAAAAGCCTCCTGATGAAAGTGAAAGAGGAGAGTGAAAAAGTTGGCTTAAAGCTCAACATTCAGAAAATGAAGATCATGGCATCCGGTCCCATCACTTCATGGGAAATAGATGGGGAAACAGTGGAAACAGTGTCAGACTTTATTTTCTGGGCTCCCAAATCACTGCAGATGGTGACTGCAGCCATGAAATTAAAAGATGCTTACTCCTTGGAAGGAAA
>NW_011494878.1:535632-535732 GCF_000754665.1 Bison bison bison | reverse complement strand
AGATGTCGCGCGACTCATCTGGGGATTATCAGGCAGATGAGCGGGCAGGCGTCGCGCGGCTCATCTGGTGATTATCAGGCTGATGAGCGGGCAGGTGTCG
>NW_011494878.1:525836-535532 GCF_000754665.1 Bison bison bison | reverse complement strand
GGGAAACAGTGGAAACAGTGTCAGACTTTATTTTCTGGGCTCCCAAATCACTGCAGATGGTGACTGCAGCCATGAAATTAAAAGATGCTTACTCCTTGGAAGGAAAGTTATGACCAACCTAGATAGCATATTCAAAAGCAGAGACATTACTTTGCCAACAAAGGTCCGTCTAGTCAAAGCTATGGTTTTTCCTGTGGTCACGTATGGATGTGAGAATTGAACTGTGAAGAAGGCTGAGCGCCAAAGAATTGATGCTTTTGAACTGTGGTGTTGGAGAAGACTCTTGAGAGTCCCTTGGACTGCAAGGAGATCCAACCAGTCCATTCTGAAGGAGATCAGCCCTGGGATTTCTTTGGAAGGAATGATGCTAAAGCTGAAACTGCAGTACTTTGGCCACCTCATCCGAAGAGTTGACTCATTTGAAAAGACTGATGCTGGGAGGGATTGGGGGCAAGAGGAGAAGGGGACGACAGAGGATGAGATGGCTAGATGGCATCAGTGACTCGATGGACATGAGTCTGAGTGAACTCCGGGAGTTGGTGATGGACAGGGAGGCCTGGCGTGCTGTGATTCATGGGGTCACAAAGAGTTGGACACGACTGAGCGACTGATCTGATCTGATGGCAACCACCCCAGTATTCTTGCCTGGAGAATTTCACGGACAGAGCAGACTGGCGGGCTACAGTCCATGGGGTCGCAAAGAATCTGGACGTGATTGAAGCAACTGAGCACAAACACACGCACAAGGTGTGCTTCCTGGATTTTGTTGTTGTTGTTGTTGTTGTTTTGGCCACGCCCTGCAGCATGTGCAATCTTAGTTCTCCAACCAGGGATCAAACTTGTGTCCCCTGCATCAGGAGCATGGAGTCTTAACCACTGCACAGCCAGTGAAGTCCTGCTTCCTGGTTTAACTGTGCTGGATTTATCTCCCGGCCCTCTCCGTGGGGACATGGTGAGGACTCAGGGGGCTAGTTGGATGACCTGCTATGAGGATTGGCCCTGGAAGCTAAGAAGACAGCCTGGGCAGAGGCACAAGGTGCATTCAGGAGGCAGGAGGTGGGGCAGGGCCATCTGCTGCAACAGCATCAGTCCTCACCGGTGCACAGTCACACCCTTCTATGCCCCTTCTTCCTCTGGGCTGCCTCCTCGGTGTGAACAGAAGCCTGTTGAGTCTGTAAACATTAGCAGAAGGGGCGACAGGAGCAGGGCTGGAGCCGGAAGACAATTCACAGGGAGGGAACAAGATGCCCCAAATAAATCATTCGGGGCCTGACATTTGGAGCGTTTGAGTTTGAGACCAAACACAGATGCCCTTTAGATAAATACATTTTTGAGACGTGTTCTGCAGGAGAAGTTTATGACTTTAATAGGTTTTTAGTGTCAGACGAGCATCAGGAAGTGTTTTGTTGAAAGACCTTCTCTTAAAAGCTCAGAATCCTTCTCCTCCCTCTGGCCCTTTAAACAGAAGGATACAGGGATCCTCAGCAAGGGGAGCTTCTCTTTCTCCAGGTTCCCTGGGGACTGGCCCTGGGCCGGGATTGCTCAACTGAGGAATGTTCTGGAAGGTTCTGAAGACCTCGGTGCTCCAGGCCAGCAGGGTGGGGGGTGGAGGGTCTCTCGGGAAGCTGATTTAGAAGCTTAGAAGCACCCTCCTCACTCAGAGCAGCTCTTCCACCCCCACCCCCAAATCCTCCCTCCCACAGAGGTCCACAGGGATGAGAAGGACTCTGTGTGGAGGTCGTGGGTCCCCCTCAAGCCTCCAGAGGTTGACAATTTTCTGTGGGTTGGAAACTTTACAAAGTTCCCCCACGCTGAAGCCCAGGAGTACGAAGGAGCTGAGCTCACTCCAGGCCCTACGCCAGAGAGAGGAGACATGAGGAGAAGGTCAGATGCAATCATGTCTGGAAGCTTCTCCCTTCGGGCTTAGAGACAGGCCCCCACCTGCCCATCCTGGGCTCTGCCCCAGGACCTCCAGGGAGCCTTGCGGCTGCCCTCTGCCCAACTCCAGCCCGGACGCCAAGCAGCCACTAGTGGGGCTGCTTCTACTACCCCGTGTGCACTGCTCAGTCCTTGCCCTGCCCCCCAAGACAGGGGCTGCATTGTTAGGGGGTGGACGCAGTTGCAACCTCCACGAATTGCAACCCGTCCTCGAACGAGGCCAGCATGGAAGAACTCACGGCAGATGGTCTGTGCTGTGACTCTGGGCCACACGGGGAGGCCCCCTGGCTGAGCCAGGCAGAACTCGGGCTTGTCCTCCCACCACACGTGGATGAGGATGGGCTGGGGGCACACAGGGAGGCCCACGACCTGGCTCACAGAAAACACATGAATGGAACTGAAGGGAAGCCCATGTGAACTTTGTGGGCACAGCAGGCCACCTCCTAGTACAGCTGTGAGATGAGCACTGGGATGGTGCGGGATGGGAGAGAAGGGACCGCTGTGTCTGTGCGGTTCTCCACACAGGACATCTCCTGGGGGCAGGAGAAAGGTTCTAATCAATCAATACACCAAGACTCCACACTGATTTCAGGGATGGCCTTTTGTTTCCCATAGGTGACTTCTGAGGACACCTGGAACCACATTTTCAACCACTCCTGTAACTGTGAAACTGCTGTAACTGAGAAACTCAACCTTGGTTTTTTCATGTCTGTGGATAATTCTGCCCTCCCACTCTGCTCCTCCATCTTCCACCCACTAGCCCTGGCCCTCAGAGGCCTGTCTCAGACCCTCTCCTTGCCCCAGACCCCCAGGGTCTCATGGAAAGCTGATTCAGAAGCTTAGAAGCATCCTCCTCACTTACAGCAACTCTCCTTCCCCTCCCCAATCCCCGCTCCCGTCCACAGGAATCTGATGGCTGGTCCACAAAGATGTATTTATCTAAATGACCAGATCACTCCCTGTCCTAGTCATTTCATCCAGGGCTATGTCAGGCAATGAATGAACAGGGAGACTGATGCAGAGAGGCCGGGACTGAGCAGGGACCTGGGTGCCTGCTCTCCCCCGCTCACCCCTGCCCCAGGCCCCCTGGGACTTGCCCAGACCCTCATCAGGAGTCCACCTCAGGGATGGAAGAGAATAGTTTGGATGAAGCACCTAAGATCTAAAGCTTCGCTCCTGCCTCAGAACTGTTTCCTTACAGGATCCAGACGCTTGGATTCGGCTGATTCTCTAACACCATTCACAACCTTTTTTTGTTTTCTTCATGGTTGTCTTGGAAGCAGCTGCCCACAGATGAAAGCAGCCCATAAACTATATGTTCGGGGGCTCCTGTGACCTTGCCTGTGGCGGGGGGCAGGAGGGAATACCTCTGTTTTATTTCCCAGGTGGATACCCAGGCTGCAGAGGGGCTTTGCCTGGTTATCCATTTGTATCTGTAGTTTACCAGCAATCTCAAAATCCTAAAGGTTGAATTATGCATGTCTGACCCCTAGAAGAAAAGCTGAGTGAGGTTTCCCTGGGAGGCAAAGCTTTGAGGCCCGAATCTTCTCTCCTAGAAGAGGAGGCAGGCCTTGAGTGGTTACGGGTGGGAATGGCTCATGGCTGTGGAGAACCTATGTGGGGGCAGCCCTGGACTGGAGCGTCCAACTCATTCAGGGCCACAGCACCCTCCTGGGTAGGAGCAGTGCCCCATTTTCCAGGCAGATCGCTGAGGTGCAAACCCAGCTGTTCCTTCTCTGGGCTTCTTGCCCTCACTTCACTGTGCTCCCCGTTTCCAAATTCTAGTGCAAGGCTGGTCAAACACACTGTGAGCCCGCCCCCCAGGTTCTAACTCTGGGTGTGGGGGTAGGGCGACAGGCTGTCCTTGGGACTAGATCTGGGGCTGCTGATGCTGCTGGTACCCAGCCCACTCGGTGGGGATCAACTGCCCTGGAGCATGGTGCAATGGGAGAGACACAGGTGAGGATCTCAAAATGGAAGGTGCCCACTTCACTCTGCTGCCAGCACGCCCTGTCCCCAGTGAGCCTCCCCTTCTCTGTTTCTCCTCCCTGTCCTTCATCTGCCCCTGGTTTATGGCCATGGCCCTCCTTTGCTGGGAGCCTGCCCAGAACACACCTTCCCCGCTCCTCTGCAGGGACCCACCTGTGTTTGCAGACAGCTGTCTCCTCCTAACACCCGTTTTTTCAGCTGGGTCTCTCGTGGGGGACTCAGACCCAGTGGAGTCCACTGGGCGATCCAGCACCTCACTGTGCGGGTAAAGGGTGGTCATCTCTTTGACTGAGCTGGATTCTACTGCCATCCAACTCTTGCACGAGGTGGAGCTTCAGAGAGTCTCCAGCAAACACGATTCTCTCATTTGCCGAGCAAGTGGGCTGTCGCCATCACCCAGAATATGCCTGCTCCACTCCTCTGCAGGGACCCACCTGCATTTCCAGACAGCTTTCTTCCCCTAACACCCATGTCTTCAACTGGGTCCTCAGAGAAAGACTGTTATTGCCATCATCCTGATGACCATGTGCTTGGCTCTCAGGGACCCAGTCTCTGCCAAGCCATGGTCACTTGACAGAGGCTGATTCAGGTCCCGTGCATGGCCAAGGGGGACTGGGGAAGCTGAGGAAAGAGAGGAGGCCAGGGGACTCTGCACCCTTAGTCAGAGGCTCACAAGCCCCTCCAGATAGCGCACACACACGGCAGTGATGGTGCTGGTAGCAGTGACTCTGGCTGGCCTGTGCATTGTTATCTCCAAAGACTGAGTCTTTGAAGCAAAGGAATTTTCATTCCTTTTACATTAATGAAAAACTTGCAGCCAGAGGAAGCACCCCACTAAATGACTGATACTCCACAAGATATGCACTGCTCAGAAATGTCTCCTAGTCAATGAAGAAGAGATAATAGTCAGTGGAATAAAAATTAATCTGGCTACTATAGGAATTAATATAAAAACATCAGATGCAGGACTTATAAGGGATGCCACCTCCAGCTAACCCTCCCTGGGTTAAATACCCCAGGGATGATGATTTACATTCTGTGCTGCAGGGCTCTGCCGGCATAATCGATAGGGATGAGAAATGGGGCCATCCGGCCGTGCCTGCCCGCAGGGCTGGGGAGGGAAACCGAGGGGGCACAGGGCAGCCTTGCAGGCTGCTGGGAGCAACAGCCCATCTGAGCCGCCCGCCCCTTCTTCCCCTTCCTCTGCCTCCCTGGTGAGCTCCAGGTCTGTGGCCCATAGTTTCTGGAAGCTTGGGCCATGGCATGGTCCCACTGGTCCTTACTCCTGTGCCCAACTCCTCCAGGTATACAGGAGGCGGCCTAAGGAGAGGAGGGCAGGGTAGGCTAAGCCAGGTGCTTCCCAAGACGAGAGGAGTGGGACCCGCACCCCAACCCTGGAAGCCTGGGTGAACCTCCTGACAGTAATCAATCACACAGCCATCTTTGCTCTGCAAGAATTACTGTCCCCAAGTCTTGGTTTAGGGTGAAACTTGCCTAAGCAACTATTTATTCCCACTGTTCCAGACTTAGGATCTGCTGTTGGATCTAAGCTCCTGTTGGGCATTCCTGGGGTGCTTCTCTGCAGGGAGCTTCAGGCTGGGGCTCGTGCCTGGAAGCAGACGGGCCTCACCGCAGCTGCAGGGCTGCCTTCCCTGCTGTGCTGGGTGAGCCATGAGTTATCCCCACTCCTCCACGGTGAGGGCTGTGCCTGCTCAGTTTTGCCCCAGTGTGCACCAGCCACACTTGGCGGGGGCTGGGCAGTGGGTTGGACCAGCCGGTGTCAAGGCCAGCCAGGCTGCTCCTGTGGGTGGAGGGGTGGACAGAGGAATGCCCTGTCATCTGGCTCTCAGTGTGGAGGCCCCGGAAGAGGCCAAAGCAAGGAATACAAAGTGTTTACTCCTCAGCCCCTCCCTGCCAAGCCTCCCATGGTCCGTCAGCCACACTCTCTACTCTGGAGTTGCAGCAGCTGTCGGGGGAAGGGGCACCAGCCTCTCATCTTGCCTTGCCCAGCCCTCTGCTCTAGTGTTAAGCCCTAGTCATTGCCCTTCAGGAGTGTCATCTGCTGCTCTGACCATACAGCCCCCAAGGGAAATTCCTGTACGGCTGGCAGTGAGGAATGTCTGGGGGAAAGGGAAACTCGGGTTCCTTGTTCTTGATGCCACAAGAACCTGGCCTTTCCTGGGGAGGCCTACTGATGTCTCCTTTGCATGCCCATCCTGAGCAGCGTGGCCAAGTGCCCTGGTGGCCACCACACTTCTGTTCACACCCACACTGAGTGGGCCCAGCACAGGCCTCCATGCCTCATGTGACCTAAAGCCAGGGACAAGTGACCCTGAGCAATCTCAGGGACAGAAAGGCCCAAAGGGACCACTTGGTCTAAGTCTCATCACGGAAAGACTGAGGTTCCACGGAGACTGGCCAAGGCCACAGGGTAAAGCCAGCCTCCGGGCCCCAGGGCAGTGCCCTCTGCCCTCTGCCTGCCAAATCACCCGTGATGCTGGTCTAGGCTACCGTGCAGTCATCCTCAATCCTACTAAAGGGATAAACATGAACTCAAATATTATTTTCATTGTATCAGGAGTTGAATGGTGTCCCCCCAGATCCATATATTGGAGGCCTCTCTGTAACTCAGAATGTGACCTGATTCAGAAACAGGGTTTTTACAGATATAATCAGGTTAAAATGAGGTCACTGGGGTGAGCCCCAATCCAATATCTCTGGTGTCCTTATAAAAAGAGGGAATTTGGACAGAGTCAGGCCTAGAGGGAAGGTGAGGTGAAGAGATACAAGCTGAGGAGAGAGGCTGCCAAAACAGGCTCCCATCACAGCCCTCATAGGGACCAGCCCTGATTTTAGACTTCCGGCCTCCAGAACTGTGAGATAATAACATGTCTGCTGTTCAAGCCGCGCAGTCACCAGAAACTGATGCAGACTGGAAAGAAGGTCCTGGTAATGAACTTAGAGCACTGTTAATTTTGGTTTTTTTTTTTGGGGGGAGGGTGGCGCTGTTGGTGTTTCAGATTTTGCTGTTGTTTAGTCACTAAGTTGTGTCTGACTCTTCGTGACCCCATGGACAGTAGCCCGCAGGCTCTTCCGTCCATGGGATTTTCCAGGCAATCATACTGGAGTGGGTTGCCATTTTCTTCTCCAGTTTCCAATTATTTGTATGCTTTTAGTTTTTATTATGAATCCACAAACTGGGGTGTATTTATCAACGGTCAGAGATTCAGGAGAGGGTGCTGATGGGGAAGTCTGCTCAGTGCATTCTAGGGGCCGAGGCCCTCCTGGGACGTGGGTTCCCAGGTTGCTGGGATAGAGGGCAGAGAATTGCTGGATATGTGGGGGGCCACTGAGGTGTGGAGTGGGTGAGGACGCTACAGCCCACATCTCTCGCTGACTTAGGGATGTTTTCTGTGCCCACTGATGGCAGTGATGTTGATCAGGAACCCCATGGTGACCCATACAGGGCACCTCCATCCAGCCAAAGAGATGGAAGCAATGGGCTCCTAAGTGCTTGCTTGTCGTTTCACATAATGACAGGTCAGTGTTGTTCTAATGAAAAGGACTTTGTGGGCATTACTGCTGCAGGCATAATCACACAATATGAATTCTAAACAAAATCATAGACCCCCGCTTGAAGAAACTTATTCCAGGGGATTTCAGTGTATTGTTTGACACCCCATTGACTCACCCTGCTCAGTGCATTTTTGCTCTCACAGCAGCCCTGACACTACTGAGTTTCAGTGGAGGCTTAAAAAAAGCAATTTCTCTGCAGGCTGGAGCTCAGCTTGCTGTAAGATCACAGGAGGGATTCACAGACCTCACAACCTTTGGGAAAATGACCACATATTCTGAAAACTGATACCTAACATTTTGCTACCAAGAAAACATTTCCCATTAAATAGAAAGCCCCAGGGACTTCCCTGGTGGTCCAGTGGTTACAACTTCACCTTCCAGTGTAGGGAGTGTGGGTTTGATCCCTGGTCGGGGGAGTTAAGATTCCCACATGCCTTGACGCAAAATAAATAAATAAAACAGAAGCGATGTTGTAAATATTAACTTTCCTGGTGGCTCCAGACAGTAAAGGATCTGCCTGCAATGAAGGAGACCTGGGTGTGATCCCTGTGTTGGGAAGATCCCCTGGAGAAGGAAATGGCAATCCACCCCAGTATTCTTGCCTGGAGAATTCCATGGACAGAGGAGCCTGGAGGGCTACAGTCCCTGGAGTTGCAAAGAGTCAGACACAACTCAGTGACTAACACTTCCACTTTCAAAGTTGTAACAAATTCAATAAAGACTTTTTAAATGGTCCACATCAAAAAATCTTATAAAAAAAATAAATAGAAACCACTTCCAGGCATGAGACGCTTCCCCTCCCACATATGGCAGACCCTCTGGAGTAGCTCTCACTGACCCAAACCAACTGGAGCTCCTCCAGAACAAGGAACCCTGTGCCTACCCATGTTCTCAGTCAGTCATCCACAGAGTGGGTGTTGCGTCCCTGGGTCAGAGGAATTCAGGGAAGGCCAAGAGATCACCGAGGGCACCGTTCTCACCATCTATTACTCAATAACAAACCATCCCCAAACTGTCTTAAAACAACACCGTTATTTCTTTTGCTCACGAGTCTGCAACATGGGCAGGCCTCAGTAGGCGTGCCTTGTCTCTGCTGCACTCCACTTAGCTTAGGGTGGCTCACAGGCAGGACTGGAATCACATGACTTGTGTCATGTAGAATCACACGGGCTTCCTCACGTGACTGTGTGTGGTACTGGTTACCAGCCCAGACCTGCTACCTTCACTGAAACTGTCCACCAGGACACAGACATACAGCCCTGTAGGAGCTGGGCTTCCTTACAATATGGCAGTCAAAGTCGTATCACCTTCTGTATCCTCGCCTCCAAAGTCCCCTGCATCCCTCCGTCACATTCTATTCATCATAGCAGTCACCAAGTCCAGCCCAATTTCTAGGAGAGGCGAAACAGAATCCATCTCTGGATGGGGGTGGTGGGGGCAGGATTCTGGAAGAGCATGTAGGACAGAAATATTGCTGTGGTCATTTGCAGCCTGCCACATCCTGGTCCAGAGGTCACACTGGGGAGTCTGGGTCAGGGGGGCAGGTTCCCAATGTGGTTCACCATCAAGAGTTAGGGACACAGTCCAAAAATGCCTTCCTACTGCTCCTGAAGGGAGTCTGAGCTAACACTGAACAGGCCACACCTGTGTCCCCTTCGGCCCCGTGGGCCATCAGCACAAAGACCAGCAATAATCCTCTCTCAAGACTCCTCAGCTTTGGCTGTCTGTGATGCCAGGACTCTGATCTATGGAATGAGTCATCAGTGGCATCTCCTTCAGCAAATGACCCATTCAAAGGGAAGATTTGTCATGCCTGGGGCATTTTATGGATCTTGTTGCTTCGTCTGGCAGGCTGTGATTCCATTAGGAACAATACAGCCAGCATGAGGTGATGCTGCCAGGGCGGATGCTTGGATCAAAGGCACAGGGGAGGGACGGGTGACCCGTGCCATGGCTGCCTCCTCCCACCTACCTGAGGGGGACCCTGGGTGGTCAGCTCCTCCCAGACAAGATATTGTGGGGGTGGGGGCTGCAGGCTCAAGCTTGCACTCTACACTTATGACACCTGTGTGAGTGACAAAACGACCCTGAGCTGGGCTCCCCGGGACCCCAACACAAGGGAGGAGCTGGCCAGGCCGCAACGACAGCTGTCTGCACCCAGGACCCAGGCCCATGCCCTGGTCTTCCACTGCC
>NW_011494878.1:525343-525736 GCF_000754665.1 Bison bison bison | reverse complement strand
ATGGATGTGTTCACAAATGATCTCCAACCTGGGCCATCAGTTTAGCCCACACTGACTCCTCAGCGACCTCATCCAGATCCAGCTTGAAACCCAGTCCACCCCACCCCCAACACTCTCCTCCGTCCCCCATCGACTCCCAGTCTCTCCTCCCCACTAAAGTCCACTCACTAAGATGCCTGCTCTCCATGGACTCTCTGCACGACCCCCAGAGGGCATCTCAGGTTTAATGCATCAAAATCAAACTCTCTCTTTTGTGTGTGCGTGTGTGTGTGTGGCTGTTTCATGTGGTTTGCAGGATTTTAGTTCCCCAAACTCGGAGAAGGCAATGGCACCCCACTCCAGTACTCTTGCCTGGAAAATCCCATGGACGGAGGAGCCTGGTAAGCTGCAGTC
>NW_011494878.1:523925-525243 GCF_000754665.1 Bison bison bison | reverse complement strand
CAAGGGAGGAGCTGGCCAGGCCGCAACGACAGCTGTCTGCACCCAGGACCCAGGCCCATACCCCGGTCTTCCACTGCCTGGTGTGGGTGAGTGTGCACCACCGCCTGAGGCCTGTGCACCTGTGCACAGGTGACACCCACCTGGCAGCGACAGGTGTCAAAGGGCTCAGCCCGGGAGTGCTGGATGCCAGGGACACACCCCTTCCTCCTTCCCTTGCTCTCCCCGTGAGGCCTAGCACAGTGCTGGGCACACACGGGGTCCTGTGGCCTCCTGCTCATTCTCAGAACAGGTCAAGGAAGACATGGACCCCAGGGTCTCTGAGACGGGGTGGAGTGGGCTGTGGCTATGATGCTGGGCAGGGCTGCTGCGAGGACCCCAGAGGCCTGGGGTGGGTGTGTTCGTCAGGGCAGAAAGGGCTCAAAGTGGTGCTTGCCCCGGGGTGGGGGTGCAACAGAGCAGAGTATGGGCGAGGGCTCCAGGAACTGAGTGTGACGAGGACAATCCACAGACGTCTCTCTCCCTCTTCCCCCCAACACCGCCCCCCAAGTGTTCCTATTCACCCGGCGAAGCTCGACCTCACGTGGCCCAGTTTTCTTCCTCCCCCAAGTCCTCCCCTGGCTGGAGGAGGTGAGGGAGGCTGCCTGTGTTCAGGACCCTCTCCCCGCAACAACAGTTTCAGCCACCCTGCTTGCTCGCTCCCTGTTTTCTATGCCTCTCCAGCCCTCACACCCACCTCCCTGGGCCTCTGGCTCTCCTGGAAGGACCTACTCAGCCTTTTCCAGTCCGTCTGCACCATGCACTCAGTCACAGCTCCTGAACCTTGTGCATCGTCTTGCTGCAGCTTGAACCACTTCTCAGGCTTCCTGGATCACTCCCTCCAGAATATGCTGGAATGCTCCTCATCTTCAAACCCAAACTCCAAGACCTTGTGCCTGTCCCTTATTCCTTGGCTTTTTTGGGAGGGGAGGGGGGCCTCATGGCTTACAGGATCTTTGTTCCCCAACCAGGGATCAAACCTGTATCTCCTGCAGTGGAAGCATGAAGTTCTAGCCACTGGACTGCCTGGGAATTCCCTTGGTTCTCTTGACAGGTGTTTTCTTTGTAACCGCCTCCTCTTCTGGCCCCTGTGGTCCCTGCAGCCCCCTGAAACCCCTGTGGTCCCCACCCTGCCCTGACTCTGGCTTTGTCTAAGCCTGAAAGCTGAAGGACCTCCACCCAATGGGCCAGAAGTGACCCTCTGCTGTCCACGTGCACTCAGCTCCTGGCGGCGTTGGACTGCTCATCCACCTGCCTGCGTGCCCCACCCCCACCCCCCGCC
>NW_011494878.1:516605-523698 GCF_000754665.1 Bison bison bison | reverse complement strand
CTTCACTTTCACTTTCATGCATTGGAGAAGGAAATGGCAACCCACTCCAGTGTTCTTGCCTGGAGAATCCCAGGGACGGGGGAGCCTGGTGGGCTTCTGTCTATGGGGTCGCACAGAGTCGGACAAGACTGAAGCGACTTAGCAGCAGCAGCAGCAGTTCCCCAAACTGGGATTGAACCAGTGACCTCAGCATTGAAAGTATGGTGTCTTAACCACTAGATTACCAAGGAATTCCCAAAAACAAACTCTTAATTTCCACTTTTCCCATCCCCAAATCTTGCTTGTCCTTCAGTTATTCCCATCTTAGTAAAAGGGGCCATATTCACTCAGTTTCTCAGGACGAAGACCAAAAAGTTACAAATGATTCCCTTCTCTCTTTCGTACCTTGAATCTGACCCAACGGCATGTTCTGCTGGGTCTCCAGAACATACTGAGAATCTCATCCATCTGCGTTGGTCCAAGCTGCTGTCTTCTCCAGGCTGTCGCAGTGGCCTTCTCAGGCTCCCACTGTTGTCCTCATCCCCTTCTCACAGTCCCAGAGGGATGCTGGGGAAAAACTCAGCCCATTGCATGGAGCAGGCAGCTGAGGTCCCAATCCCACCAGGGTGGAGTCTGAGCAGCTGCACTGGCTCACATGCCCCTGAGCCTGCAGCCTGAAGGGTAAGTGGTCCACAGCCAGCGTCACCCATCTGATGCTCACCCACCCACCTCTGCTCACCCCACCTCCCTGACCTCAGCCTCCCCCTGCCTCTTCCTCCCCTCTCTCTTCTCCTCCTCCTCACTCCACTTGGGCTCTCCAGCCTGCTGTAGGTGTGTGCTCAATCGCTCAGTCATGTCCAACTCTCTGCGGCCCCATGGACTGCAGCCTGCCAGGCTCCTTTGTCCATGGGGATTCTCCAGGCCAGAATTCTTGAGTTGGTTGCCATGTCCTCCTCCAGGGGATCTTCCCCTCTCAGGGATGGAGCCCTTGTCTCCCGTGTCTCCTGCACTGGCAGACGGAGCCACTGAGCCACTAGGCCAGTTGGGATGCGCCCCGCCTGCCCCGGGACTGCTCTTCTTTAAATATAGCAAGCCTGTTGGTTCTGCGGGCTCTGCACTGGCTGTCCCTTCTATCTGGGAGATGCCTGCCCTTGACCTCTCCTTCACTTTGCCCAGATGTCAGCTCAGATGTTCCTCAGCGGCCATGCTCTAAGAAGCAGTCTCCCATGCTCCCCCTGCTCCACTGGGCTTTCTTTAGAATCCTGTTATGTTCTCATGGTTGTATTTGTTGGTGTGCTTTGCACATGCGTGTATGGGTTCACATGAATGTAAGCTTCCAAGAACAGGGAGTTTGCTCTTTTGTGTCCCTGGTGCCTAGAATAATACTTGGAACATAGTAGATGCTCAAGAAGTAGCTGTTGATTAACTCAATAAATGAGATGATGTTGCATTCACATCAGGACATGTGGCTTCCCGGGTCTCCCCAGTAGCTGTGTGCTATTCCACAGGTGGACATGCCCAGGTTTAACTAGCTGGCCCCTCACTTGAGGACATTTAGCATTCTTATTCTTTAGCTACAATAAACAAAGTTGCATTGCACATCTTTGTACACCTATCTTTGCATTTATGTGTGAATATAGTGAAAAATCGATAATTCCAAGCTCTGCACTTGCTGGATCAAGGAGTGTGTGCATTTAAAGCTTTGGTAGATAATGCTAAATGGTCACCCAAGAGTATTTTTTACCAAACTATGATTTTTGAATTTTTAAAATATTTGAAAATCCATATGTCAAAGAATGAATTAGCCTCACTCCTTTAAAGAGCACTTGAAACTGAGATCAGGCCCTGGGACTGAGTGTCATTTCACAAGGGCGAGGCTGAGTCTCAGGGAGGGCACAGGGACAGTCATTCCTTGGCCGTGGCCATAGTAACCAGCACCGTCCAGCACTGGCATCCCACACCCCAGCCTCTTTCACTCTTACAGAAGTCAGCCTTCAGTGCCTGTCACTGGCTGACTTTGGGAAAAATTAAAGGACAGTCACTGAGAGTGGAGGGCTGTTATTCTATGTTATCAGGAACTTCCTGAAGCACCAACCCAATAAGGATCTATTCAGTGCTGGCTACGTGCTGCAACGGTGTGGACACAGCCTTCAACAACACAGAACAGCTTGGCCCTCAAAGAGCTTGCAGGGCACTCGAGGAGACAGGTAATGAACAGAAGAGTACGTCAGATAGGAAGGAAGGCTATGAGAAAACCAAACCAGCAGAAACTGTGGGGTTGCCAGTTTCAGAAGTGGCTTCAGGTGTTCATACCTCTGGATTCTCACACTCTTGTGTAGTTCCCCCCCCTCCAAGTTTGGACTGGACCTGGGACTTGCTTTTAATGACTAGGAAAGTCACAGTGATGGGCTGGCACTTCCAAGACTAGGTTACAAATGCCTGTGAGGGGACTTCCCTTGGTCCAGTGGCCAAGACTCCACTCCCAATGCAAGGGGCTCAGCTTCGAGCCCTGATTGGGGAACAAATCCCACATGCTGCAACTAAAGATTTGGCACAGCCGAATTACTTAATTTAAAAACAAAACAGATGTCTGTGAGTCTGTCTCACTGGCACACTCTCCCTTTCCCCTTGCTCACCTTGATGTTTTGAGCAACACTGGGAGAGCCCATGTGCCAGGGATTGATGGCAGCCTGGGAGGAGACAATTGCTGCCTCGTAAGACAGCCTTATGCAGACCCAGCCCTGAAAGGACCCCAGCCTAGCTTGCCTGAAGTTATGAGAGACCCAGAGGAATGGCAAGGCCACACCCATATTCCTGACTCATAGAAACCATAAGATAAACGTGCAAATACTGTCTTTAAGCCTCTACGTTTTGGGCTAACTTGTTACACAGCAGTAGCTAACTCACACAAAGGGGAATCGAGAGTGCCAGGGGAGGGGATGCAGTTTAAAATAGGATAGGAGGGAAGGAATTATTTGAGAAGACTTGAAGAAGGGGGAGACTGAGCCTCGGGATTCCAGGGGCAGAGTTGGATTCTGGGATGGCACTTACCAGGGTGGCTGGAATAGAGCAAGAGGGGCAAGAGGCAGGGGTAGGAAAGAGAGGGATGGAAGGATGTCACACTAACATTTTTTTTTTTGGACCCTGAACTTGGGGAAAGGGGACTTTGAGCAAATGCACATTTCAACAGGGTCCAGGTAGGCAATAGGTTTAAGGGAAGGTGGGGGGCGGTAGCAGGGAGACGGCCAGAGGTGTTAGGTCCCTAGTTTACTTGAAAGGTGACCATAATAATAGACGGAGGGTGTGAGGAAGAGTCCCTGCATCTAAGGGCGGGTGGAGGGCGCAGGTTTGGGGAAACCTGGTGGTTGGGGTTCACAGGCCCCAGACGCCTGTCTGACCTTGAGGCGGAGGGCTGAGCAGGGAGTTGGATCAGGCAGTGTGTACGGTGTTTAGGGCCACAGGACAAGAGTGAGTGTGGGGGGAGGTGAGGAGAGGACCCAGGGGTGCGAGTAAGGCAGGGAGTCTGTAGTCCAGCTGAGGAGAGCATGGGACCAAAGTGCTGGGTTACCGAGAGTTGAGGCCGAGCACTGACTTAGCAACTGGGACGGTCAGTGCAGAGTGAGTCCAACAGAGGCCTGTCTGAAGGATGGGAAAGTAAGAGTATATTTGGACCTGGTGGGAACAGTCTGGCTGGAGAGGGACACACTCGGGACACAGCATCAAGGGAACCAGGCCCAACACAGGGAGAGGGCAACAGCCCTGGGAGCTGGTGGGGAGTCAGGGCACCTGGTCCTCGGGAAGTTCCAAGGACCCGGGTGCCTCTGCAGCTCATGCCTGCCCCCCGCCCCCCACTTCACTGGCAGACGAGTGACCCTGGGGGTGTCAGCAGGGCTGGAGACGAACTGGGCGACTGCCTTTGGAATTTCCTGACCTGGATAAGGTTCCGCCTTTAATCTCATGTTGCATCTACAGCCTTGTCTCATGTGGTTTGTGAAAAGCTGGGGGAAAAAAAGAAAAGGGCTGATAAGCTTCACAGAGGGGAGGAGAGACCAACCCAAGATGTTTTAAGTGAGCTCCAAGGTGTCAGTGGGGGGAAGGACAGAGACTCAGGGTGCATGGGTCAAAGCTGAGGGTGCAGCCAGGGGATGCTAAGTGTGCCAGGCTATAAGACCAGCCCCAGTCAGGCACCCGCTGTGGGGCTGGACCTCCCAAGCCTCAGTTTCTCCATCAGACAAATGGAGTGACTGGGAACACTACCTCACAGGCTGTAGCGCAGGAGCGGGAGGTGGGCAGTGACCCTGTGTCCTTCTGGGAGAGGAACCCAGGTGGCACCAGCAGTGGCAGGGGGAGAGTGTCCTGGAGAGTCAAAGTGTTGCTCTGAGTGATGGGGGTGGGGGGTGCAAAATCACATATGTGAAAGTATAAACCTGCCACTGAACTGAGGAAAAACGCCGTCTGAAACAGCATCTGCTTCCCTTCCTTTTCGTCTGGGCCCAGGAGGATTTGCTGCCTCTCATGGGCCAAGAAAGCAGGTAGTGAGAGCAGGACCCGAGGGCTGGATGTCTTGACAAATTGAATTTTCCTTCTTTTCTGGCCTCCTGGGAGAGATATTGTGTCCTGCATTGATGCAAACGTGTTCAAAGTGCACTTTTCACAGACTCAGAAATAACGAGCCGCCTTTCCACTGAGGCCTGGGACCGTGCAAGGACCCTCTTGCTGAAGGTGGCCTGTGGCTGGTCACAGAGTCTGTGGCTGGCACGGGGGCAGAGTCCGGGGGCCATGATGGGCGAGCCAGGGGAGCCTGCAGAAGGCATGCAGAGGGCAGCGACCCCAGGAAGCATCTAACGCACCCCTTTTGTTGTGGGGAACCAGGCCCAGAGAAGGCGCTGAGCTGCCTGGGGCAGGCAGGGAGTTCTGGCAGCTGGCCTGCTTCTCCCTGCCCCACTCTCCAGGCCATCTCAGACCAGGTTTGCTTCTGAGAAGGAGCAAGGAGCTCTCAGCCAGCAGTTGGTCTTCAGCCAGGAGTTTGGGCTTTGGCCAGGAGTTGATATTTGTTAAAAGAGATGGAAAAGGTGAAGCTGTTATCAAGAGGCGGTATCTGAGGGCTGAGTTCACTGCAGGGTCTCAGGAACTAGATACCATCAGCCTGGCCTGCCCAGAGGACATGAAGGAAATCTAGGGCGGTCACACATGGGAGCTGCCTACTCTCTGGCTGGCCTGCCCAGTGCTCCTGAGAGCCCGGAAGATGGAAAACAGGTTAACAAGTCCAGGAGGAAATGAGCAGAGATGCCTTTGCTGCCAAGGGCTTGGGTCAGCAACCTGATTACTTCTGGCTTCCTCACCGGCCTAAGGCTGGGTAGTGATGGCCATTTCTGGCATAAGGGTGTCTGGGTTTGAAAGTTGGAAAGGGGTTCTTTGGAAACCTTGGATCCTGGTCTGCACAGTTCTCAGCTTTGCTAAGTCTCAAGAAAATGTGGGCTCCCAGGTGGTCCCCATGGCTCGATATTTGCCTCTTGTTTCACAACAGGTGGGCTTCTATTTAGATGGACCCCAAGAGCAGGAGAGGGTTCTGCTGCTGAGAAAACATTTGGTGAACTTCCCCACCCACTCCTGATTCACTGAACATGGTCACGGATTTTCCTTTCATGGGGTAAAGAAAATAGTGGCAGACTCAGCAAGGTCATTCTTACCTTCCTTTCCCTTATGATCTGCACTAATTGAGGCTGAAAAGCTAATTAAATTCCCAGCCTGTCTTGAACTAAGTGTGGTCAAATAATACAGTTCTGGTAAATGAGATATAATTGGCAGTCAGCTGGGGGATTCTGGGAAGACTTGTTTTCTTGATTAAAGAGCCATAGGTGGCTGGTATTTCTAATTTTCACTGCATTTCCCTTCTTCCTGCCTTGCAGGTGGATGTGACGCCAGGAGTTGTGGCAGTCATGTTGTAACACTGAGGCAGAACACATGAAAAAGAGGCAAAGCCCTTATGGAGACAGGCCTTGACGTGGCTGAGCTGCTGAACCCAGGCCAGCAGCTGTCAACTTGCAGGCCTCGTAAACTGAGGTAAAACCAAGCTTTATTTGTTTAAGCTGTTGTGTCTGGAATTTCTGCAGCTGAAAGCATTGCTGGCTAACGCACACCACTATGACAAAGGATCAGCCAGGATCACAGGTGACAGCTAAACCCTACCTGCACTCCCATCACATTTTGAGACAGGGGTGTGTCTGCTGTAACCACCAGGAATGATAATAATACAAATAACATTTCTGAGTGTTCATTACATGCCAACTATCCTAAGCACTTGGCATATTGACTCATCTGATCTTCCAACAAATCCCATGGGGAATGTTTTACAGGTGTCAAAACTAAGGCACAGAGAGGTCGAGGGAACTTGCTCAAGTTAGTAAGCAGTGAGCCAAGATGTGAATTCAGAAAGCCTGGCTCCAGGATGCATCCTCACAGTCACATGTGATACTCACCCTCTCTCTCTCTCTACCATCAGGAGTCAGGGGAGACCAGCACAGCCCTGATCGAGGCTTCTTGTCCTGAGCTTCATGGCTGCCTCATTCCTTCCTTTCACGCACTTCTCCGGGGAAGCCAGCTACCTGCTAAAGGAGGGTGGAGAGCTAGGATCAGAGCTGGGGAACTGTGATCTGCAGTGTTTGACAGCCTCAGGCTGGGGCAGCCTGTGGGGCGACTTCACAGACAGCCAAGACCTTGGCCAAGACCCCTCCTCTGCTCCAGGGCATGTTTGAGTGACCACTGTCAGTATTCTCTTCCTTCTCCCATTTCCCAAGTTGATTGACCCCACGTCTGATGAACATCTTTTTCATTTATTTTTAAAGCTACTTTAGTATTCAGTAATACTGGTGAGTCTTATAGGCCGGGGAGCTGGCTGTCTCTTCTTCACCTATTATCACTTAAAGCATTTTTCTCATTATTCATTTATTTATTTTTAGTGTGCTATGTTGCTATGTGGGCTTCCTGTAGTCACGGTGAACCAAGGCTCCTCTTTGTTGAGGTGCGAAGGCTTCTCAATGCCGTGGCTTTTCTTGTTGCTGAGCACAGGCTCCAGGCACACTGGCTCAGTAGTTGCAGTGTGTAGGCTTAGTTG
>NW_011494878.1:509067-516505 GCF_000754665.1 Bison bison bison | reverse complement strand
CGGCGTACAGAATCTTCCCGGACTTGGGATTGAACTCCTGCATTGGCAGGTATCTACTTGCCTTATCCACTGTACCCCCAGGGAAGTCCTTAAAGCTGTTTTTTCAATTGTGAAAGAAATACATGGCTGCCATAAACCCTTAACATAGTTCAGAAGTGTGTGAAATGCAAAGTATGATTTTCTGCTCCTATGTTTTCAACCTCCAGGGCCTTTCCCCATAATTCAGAGGGATAACATTGCCTATGAGATTGGAGTGTGTCCTTTTAGTTTTCCCTAACAAACGTGCTCACCTTTGTAAGATGCACATCTCTTATCTTAAATTAAAAAAAATCAGACTATACATGGCATTCTGTAAATTGCTGCTTCTCTAAAAATAATTCATGGACTTAAGTTTGGAAGGAACTCTGGACTCATTTTAGGAAGGAAGTACTGCAATTCCCTCAGTTAACTTTGTGTCCATGCACACTGATTGTTTCCAACGTGTTGCTTTTGTGTACTTGTGTGCTAGTTTGGGTTGAAGGGGTTCTGACAAGTGGTATGGTTGTGTGCATGTGCACACCTATCACCATCAAATAGGTGTGACAGGCATGGCCAAGTGCCCTTTCTCTCTGCTGTCCCAGGCCCTCCCCCACTGACTGAGGACAAGAGTGTTCCTCATCCATGCCTTGCTAATTGTAGATACTTTCAATACTCCAAAATGTTGCAAACACCCCAGGCACAACATGCAGTACCCTAATCTTGGTTTCTAAATACAGCCCCACTGAAAGGAACCAGGAACCAAGGCTCCTTGGAGAAGTGATTGATTCCAGGGTTGGGACAGGGAACTTAAAAATGGGGTTAGAGGGACTTCTTTCGTGGTCCAGTGGCTAAGACTCTGTGCTCCCAATGCAGGGGGCTAGGGTTTGAGCCCTGATCAGGGAACTAGATCCCATATGCCACAACTAAGACCCGGCACAGCCAGATAAATAAATAATTTTTTTTAATGGGCTTAGAATAGCTTGCTGTGACAGAAAGTAAGGAAGTAATCAAACTATGATGGGGGTGTGTCAGAGACACAGGAGGCAACTTGAAGGAGTTCCCATTGACCCACCTGGGATATTTTGAGCATCAAAATAAGTAATTACAGAAATGAATTATAACCACTAGAACTTAGAAACTCCATGCATCCTATGAGATTGCATGCTTGCTCAATCATGTCCCACTCTTTGCAACCCTATGGACTGTAGCTTGCTAGGCTCCTCTGTCCATGGGATTCTCCAGGCAAGAATACTGAAGTGGATTGCCATTTCCTTCTTCAGGGGAGCTTTCCAATCCAGAGATTGAACCCGCATCTCCTGCATTGGCACTCAGATTCTTTACCATCTGAGCCACCTGGGAAGCCTGGTGAAAAGAAAAGGAAAGGCTAGCCTTCTAGTAGAATGTCAGCTAATAAGTATAAATAGAACTTAGAAAAATTATCATTTGGCAACAATTGTAATGATAACTGATACAGACAAGGATCAGCAGCAGATGCCAAATTTGTGGGTGAAAGTTTGAATGGAATAGTGGAATCACTGAACTTGTTTATTACAAAAGGAAAAGTAGTAACGTGGGGCTTTCCCAAGGCAGAGCGGGGGTCTGGGAGATAGTTATAGTGGTCCTTACGGGGGAGGGGAGGATAGACAGAGTTCCAGCTTCACGTCCTCCTAGTGGATGATTCTGAAAGCTTCTCAGGGGGGCCCAGCAGCCCCCAGTCCCCATGATGACCACCCACTCTATTGGGTTTTCTTCTCTCTTACTCCTTCCTCTTGCCATCGCCTCCCAAACCAATTCCTACCCCAAGTCCTATCTCAGGCCCTGCTTTGGTGGGGACCAAGGCAATCTGCTTGGTGGGATGCTGAGCCCCAGGGTGCCCATGCAGCTTGGGGAGACCAGTCAGGAGCAACTACCATGGTTGAGTTAAGGGCCACTGTGGGTGGGACCCCTGGGTGGGGTTGGAGAGTTTGCCGATAGAGCAAGGGGGACAACAGCACAGTCATGGTGGCTCTGCCCCCAGGCTTTGGAATGGAGCACTGAAAGGACGAGGTTGCCACCTGCTGCTATGCAGGAGAGTTCCGGGCAGAGCTGTGCAAGGGCTATTAGTTACCCTGGAGGTGCCTTCTGGAGCGTCAGAGTGACCTTCGTGGGCGGCATCAGTGCACAGATGCATGAAGCCATAGCCTGGATGAGCTCACTGTGGAGGGAGTGGGGAAGAGAGGAAGCAACCAAGAACAGAGGCTCCTGGGACATTCCAAAGTCCACATGTCAGGACAAGAGGGTGAGGCCAGCCAGGGGACCAAGGAGGGCGGGTGGCAGGTGAGGTGAGACTCCGAGCCAGCCGTGTGAGCCGGGATTCTGCTGCTGCTTTGCGGGTCCCAGCCAGGGAGCAGAGCGCTGCCAGGAGGGAGTGACTCACCCCGTCAAGGGCAGCCAGCAGTGTGGAGGGCGCGACAGCCTGGATGCAAGCGCACCCCTCAGACATCCTGAGATCCAGGGAGGAGGGGTCGGCTGCCTCGGGAGCCGCTGCATCGCTGACGTGTCATTAGCACTCGGGAGGACAACTGACATTTTTCCCTTTATGGCTTTTTTAAAATCTGTTTTCTACTTTGAGCAGATGTTATTTTTTTGTGTAAGAAAAAAACAGTGAATTTTATTTTATTTAAAAGTAAGTTAGGATATTTGTAAATTATATATCAGCTACAGGGTTAATATCCAAAATATATAAAGAACTCATACAACTCTACCAGGAAAAAAAAAACCAAATACTCCAATTTAAAAATGGGCAAAGAACCTGAATACAGACATACCTCCTTTCAGCATGCTTTGCTGTACTGTGCGTCACAAACACTGCTTTTTTTTTTTTTTTTTTCAAATTACATGTCTGTAGCCAAAAAAAAAAGTAAGTTAGGTTCCAGACATGTTCTAGATTCTTTAGGCACAGTGGTGGGCTAGTGATAACTCATGGCTCCCAAGTGCATCTGGGGACTTTACACCCAAGGGAGGGCAGTTCACCTGGGTTTTGGTTCAGTGGGGCTGGACTTCTAGTTGATCCTGAGTGGCTTTCCCTGGAGAGAACCAGAGCCCCATTTCAGACAGCCTGTGTGGAGTCTCTTGACCCCTCTGTGGTGCTCCTTTGTCCATGAGGACGGAAGAGTGGCCTCTGTACACTGGGTTGGTGAGGAGCAGAGGGGCATCACTGCTGGTCATGCTGTTTGTCTGCCATGACCTTCCTCAGAGAACAGGCGTGGAGGTCATCGTCTCCTGGCCCCAAGGCTGGCTCAGCAGGACCATCTGACCGACATCACAAGTAGTCATGGTTAAGATAGATTTATACAGCATTCACCTGTTACATGGCAACTGAGCACCCACTCTGTGGCATCTACTATTCTGGCTGCTGGGAATGTAGCAGTTAAGAGAAGATGCAGTCAGAGTAAGGTCAGGGACCACCTAAACATCTCATCCTCTGGTTGGATGGCATCATTGACTCAATGGACAAGAGTCTGAGCAAACTCAGGAGACAGTGAAGGACAGAGAGGCCTGGCATGCTGCAGTCTGTGGGGTTGCAAAGGGTGGGATGCGACTGAGCGACCGAACAAAAGCAACAGAGGTCAGGAACAGGGGGATGACCTGGATGCAACGAGCAGAGGCGGGCCCAAGGCCCCGAGCCGAGCTGCTGCCACAGTCCAGTCCACAGTGCCTCTCCTAGCGGAGAATTGAGAGTGGCCAGGCCTGGGAGCCCAGGTGAGGAGGGGCTCCTCAGACTCCTCCACAGCAGGTGAGGAGTCTGAGGACGGGGGCGGAAAGTGCTGCCCAGGGCCGTGAGCGAGTGCTCTTCTCCCAGCCTCAGCCCACTCCCTGCCCCTCCTTCACAAAACATTCCACGCTCCCTTACCCTAACTGCCCATGCTGAGCCCCTGGCCCCACCTGGCATACTGCCCAGGAAAGGTGACCTTGGCCTGTACCACAGGGACAGGTCACAGGCAGGGCTTCTCCACAGGACAGGCCACACTGGAGTCATTTACAAACACATCACAGGACAACTCCAAGCCAGTCGAAAATCAACACGGTAAAACAAAAAAACAAAAACCAGAAGAAGTCGGCTGACGCAATAACCGTAAGCAGCTTTCTCTGGACCCTGGGCTCTGGGTGGTTTCTATGGTGATGGTTCTTTGGGGCTTTGGACCCCTGGAAATGTGCGCTGCAGTTCTTCTCACAGCATCTCCATCAACTGCCTTTTCAGCCGAGTCTCCAGGGTGAGAACCCTCTCATCACTTTGTTGTTTTGTTAGATTAGCCTGTCTTTTCCAAACTGTGCACCAAGCGTGAGTTACCTTTATAACTGAAAAGCCAATACTTCCATTAAGATTCAGAGGAAAGTTTACAGTTTATTTATAAAATCAATAGAAGCTGCTCTGGCCAAGCTGAGTTGGGTAAAGTGGGCGCCCGAGGGGTCTTCTGGCCAGTGCCTGACCCGCTGCGGAGCCTCTGGGTGTTTGGCAGGACACAGAAGTGAGCCGGTTGCCGATTCATGGATCCCAGGGCCTCTTGGTTTGGGCCTGGAGTCTTCTTGGCCTCTGGGTCTCCTCCTGTCCCTGGCCCCTCCCATTTTTCTTCTTCCAAAATGACCAAAAGAAATACAACCTCCCATTTCAGTGGGGGAAAAAAAATTCATCTAAGTAGCCTTTTAATAAAAACAGAGGCTCTTGCTTGATCACAAAATCAATTAGTTGGTAGAGAATTTTATTAGTCAATCATGTAAGTAATTAAAAATATTGATTGATGGGGGCGCCAGGGGCCGAAAGCGGCTGCTTCTCCCCAGCAATGTGGGGCAGCTGCTGGCATGGGGGCACCGGGAAGTGATCCTGAGTGGGGGCTTTTAAATCACTCCCCAGTGTGCCTCTCCCAAGGTCAAACCAGGACACATAAGACAAGGGACTCAGCCGGTCTCAGAGCCTCCATTTTCTCATGTGAAAAACAACAGGGCTGATAATCTGGGATTCTCCCGTGGACTAAATGAGACAGAGGTGGGATGGTGAGTGGCATGGCGAGGGCTCATGGCAGGTGGGGCTGTATTCCTGACTGTCAAGGAATTCTAGGCCAAGGAATTCGAGTTCAGTCTTGTCCTGGGGATGGGAGGGACAGAATGGTCAGGGGGCCTGGTCTTCTGAGTGAGGCCTCGCCAACAGGCAAGGGCTCTGCTGGGTTAAGTCTGACCAGAAGTGGATCAGGTGATGTGGGCACCCAGCCTCCTATGCTCAGCACCCAACTCAAGTTCAAGCGGAGAGGAAACGGACTCCCTGTTGGCGGGGGAGGGGCAGTTTCTAAGACAGCATGTGGAACTAGAAAGCTTTTGTGGCCAGTTTTGGGAGATATCACCTGCTGCCTTGGATCCCTTCCTGGAGGCCTGAAGATGGTGTCCTTGGCCTTAAGAAGCACCAGCCTTGGTGCCTGCTGCAGAGGGATCATGAGGGGGGAACAAACCTCCACTGACTGAGTGCCCTGCCCTGTGCCTGCCTCTTCTTCATGGCACACGCAGTGGAAATCACTGCCTCGCTCCACAGATGAGGAGTGGGGAGCTGGTGGCTCCATCACTTAACTGCTCTGTTGTAAGTTCTCTCCTCCATTCTGGGCCTCCCGGTCCCCTGGCCCAGCAGGGAGGCCCACCTCATCCTGGGAGGCCCCTCAGGATCAGATTCCATGGGTGCCTCCCCTAACATCTAAGAGATCTGTGTAATGGACCAGGAAGATGGGGCTCCCTGTAGGGGGAGGGGAGGAACAGAGCCTGAGGGTCCTCTGCCGACAGCCCCTTCATCCACCTCCTTGCCCACAGGGTGCAGCCTTGTCTGAGGGTCCTCAGGAGGGAGCCCCGGTCTGATGGGAGCCCAGGTCCTCAGGACCACCTGGGACAGTTACCCCTACATCAGGCCCTGGTCCAGCTGCCCCTTCCTCCCCGGGAACCCTGTAAACCTCACCTGTCTGGGCACTAAAGGCTTGCCCCACCATGAAGGCTTCTGAGCTTCTTTCCTGGCACACGATTTTGCAAAGCCACCCTGGAAAGCGGGCCCTGGAGGTGCGTGTATGCAGGCTGTTCGTCCTCTGTAAAGCCTGGCTATTTGTTTAGACTAGCTGACATTTCCATGGTCTTTTATTAAAGAAAATATCCTGGGGAGAAGGCAGGATGTTTGCACACAGCTTATACCCTCCGCCTCTGGTCCCCAGCGCCCTGGAGCGGGTAAGGCAGCAGGGGTGCCAGCCTCTCCCCCACCCTTCTTCCCTGAGAAAGGAGGGGTGCTAGGGAGCCCCCCACAGGTGCAGGGATCCTCCCAATCTCTGCTTGGCCCCATGCTCTGGGGGCAGGATAGAGACCAGGCAAGACCACGGCTTCCTTCTCGGTGGGACTGTGGTCAATGACCCCACAGGGGACTCCCGGCCAGCTCCATCGGCTGTGCCCTCTATTAGCCTGTCTCTGGCTCTTGTGTGCTGTGCCCTTTGCTCTTTGTGTCTTTGTTGTCAGCATCTGCCGGGGGTCCCCCGCAGTCAAAGGGCTGAGTTAACGGCTGGCGGGCTCCATTCTGAGCTAAGAAACCTAGTTACTCTGTGGGATCTGTCTCAAGATGCCAGAGGCACCTATGGCCAGAGGAATGTCCTTCCCCGTCAGCCATCACCCAGGCACTTCTGAGGTGGCCGCACTGGGGTCTTTCCTCTCCCCCAGCACCAGACAAAGGTGTCACAGTCACACTGACTGGGGTGTGGGTCCCAGCCCTGCACAGCTGCCGACGAGGGCCTGTCTGCAGAGTGGCCCCCTGGGGGGCCCTAGGATGCTTACTGGACCTTTCCCAGGGCAGCAGCCTGGGGGTCCCCGTCTCCCTCACCATGACTGGAATGCAGTTTAGGTACGAGGTCCTGGAACCTGGCTTTGCAAGCAGATGGAACACTGGTCACTCCAATGCTATGTGTTCTTACCTGTCCTGGAGAAAAGGGAAGAAGGACAGGCTTGGCACTGTCATCCAGCGACACCTGGCAGGGAGGAGCAAAGATCAGCGCTGGTTTGGCCTTAATTAAATCACCCATGGGCCTGGCTCATAGTTATAAATTGCTATCACTCCCATGGACCCATTTCAAGCAGCATCCTTCCAGGTCTGTGTAAACAACCCCACACCCTCCACTCCAGCTCCTGCCTGCAAATCACAGGAAGTGTTTCCATTTTAACCGAGATCAACTACTGACAATTAGGGATCCTTTGCCTCATTCTTCATGAAAGGGCTCCACATCTGTGGATTAGGAGAGTACAACTGCCTGCCTCCTGAGAGGAGACTGAGCCACCAGGCCTGGGGCGGCCCAGTGGGTGGGGCTGAGCAGGTGGGGGTGGGGTTGGGGAAGCCCAGATTCTACTTACTGGAGGTGGGGATGATCCCACCTGC
>NW_011494878.1:497323-508871 GCF_000754665.1 Bison bison bison | reverse complement strand
AGAGCCTATCTGAGGGGTCAGGCCTGGGCCTCCTCACAGGAGGGGGTGGGTTGGGAGGGTGGGGGAAGAAAGGGAAAGGGAGGGGACACAGAGGGAAGAGGGAGGGGAAAGGCGGGAGGGGAGAGCAGCAGCATCTCGGTCCTAGACCAGAGCAGACGCCTCTCACTGGCCTCCCTGCTCCCCTCGGGTCCCCCAACACCCCCCTTCACACAAGCATTAGCCAGAGGGAGCTTTCCAAACGACAGTCAGACCCTGACACTCCTTCATGCAAACCTCCCTGCAGCTTCCTGTTGCCAGCAGAATAAATTCCACATCCCTTTCGATGCCCCCCAGGGCCCTTCATGGCCTCCTGGCCCCTCTCCATCTTCAGCCACTGCCTTCCCTGGGACCACGCTGACGCCCATCCATCCTTCCAGCCGCAGGTCCCTGCACTTTTCTTTCCGTTGGGCCCTTTGTCTCCTCTCCTGTCTGGCTTTTTGTCTCTCTCAAGCTCAGCTGTCATTTCTCAGGAAAGGCCCTCCCTGAGCACTCCCATCCATCCTGTGTGAATCACCTCCCAGCAAACCCTGTCCCCTTGGCCCGTCTGCCCCCTTCACGGGGCCTGCTGGTCAGAGTTGGCGAGCATGTTCCTTATTGACCTGTTGGCCATCTCTCTGCTAACAGAAGTGGGGGACTCACCTGTCTGGCCCGTGCTCTGAATGGTTGCAGGCACATGAGTGTCGCCCCTCCCTCCGCAGGCCGTCAGCTCATTGAGGGCAGTGCTCCTTCCACCTCCAAGCCGGGTACACTGTGTGATGCCCTGACCTGCATGGGCTCTGTTCACTGAGTCACAGTGCTGATCTTCTTCCCGCTGTACAGACGAGGAAACACTGCCTCCCAGACCCCGTGCCCTGGAGGGGCGCTCCCCAGTGAGCGGAGCAGCAGTGGGGCCAGCACTGGCTGGAAGACCTGTGCTGACCCTCAGCCGAGGCCCTGCCCCTGACCAGCCGCACATGGCCTGACGCCTGGCTGCCCTCCAGCTGCGGCGGACATCTGCTGCAGCTGGGCCTGGCCTGCAGCTCTGCCACATGTGTTCTGTCTCGAACCCTCCACTGGGGACGCCCCTGGTGATGTGAGACTCACACTGTGATTTCCTGTGATGTAATTAGCTCCCTGGAGCCTGGGGAGCGGCCAGCTGCAGGCGGGCGGAGGGTGGGCTTCCCTGCAGGTGTGTGTATGCAGGCACATGCGCCCGTGTGTGTGTGTGTGTGTGTGTGTGTGTGTATGCATGCATGTGCACGTGAGTGTGTGGAGCTGCTCCTCGGGGACAGAGGGGTCTGGGGTGGAGAGGTAGCACAGTTGGGTCTGCTTTTTAAAGAGATAGTGTCATGGGCTGCCTAAAGGCTTTGGAATCTCAGAGGCCACACTTCCTGATGCTCCACTCCATTCAACTTCTCAAGAGTCTCAGTATACTTATCCATAAAACAGGGCAACAATTCTACCTCACTCTCAGGATCACCATGAGGATGAAAATGCAGGACAAGTGCTGAGGGCCACTCCCACCTGGAGAAGGTGCTGGGAAGTGTCACGGAGAGGACCAGGGTGGGGCGGGAGGGAGACCTTGGGCTCCAGCACACTTAGTGGCGGGACCTCAGGAAGCCGGGAACCTCAGAGGCAACCTCGTTCCCAACCTCTCAGGTCCATGAGAGGATACAGGCCAAGAAAGCCGGCCCGGTGCCAGGAGCTAGAGAGACCGTCATGCTCACGGCTGAAATCTGAGCTCTGTTCAGGCCTCCACTGCTGGGTGTGGGCCTATTTGGGGACTCTGCTTTTTCCCCTGGAGCCTCCTGAGATCTTCCAGCCTGGGAAGATGGAGAGTGCCAGCCCTTGGGGATGCCCAGGGGTTCCCTGGAAGCTGGCAAGGGGCAAGAAGCTTCAGCACCTGTGCTACACTGCACAGAGAGAGTGCACCCACCCCTCCATCCAGGCTTGTGGGTTTTCTGGGGCTGTTGGGGCAGGGATGGGGTAGCTGAGATCACACACCAACCCCTCCTTCTCGTAGGCCTCACCTGTCACCTCTTGTCACAGGGCTCCAGGGCGAGTCCTCTGGAGGTTCAGGGTCCATGTCTCTCTCCAAGGTGCTCTCCTCCCTCAGCAGCCAGATTTGGGATATGGGGAGGATTAAAAACAAGAGCAGTTAATCCCAATCTGTGTGTTAATCATTCAGTTGTGTCCAATTCTTTGCTGCCCCGTGGACTGTAGCTCGCCAGGCTCCTCTGTCCATGGGATTCTCCAGGCAAGAATTCTGGAGTGGTTGCCATTCCCTCCTCCTGGAATTGGGATCGAATCTTCCCTCCTCCTGGAATCTTCCCAACCCAGGGATCGAATCCAGGTCTCCTGCATTATAGGCGAATTCTTTACCATCTGAGCCACCAGGGAAGACCAATCCCAATCAGCTGTATATAACATAGATAACTAATAAGGAACTCCTGTATAGCACAGGGAAGTCCACTCAACACTCTGTAATGGTCTATATGGAAAAAAATGTAAAAAAGGGTAGATACAGGTATATGTATAACTGATTGTTTATATAACTTTGCTGTATACCCAAAACCAACAAAACATTGTAAACCAATTACAGTCTATTAAACAAACAAAAACCAAGAGCAGTGTCAGAAAAGGCTCTAGCCACCCAGGGAGGGGGCCTTCGGGTGGGGGCAGCCCCTGTACCTCCCAGGCCTCAGCCATGTCATGGGAGCTTGGTCTGCCCTGCCTGCTCCAGGGCCACCTGAAGTCCAAGTGGCAGTGCTGTGTGAAAGGACGGAAGTAATAAAAATGATGAACACAAGCCAGCCCAGGTTATTATTTTGCCCTCCATGTCCTAGTTCTGCTAACTCCCCTGGCTCCGGGCTGAGCTGAATGCCTCCCTGGAATGAGACGATGGACAGTTTATTCCTTGTGTTCAGCCAACCAGAAACTCAGCCTGCGGCACTGCAGTCTGTGCCCGGCGGGCAGCCCCGGAGCCTCGCCCTCTAACTCAGTTTCCCCTCTGAATCGGGGCGCCAGCACAGGGTTGCCTCTGAGCTCTCCTCCTGCTGAGTTGGGATGGGTTTTTCCTGTGTTCTCCGGCGTCTGTCCAAGCTGGCTTTCCCTGAGCATGGATTGTTCTAGCTCTTCAGGTGCTTATGCCATCTCAGGGGATGGAATCTGGAGAACACTGCACCCAGTACCCCGTGTTTCCCGTGGCCTGGGCATATCCCCTCAGAGCATGAGACGACCCAGCTGCCGAACCGAGGCTGCCTGGTCATGCCTTCTGCTTGGTGGGACTCCTTGAGGGAAAGCCTGGACCATAGCCTAGTGCCAGCCTCTGAACCCTCCTCCTCTTGCATCACAGAGCGTTGGACAGAGACCTTTTGCTTCCCACCACCTCTGAGGCCCAGTGCTCCTGCACAGAGGGACTGTCATCACACAGGCAGGATGCCGACCCTGGGGAGGCCACCCCATCATGCCACACAGTCCCTACCCACTGGCCAGCCCATGGCCCCGGCCCCTCCATTGCAATTCTGGGGCACCCCATTCTCTGAGCCTTACATGTACCCAGGCCCTAGGCACCGACAGCACTGTCCCTTCTGTGTCCCCAGGTGAGCCTCCTCTGTGACGCCTCCTGTGACGGCAGGGCTGGGGACAGGGCCAGTCCCCTGCCTCTCTGAGTCTCTAGGCTGTTCTGCTCCAGGGAGGGGCTACATATCACCTGCCCCTCCTCTAGGCCCTGCTGGCAGGTGGGATGAATGAGGGCCCAGTAGCCAGGTCACCATACCTCCAGAACCCTGCCCAGCTGGACCAGTGGACCACAGACCTAGTGATGAAGTCAGAATCACAGGCTCAATCCCATGGGCCAAGCTCTGGGCCTCTGCCTGGGGATGAGTCAGTTCATGAGCCCATGGGCAGGACGCATCTGTCACTCTGCTCTCGGACATCCCCGGTCCCTGAGCTCCTAGCCTGACCTGCCCCAGGCTGCATGCTTCTGCTTATGGGATGGATCCTTCACTCGATGCCCAGAGTTAAACAGGCATTTCTTTGCTGCTTTTTCTTATCCCTAACACAGCTTCTGGGATTAATTATCAATACAAAGTCATATTTGAAAGGTAGTTATTACAGAGCCAGCCCAACATGAATACCATAACTCAATAAACAGCAAAAAACAATGGAGAGCACCAGACCATGGACCACTCTCCTCTATGAAGACAGATGCAAAAAACCTTAAATTATTAGAAAATAAAATAATATGCCACAACCAGGAGGCCCATCCATCTGGTAAGTAAGGCTATAACACTGGTAGAAAGGGTATTAACAGAGTCCACTCGTTAATGGGTCAGATGGTGGACAGTGTTTGGAGGGGTGCAAAGGGGCTTTAGGACCCAGCAGTGCTCTGACCTGGGTGGGTGACACCGACTTAGGCACTCGAGAAATCATGGATCTACACATTTGGAGCTATGCTGTCGCTGTGTGGTGCTATGCTTCAAAAACAATTCAATAAGAAAAGTAACCAACAGAGAAAAGATGTTGCTTCAATAAGAAGCAACTAACATACAGCAAACTGAGGACTAGCAGCTTTAAAAATCAGTAAGAAAAAATAAAAACAACCTCAACCCACTCCAGTATTCTTGCCTGGAGAATTCCGTAGACAGAGGAGCTTGGTGAGCTTCAGTCCATGGGGACACAAAGAGTGGGACACGACTGAGCAACTGATGATGATGATGATAGGAAAAGTGGGCAAGGGATGAAAAAGAGCAATTCACTAAAGAGGAAACACGAATGGTCATAAAAATGTGAAATCAACTGTTCAACATCAGTAATCCACTGAGAAAATACAAACAAATAAAAATGGAGTATCATTTCATATCCATCAGTTTGGGGGGAAAATGGCATCTGATAATCCCAAGAGGGGATGAAATGATGAATTGTGAGAACTTTCACACCCACGGACAGGGGTGCAAATTAATCCAACCACTTGAAGAAAAGAAATGTGTGAATTCGAAACAGTGCATGCCTGAAGATGTGGAAATTCCACTCTTGGTATATGCCCTTGGATACCACTGGGAAGCTGAGTAAGCATGTTCATTATGGTATGAAGTTCGTCATAGAACAAAACTGGAAATAGCTTAAATCATTAGGGAAGCAGACAAATAAATTGTGAGATATTTATGAAATAGAATCCTTGCGGAAAAGTTAAAATGAGTGAATTAAATCAATGTAGATGAACTCAAATTTAGATTATAGTTTACAGCTCGTGTGGCTTCACCATCCATACATGCTCATGGGCCCTTTGTACACGTGTGTATACGTATGTATGTGCATCTGTGTCTGTGTGTCTCAAACTATGGAACGCACCTTGAGTTAGGAGGAAAGGAAAAATTCTGCAATATTTTGTTGCTTTTACATGAATTTAAAACTTCTCAAGTAAACATGACCAGATCTCAACATTTACAAATTCTGACACTGGTGTCTGCTACAGACCATACTTTTCTACAGTTTTAAAATTTTAAACAGGAAAAAAAAACACAAAGGAAAACCAAGGGAATGAACTGGGGAAAAAAACAACTATTAAAAAAAGGCTTATGGATTTGGAGAAAGTGGCAGCTGCCATTACTCTCAGAACAGTGCAGGGCCCTGGCCAGCCTGGATCTCAGGGCTTCATTTATGAACTCGCCCAGCCCGTGACTGGGTCTGAGTTTGCAGAGGCTCTTGGCTAACCTTGGAAGCATCTATGGGTGCCCTGGATTATAGAGCTGGTCACTGTTCGATCAGGCTATGCAGGCCATCGTTTCAGTTCCAGCTCTGGTCCAGCTCTAGGCAGCCCCTCTGGCCTCTAACTCACCCTCATCATGGAAGCCACTTGGGGATCTGGTGGCTGTGGCCCCAGCCCAATATTAGCCCAGTCCACTCCCTCCTACACCAGATTCCAGAGCCCAGACCAGCTCAGAGACTGCAGCCCTCCACACGCCCCTCCTGTTCAGGGGCTTCAGGAGAAGCGAGGTGTAGGTATATACCCAAGCTATAAAAATAACAGCCTACATTTATCCTGTACTTAGAATCCCCTGTCATCACCTGAATTACCTCTCACAACCATCCTCTAGGAAAGCAAACACCAGGAGACCAGGACCCCTCACAAGGGAAATCCATGTTCCTTTTAGCCCACTGAAGACCCAGGAACAACAAAAGGACCCAGAACAGACAAGGAGGGGGAAAAGGCTGGGAAAACTATTTGACTTTTTTTTTTTTGTCCCAGCCACATGGAAGTCAGAGAGAGCTCACATGTGAATGGGGATAACAATGAGTGGTGCCCCAGTGCTTGCCCCCCTCCAGGCTTGGGACTTCCTCCTGCTTCAGGAGGAAGGGCCTGGAGGAAGGAAGTGGTTGCCCTCGGGTCAGGAGAGGCAGGATCCAGGCTGGCATTGCTGAGAGATGTAGGCACTGCAAAGTCTTAGGCTATCACCTGTTGGGACCCTTGCTCTCTAGCTCTGGTCCCTCCTCACAGCCTCACAGTGTGGGCACCCAGAGGCTTCACCTGACCCTTGCACCCATCTGGCCTACTCAGGTCTCAGGGGCAGAGGTTGGGGTGTGTCCCCCATGTTCACCTCCCCCCCCCACCCCCCCCGGCAGTAGTGGGCAGGAGTTGGTCTCTTCATTTCTCACCAGCACTTGGCACAAACGGAAATAAGTTCCAGGGACCCGGCATACTGTCGTGCTCTCCACAGCCCACAGCACTCTCTAGACTCAAAGAATTCCATGGTCACATCTGATTTTTCCTGCTGGAGCCCATCATGTTTACACGTCAGAGTGCAGTGGGGGTGGAGCTAGGGTGGCCTCTCTGGGCCCTGAATCCCCCATCCCACCCCCAAGGAGCTGGCTGAGGTTTCTACTCTCAGTGGACCCCAGGGAGGGAGGCGCGGAGCCGGGGAGCGCCTGAAAGGATAGTAATGCAATCACCACCCGAGACCGAAAGCTTTTGCCACAGTATCATGTTCACTCCTTGTGACCCCAGCACACCGCTAGATAGGGAGCCCCGGTGGGGCTGAGGCCTTTCTGGGGCTGGCACCCTCCATCTGCCTGGCACTGGCTCCTGTGGTCCAGCCTTCCCAGTCTGACTGTCTTCTGGGCCAGAGGCCCTGCTCAGAGGCCATGTCCTTGGCTCATCTGCAAGAAGCCAACTCTCAGATGACATCTCATTTACATGCCCAGTGTCCCAGAACAAACTTGTGAGCAGTAAGTCTGATCAATTCATGTTATTATGCACAGGTTCAAATAATACATTAGAAATAGTCTTTGTCATCTTTGGGGAAACATCTTAAGGTTGAGCTTAAAAGAACAGGTATACAAATAGGAAAAACAGGCCAGTTGAACACAGCAGGTGTTCTATCAGTAAATGCAAATCGTGCAAAATTCAGGTGAAGACCCATGTTTGGTCTTGCACAGGCCTGGAAGCTCTGAAGTGGAAAGTGGAAGGTGAAGCAGGTCAGCTCCAAGTCAGGGAGGCCTCCCTCCAGGCACAGGCTGCTCCTCCCTAACCCAGCAGCCCAGGGCAGTGGAGGAGGCCAGGGGGAGCTGGGCGCCAGACTGGACAGGGGGCCTGCCCAGACTTTCTCATTCTCAGGCTCCTGAGGGTCTGAATCCTGAGGGCTCAGGGCCCAAAGGACAGTCGGCACATGTCCTGGGAACGCTCCTGGCAACCAGGCTTTTACATCAGCAAGATGGGTCAATCCTTTGGGCCCCACTTACATCACAGAGCCCAAAGTTAGAAGCCGTGCAGGTGGGAATAAGGCTGGGAGGACCCCGCCTCCCAGGGGGCAGAAGCTGTTACATTGTCTGCATCTCTGGACCCTGGACATGCCCAGCCCATCCCAGGTGTTCGATGAATACTCAGTGAGTGGTTGATGAATTTATTCAGCAAACATTAATAGCTATTCAGCACAGGTGCCAGGCTCAGTGTGGTGCCAGTGGCCAATAGGACAGACACAGCCCTGCCCCCGGAGCTTGTGTTCTAGAGGGTGAGATAGACCCATAAACAGCAGCCTGAGTGGCAGGAGGGATCCCTGAGAGAAGAACCCCTGGGCCACAATGACGGCCCCTGTCCTGTGAGGTCCCAGGGTCATGGACAGAGAATCAGTCAAGGCAGACAGCAAGGGATGGTTGGCATGGCTAGTCTCAGGTGTGGCCATCTTGAAATTCTTAACATTTTACCTTTGAACTTGTGTTCTCTGAGTGAGGCTCTGGAGAAAAACAGAGCACCTGTGACCAGGGAGACATGCAAATTCGTTGCAGCTTCCTTAATATTGAGAAATGGATTATTTCCTGCCATATCAACAAACAAGGACATCACGGTCATCAGTGATTCCAGCCCTTCAGGGCAAATAGGAAGGAGAACAATACCTGCTATCTGGCAGCTATCAGACTGCAGCCACTCCTTACGGTGAGCTCAGGATGTGAAAAACAGAGGACGCTGGCCTCAGATAGCATATGAAAGGAGTGATTTCAGTGAGCCCAGACTCTATCATCTTCTCATACATAGAAAAGCACTAAATGCCTTAACTTGGGATATCTGGTTTCCTTTAATTAACAGGTGGCACTAGTGGTAAGAACCTGCCTGCCAGTGCAGGAGACGCAAGAGATGTGTGTTCAGTCCCTGAGTTGAATCTCCACGGAAGATCCCCTGGAGGAGGAAATGGCAACCCCCTTCAATATTCTTGACCAGAGAAGCCCCATGGACAGAGGTGGGCTATGGTCCTAGGGTTGCAAAGAGTCAGATAGGACCGAAGCAACTACGCGTGTACGCACTTGATGTTCAGGGCTATCTGACCTTTGTTGTAAAACTTCTGTATAACCTGACTCCTCCCCCCACCTCCCTGGAGCAGCTCTTTCAGGGTTACTTGAGATGCTGTCTCCAGGGCCCGAAGCCCTAAAAATTTCTGCTGAACAAAATATAACTCAACTTTTAGGGCGTGGCTAGTTTTTCAGTGGACTACATAGGCCTTCATGAAGCCTCATGAGCATAGGGTGCTGGGTGGGCAGTGTTTTAGGCCAGCGACTCAGCAAGGACAAAGAGAGCTTGTCCTGTCGATCACTGAGTAAGGGTGGCGGTGAGACCCGAGGGCCCTTGCTTTCTGGTAGAATCTGAACGCACTGGGCATTGGCGGGGTAAGAAACCCAAATGAGGGCCCATCGTGTCCTTTCTCTCTCATGTCACTTTGACACTTTTCATATCAGCCAGCCACTTGGATGAGAATGATGATAGGAGAGGGACTTCTTCCTCATGAGTAAGCTGAGGTTTGAGGGTGTTGGTCCCCTGGTGTCAAGAAGTGAAATTAAAATAGTTGAGTTAGTAGTGTGAAGCATTTCACTGTTCTGATGAGAAAAAAAAAAAAAAACATACATGAACATACAAGTTATAGAAGTCTTGGGAATTTGGGTATCAGTTAAACGTTCTTACACTTGCATTTAAAACAGAAAGGTGAAACAGTAAGGTTCATGCTAATAATTAAAATTAAAAATTTTTTCTTTCCTTAGAATAACATCAAATAACAAATTAAAACACTGCAAAAGAGGAAGATGGAAAAAAAAGGAAAAGAAGAAGCTTCACATTTCGGTACTTTTTCCTTGCCTTTTGAAGGTGGGGCCCATGACTCACTCTGCACTGAGCCTGAATGAGCATTGTATTGGAGCCAAGGTGCCTGCAAAAGGCAGGTGGGAGCAGGTGGGGGAAAAGGGGTTGGTCAGAGAGGAGGCTGTGATAAGGGTCCAGCGTGGTCTTGGGGGACAGTGGCTGCCCCCCAGCGGTGGTCACTGCAGGGAGGAGGAGTAGGGTGGAGTGGACCCCTCGTGTGCCATTTAGTGCCCTCTTAGGGACAGCCTGGGAGTCGGGGTGCAGGGCAGAAAGGGAGCACCCCCTGCCTCATGTCAGCCAACAGTTTTTATGCATCCTGCCTCCAAGTAACATTTCCCTTGAACATGGTTCGTAGGCTGCGTGGAGACCTGGGGCAAAGGCAGCCCCTGGGATGAGTTCAGGACTGGCCTTGAGTCCTTCCAGCCTGGCACCCAGAGCTCTCTGGAGGTCCAGAACACCTCCTCCCCACCAATGTCCACCGTGGGAGCTGTGGTTATGGGAAGCAGTTTGATTTGACACCTCGCCCCACCCCAAGCCTGGAGGCCGTCTTGGCCCCGAGTGAGGCCGGCCTGCGAGGAAGGTCCAGCATCTCTCCTTTCACTCAGCAGCCCTGCTCCGCAGCCCGGGTGGGAAGCTGACGGCCGGCTGGTGTCTGGGGAGCGCTGCCTTCCACTTGAAAGTGTGGATGATTAAAGCCGAGGCTGGCGGTGATGGAAGTGGCTCCATTAGCTCCGGGGGAAAGTGGCACATGGTTTCTCCCTTCTGCGCTTGCTCTAGGCCCTCCCCGGGGTCACACACACACACACACACACAGGACCTTGTGTGATACAGCCGTTCTGTGAGGTCGGCAAGGCGGGGCTGGGCAGGGAGGTTAGAGAGGTGGACATAAAGAGAATTCAGGCTTCCCACACAGCCACGCTGGACCTGGCTCTCTAAATGCATTATCTCATTTATTTAATCCTCACGTGGGTTCTCATAACTATTACCAGAGCAACTGCCGTTTCCAGGGCACCGACTCTATCTCAGGGATTTCCAGTGTTTCATCTCAGATCCTTATGTGTGGGTTTAACTGACAAAGGGGTGGTAGGGATGCCTTTGCATTTTTTAAAACAATTATTAATTTTTGGCTGGTCTGGGTCTTCGCTGCTGAGCAAAGGCTTTCTCTAGTTGTGGCAAGTGGGGGCTACTCTCTAGGTGAGGTACGTGGGCTTCTCATTGTGATGGCTTCTTTGTTGCAGAGCATGGGCTCTAAGGCACTTTGCACTTCAGTAGCTGAGGCATGGAGGCCTAGATGCCCCTCAACAAGTGGAATCTTCTGGGATCAGGGATCAAACCTGTGTCCCTTGCATTGGCAGACAGATTTTTAACCACTGGCCCACCGGGGAAGTCCTGCCCTTCCATTTATTTAGATCCTCTTTCATACCTTTCAGCAATGTTTTGTCGTTTTAAGTGAATAAATGTTGCACATCTTTTATTAACTTTTTTCTTAGCATTTTATTCTTTCTGGTTCTATTAAATGGAATTTTTATTCATCTCATCTGCAAATTGTTGTTTGCAAGTATATGGAAGTACTAATACACGGATTTTTGTCTGTTGACTTTCTATCACAAAAACTTGCTGAACTCATATTAGTTTTCATAGTTTTTTAGGATTCCTTAGAATTTTTTATGCACAGGATTATGTTATGTTACCTGTGAGTAGAGATGGTTTTACTTCTGCCTTTATGATCTATATGCCTTTTCCTTTTTTTTTTGTCTAATCGCCCTGGCTCGAACCTCTAATACAGTATTGAATAGACATGGTGAGAGCAGGCATCCTTGTTTTGTTTCTTATCTTAGTGGGAAAGTACTCAGTCTTTTTACTGTTAACTATGATTTTGTGGGCTTTTCATGGATGCCCTTCTGAAGA
>NW_011494878.1:486792-497223 GCF_000754665.1 Bison bison bison | reverse complement strand
TCTGAAGATTAAGGAAGTTCCCTTCTCCTTGTTTGTTGATTGTTTTTCACATGAAAATGCATTGTATTTTGTCTAACTCTTATTCTACATCTATTGATACAATCATCTGAATCTTTTTCCTTTGTTCTGTTTAATATGGTGTTTTACACTGATTCTTTTTCAGATGTTATACAAACCTTACATTCCGAGATAAATCTCACTTGCTTACAGTATGTAATCCTTTTTAAAAATCATGTTGCTGGATTTGATTTGCTAGCATTCTTATATCTATATTCATAAGGGATATTGGCCTGTAGTATTCTTTTATTGTGGTGTCTTTGTTGAGTTTTGGAACCAAGGCATTATTGACCTCATGGAATGAGGTGGTTAATGATCCCGTCTATTTTTTTGGAAGAGTATGTGAAGGGTTTGTAGCAACTCATCTTTCAATGTTTGGTATAATTCACCAGTGAACTATCTGGGCTTTGGCTTTTCTTTGTGGGTAATATTTTTCATTACTAATTCAACTTCTGTACCTATTATGTCTATCCAGATGTTCTATTTATTCCTGAATCCATTTCAGTCATCTGTGAAATAGATTCTTTATCAAGGTACCTAATTTGTTGGCAACTCAATCATAGTATTTCTTTATAATCCATTTTGTTTCTGTAAGGTTGGTAGTAATGTTCCCTATTTATTTCAGTTCTGACTTAAGTAATTTGAATCCTTTCACTCTGTCTCTCCCTCTCCATCTCCTCCCTCTCCCTCTCTTTCTCATCAGTCTACCTGTGGTTTGTTCCTCTGTTTCTCCATTACTTCTTTCTTTTGTGTTATATATTCTAGCATACTGTTTCACTGTCCTTGCTGTTTCTTTTACTGTACTTTTAAAGTTATTTTCTTAATGGATCCCTGCAGATTACAGTGGACATATTAATGATCAGCTAATGTTTGGGAAGATTTCCTTAAATGCTCTGAACTAATAAGTCCTTTAGCCTGTGCTGAGGGACTTTGTGTGTGTGTGTGTGTGTGAGAGAGAGAGAGAGAGAAATGAGGGGGGCGGAGTGGGGGGGAGCATCTTTAAAACTCAGGCAGGCAGTTTACAAGTCTGCCTTAACTTTCACTTTCTGCTTGCAGAGAGCTTCAAGTTACATCAGAAGTGAGAGATTAGGTTCATGACAGGTTTTCCTAAGCATGTGCATAGCCCTGCACGGGCATATGACATCCCAGGAATGTGCCAGAGCTTTTTAAAGCCCCCTGTTAGTAATCATCATGTTCCCCAGGCTTTCTTTTGCAGTTTTTTGTTCAGCCTCTTGTCTGCCCCAACTACTATTGCTATCTCAGACAGTCAGAGTGAGAACTGCTGCTCATTGCTGTCAACAAATGCCTTAGGCATAGAGCTATTCATATGCAGTAAGCTTTGACTAAAAAAAAATCATTTAAAGGGACCTCCCTGGCGGGCCAGTGGTAAAGACCCAGCACTTCGAATGCAGAGGGTGTGGGTTGGATCCCTGGTTGGGGAACTAAGATCCCACATGCCATGTGGTACAGCCAAATAAATAAATAATTTAGGAAGTTGGAAGGTGCTAGAATGGAATGCAGAATGTGACAAAAGAATCTAGTTGCGCCAGAAATGTCTGACATTACTTCATGAAAAGGATGGGGGGGAAAGTGCTGATCTAAGTAACTTCAGAAATGAGTGGAGGGACTTACTTGGTGGTCCAGTGGCTAAGACTCTGTGCTCCTAATGCAGGGGGCCCAGCTTCGATCCCTGATTGAGGAAATAGATCTCACATGCTGCAACTGAAGATTCCCACACGCCACAACTAAGACCCAGTGCAGCCAAATAAATAAATAAGTGCATATTTAAAAAAAAATGAATGGCGTTTGTAAGACTAAAAAGGAACGGTACACAAGCATTATATTCTAGGTGATATAGTCGTTCCTCACAAAAGTATGAGTTAACAGTTCTGAAGCCATTCTATATGTATACTGAAACTGAGCAATTAAATATAAGGGTGGTTGATTCTGGAAGTCAGGTTTCTCCTTGTTGGAGTGCAAGATTTCAGCTGAACAAGGAGGGAAAGGTAGAATGATCTGTAGCCTAGCCACATTGACACATAAAAACTAACCATTGCATGTAGTATGAGCAGTTATTTCTTTGCTTTGTCAGCTAAGAGAGCCTAGAAGCAACAACACCCCAGTAGCAATGATCATACTCAGCACTCAGATCTTGGTTTCTAAAACCATTCTCCAATAAAAGGAACCAGAGCACTTTGGAGAATGGCTGAATCTAGGCTGGGATTGGAAACATGCAAGGTGAGGCTGGAGCATCTGGTAGTGCCAGAAAGTAAGAAAATGGTAAAAATGAAAGAGAAAAAGAAAAAAAATCTACAACGATGGAGCTAAAAGGAGCACAGGAGTCAAGTGAAGGAGTTCTCATGTCCAAAGCTGGAATAATTTGAGTAACAAAATAAACTAGTATTGGATTATAACCCAAAGTATAAAATAAATATTGATGATTCCTTACAGATGTAAATAAAAGTGAAAGTGAAAGTGTTAGTCATTCAGTAGTGTCTGACTCTTTGTGACCCCGTGAACTAGAGCCCTCCAGGCTCCTCTGTCCATTCTCCAGACAAGAATACTGGAGTGGGTTGCCATGCCCTTCTCCATGGGATCTTCCCAACCCAGGGATCGAAACCAGGTCTCCTGCACTGCAGGCGGATTCTTTACCACCGAGCCACCAGGAAAGCCTTATATAAATAAATTACTGAGTAAATAAATAAAATGGGGGGAAGAGACAAATATCACATGTAGAAGAATTCCAAACAATTGTTGTAGATACTACACACTTAGGGGTAGAGTGTAATTCCCACTTCTTAAGTGTGGGCTGTTCTTAGTTACTTTCTTTTATAGAATACAGTATACTTTGCAAAAAAAAAATAAATAAAAGTGGGAGTGAAGGAAGAAAGAAAGGAGGGAGGGAGGGAAGAAAGGAAGGGAGGAAGAAAGAGGGTAATTTTACAGTAGAGGAAACTCACAAATACTATCTCAGCCAAGTAACCAAGGTCAATATTGACAACTCCAAGACATATTAACAGCAAAGACCCTTGATATGATAGGATGAGATGGGCCTTTTACCTCTGTGGTCTTCATCTCCAAAACATATTACCCCAGCCTAATCATGATATAACATCAGACATATCCCAACTGATGGATATTCTACAAAATATCTGATTAGTACTCCTTGAAACTATGAAGGTCATCAAAGACAAGGAAAGTCTGAGAAACTGCCACAGCCAAGTGGAGCTAAAGGAGATATGATGGTCACAAGTAATGTGTTCTGCCGGATGGGCTCCTGGAGCAGAAAAAGTACATCAGATAAAACCATAAAAATTCAAACAAGGTGTGCTGTTTAATTGATGACAGTGCCTCAGCATTGGTACCTTGCTTCTGACAAAAGAAGCTAATAACAGGGGGAACTGAGTGTGGAGTATACAAGAACTCTCTGTACTATCTTCACAATCCTTCTGTAAATCTAAAACTCTTCTAAAAGAAAAATTTTTATTAAAAAAAAGTGGATTGGAAACTTTGTATAGAGAGATGTCATCGATGTGCTGGCATTTAAGTAAGGGATATTTTCCTAAATGCCTTTTCTCTGGGATGATTCACTTCCCTGGAGAAAAACCCTCTGATTTCCGGCCTGGAGACTACGGGACTGGCTGCTGATACTCGGGCTGCTGCTTCCTGGGGGAAGGGGATGGGGAGCCTGTGTGCTCAGGAGGCAAATGTTTACTCATCTGTTCCTCACTTTCAACAGGACACCTCCCTTTCTCAGTGGGTTCTCTTTTTTAAAAGATTGGGGTATAGTTGCTTTATGATGTTGTGTTAGTTCCACTGTACAATGAAATGAATCAGCTACATATATACATATATACCCTTCCTTTTGGACACACCCCCCCTCTTCCTTTTGGATACCCTCCGCCACCAACCCACCCATGTAGGTCATCACAGAGCTCTGAGCTGAGCTCCCTGGGCTCTACAGCAGGTTCCCACTAGCTATCTACACATGGTAATATATATATGTAAATCCTAATCCCCCAATTCATCCCACACTCCCTTCTCTCCTCACCCTGTCCACACATTTGTTCTCCACGTCTGCACCTCTATTCCCCCTACAAATCTGGACCTTTTTTCTAGATTCCACATATATGTGTTAACATGTGATATTTGGTTTTCTCTTTCTGACTTACGTCACTCTGTATGACAGACACAGGTCCATTCATGTCTCCATGAATGACCCAATTCTATTCTTTTTTTATGGCTAAGTAATATTCCACTGTGTATATGTACCACATCTTCTTTATCCATTTCCTCTATTGATGGACATTTAGGTTATTTCCATGTCCTGGCTGTGGTAAATAGTGCTGCAATGAACACTGGGGTACATGTGTCTTCTTGAATTATGGTTTTTCTCAGGGTATATGCCCAGAAGTGGGATTGCTATGTCATATGGTAGCTCAGTTTCTAGTTTTTAAGGACCCTCCATACTTCTCCCCATTGTGGCTACATCAATTTACAATCCCAATACTAATTCTTGATGTTTCCAATACCCGGACCTTTCTGGATCACTTTTCCTGTGAACACTGCTCCCACCTCTTGCAGGTGTTTGGTGGGGGTACTGGGGCCTGACTCTGGGGCTCAGTCACTGCTCCTCATTCATTTCCCTCCATGGGAGTCAGTGCTGTTTCTACCAAACCATCTGCTCTCCGTGTTCCCACAAGTGTGTTGACATCAGTTGGTCTGTTGTCCCTTCCCGTGTGTTTTGATGGACCCCCTTGTTTATTTGTCTTTCTAGCTTTCAAAGTTTTCTTTTTATTCATGATCATTTCGGTAGGATTTGGGGAGAGAGTGAAAATAAATGAGATGCTCCTTCAGCCAATTTTAACTGAAAGTTTCATGGTTCTTCCACCATGATCAAGGACTTTCCTGGTGGCTCAGATGGTAAAACGTCTGCCTGCAATGTGGGAGACCTGAGTTCAATCCCTGGGTGGGGAAGATCCCCTGGAGAAGGAAATGGCAACCCACTCCAGTACTCTTGCCTGGAAAATTCCATGGACAGAGGAGGCTGGTAGGCTACAGTCCACGCAGTTGCAAAGAGTTGGACACCACTGAGCGACTTCACTTGATCAAATATTCTGTAGGAAATCTGGGACACGACCTTTCCAACCTTAAGAGCCTGGGGCTGAACGCTGGCCCCAAGGCTCCTGTCAGACAAAAAATAATCAGACAATGGGCAGATAAAGTACTAGAGCTGAAAGATCAAAGTCAGAATCCCCAACTCCCTAAAAAGCCAGATTCCCTTGGAAAGCCATGACCCCATTACCTGGAGGGAAAGATGGCCACATGGGTGAGCTTCTCTGAGCTTTAGCTTGTGCAGGTAGGTGGCAGCTCTCGCCTTGTGGCTGTGTAATTACATAGGAGCTCTGATCTCTTTGAGGCCCATGGGAGCTTCTCAGCAGAGCCTGAATGACCATCATGAAGCCAGCCAGCACTGTCCCATTCTCAAATGGGCCAGCAGAGTTTGGGCATGCTCCTATTGCCCTGATGGACCACTTGGAGATGGGGTCACTCAGCATGTCCCCTGACCCCCTTTATCCTGACATACATTTAAGGTGTAGGCTGCAGCCCAGTGGAAATATAAAAAGGAAGTCAATTCCATGGGTTTTTCCTCACAAAAAGAAAGCTAAACAATGTCACTCAGGCCAAAGTAGCCTGAACATGGGATGTGAAGCTTCAAGAAAGTACTTAAGAGACTGGCTCCAGGCATCTCTGTTACTCAGGGCTCTGTCCCTCTCTGGATCCAGGAGGATCTGTGTGGAATTTGGCTCCCAGCTGCCCGCCAGCCTTGGTGTCACCTCGTTTTATTCAGGGGGACAACCAGGCCAGGAGAGCCTGGTCTGAGACTTGACCCGCCACACCGAGAGCCTGTCTAAGTTGGTGTTCCTCCCGACTTGGGGCCAGACTGAATGTCCCTCTGAAAGGCCTTCCCCTCACAGCAATCTCATAGCCTGGAAAATGCAGACAACCACCTGAACGGCTGGCCTGCACCGCCGTCTCCCCTGCGCTCACCCTGTCCTGGGAAGTGGGAGTCTACACTGTTGTCCACTTGCTCTGCAGCCCTGCTTGGGCAGTCAGGCAGGAGGTGCTGGTGCTCACAGGCCTTGGTGCACTCCAGGCCTTCCCTCCTGCTCACAGCCCGATTCACTCCCTAGAATCCAGAGAAGCCTCCCTCACCAACCTAATCAGGTCCATTTACCTGGGAATGGGAGGGGCTGTGAGGTGAGTAGGGGTGGCCCCACCCCAGCCTCCTCCTGGCGTGATGGCTGTGTCTCCACTAAGGCTTGGCTCCCATGATGGGGGTTCTCTCCTGAGCATCAGTCCCCTACCCCAGCCAATCCAGCCCTCCTGGAACCCTCTGCTGCGTCCCCTCTCCTGCTGGGGCTGAACCACCACTCCCTAAGCACACTCCTTGTGCCTGGATTCCAGCCCTGACGTCATCTCTGCTCTGGCACAGCCCAGAGCAGCAGACCCAGGACCCCTCACAGGGAGGCAGGTGAGGCCACTCGACGAGGCCACCACCACACGTCAGGGGCCCCCAGCACCTCTCCCTGCCTCTCCCCAGGCAGGGCCCAGGCCCAGGCAGGTAGCAGGGAGGGGCATCTCAGGACCAGTCTGCTAGCCCCACTCCCTTCAGAAAACAGGCTGTGCTCCATCTTCATGTATTTATAATAGCCCTTTCTTGTTTTCTGTCAAGCTGTGTTCTCTGTTTATCAATAAAATCAATGATACAAATCCCACACCAGGGGCTGGTTGGAAATCTCTGCTGGGAAACATCTCCTTCTAAAGTCTTCCCTCTTCAAAGAGCTCTTTCTAAAAGGAAGTAATGGTCTCTGCCCGCGTAAGAGCCTTGGGGGACACGAAAGGAGCTCTCAGGAGAGGACCCAGGCCCAGAGGTCCGGGGACAGACCTCATGAAGCTCCCAGACCTGCTCTGGAGCACTGGAGGTGGGATGCAGATTCCAAGGCCCCCTTTCTTTCAGGGTCTTGCCCTCGCAAGGACCATGACAAGTCTTGCATCTGTCATGAGAACCCTAGCTCCTGTTGGGGTCATCAGGGTTAGCACAGGCATGGGGTCAGTACAGTACAGGGGATTGGTGGGGAGAGGAGAACTGGGGACTAAGGGCCCTCGGAGCCAATGAATTCCATCCCTCTAAAGGGAGGCTGGTTCAGGGTTTTTGGACTCCAGGGAGGGCAGATAGGACACCCGGGATGCACTGGATCTGTTCCCAGTCTCTCTGAGAGCCTTGAATCTCCTGGCAGTCACCAGCACACAGATGGGCAGGGGACACACCCTGAGAACAGTTATGAATTAAATGGTGTCCTCCCCAAATGCCTGTATTGAAACCGTGGCTCCTAATGTGACTGTATTGAGAGACAGGGTCTTAAGAGAGAAGATTAAGGTTAAATGAGGTCATAAGAGTGGGGCCCCTACAGGACTGGCATCCTTATAAGAAGAGGAAAAGACATCAGAGAGTTCTCCACCCCTCTCTCTCCCTCTTTGCTCACCCACAGAGGACAGGGCATGTGAGGACATAGCAGAAGGTGGCTGCTTGCAATCTGGGAAGAGAGGCCTCACCAGAAACCAGCCCTGCCTCCAGAACAATGAGAAATCAATTTCTGTCGTTTAGCTCCCCGATCTGTAGTGTCTGGTATGGCAGCCTTAGCTGATTGATACAGTGGCCCCAGTAGGAAAGTTCTGGATAGGAAGGTGCTCTGGACTGTGAGGCTGGAGGAGCAGGGGTAAGATCAGCAAGAGGCACATAGAGCACAGGTGCCTGGAAGTGGGGCCTATGTGGACCGGGGCTTGCAGGACCCCTCCTCATGCAATTCCCCTCCCCTGAGAGGATCCTTCCCCTGGACAACCCCTCTAAAGCCAGGGGACATATTGGGACCACTGGGAAGCTGGCTTCTGTTGCTAAACAGTCCTCAAAGGTGCCTGAGACCACTGATGACAGGTTGATGACAAAACTGGCATAGAAGGTTGACAGTGCAAGGTGACCGACACGGCCCTGGAAGCTAGCTCTTGGGCCAGCTGTCATGGGACAGGCACAATCGGGGTGTTGCTCTTGGCTGGGGATCTGAGAAGAGGTTTCCATGGGTTCTGACCAGGAAGGTGTGACCCACGGCACAGATGCAGGGTCTGGCCGCCTCCCAGTGGGGAGCGTGGGCTTACCCTGCTGTACTCCCGGAGGTGCTGGGCACACAAACTGCAGAGGCACCAGGGCCTCCAAGGCTGCATCCTCTGTGTCCCCTGGGGCTCCCACTCCTAGTAGATGCTTCTGTTGGACAGCTGCAGGTGTTCTGGGCTGGGGGCCCCTTGGCATGCAGCCCCGGGGTCCTCAGAAATGGGGCTCAACCCTCTGTCCACGGCCAAACACAGGACAAGTCTGGCCCTTTTGTGGAAGTCAGCTGTCTACTTTCCTTTTTTTTTTTTTTTTTCAGCCACCAGTAATACTTATCCAATGTCAGCCTTGTGCCAAGCACTGTTCTGGGCATTTATGACCCTGTGAGGCAAATGCTCTCAAACCCAGATTTCACAGAAGTAGCTTGCCCCAGGTCATGCTGGTTGAGTGTCTGAGTTGAGTTTACACATCAACCCATTGAATTTCACAGCCCAGGGTGCCTCTCTTTATAGCAGCACCGACCTTGGAGGTGGTTCCCTCAGCCCATGGCTGCTGACCTCAGAGACCCCGGAAGTGCTGGCTGAGGCAGAGTGGCCCTTCCCTACCTGAGGGACCCTTCCTGGGAGCATGGAGGAGTGGATCCTTTCTGGGTACCATGGCCCCAAGGCTCTGTATCACCCTGATGCCTGGGCTCTGTATTAGTCAGGGTTCTCCAAAGAAGCAGACCAATGAGATATTCTACCTGTCTATCTATGCATCTATCTAGAGAAATTTATTATAAAGAACTAACTCACCTGATTGTGGAGGCTGAGACGTCCCAAGATCCGCAGTTGGCAGCTGGAGACCCAGGAGAGCTGATGGTCTGAGTTCTAGTCTGAAGGCTGACAGGTTTGAGACTCAGTATTTCAGTTCAGGCCTGAAGGTCAGAAAAGATCAATGTCCCAGTCCAACTATCAGGCAGGAGGAATTCCCTTTGGCTTCAGGGAGCATCAGCCTTTTGTTCTATTCAGGCCTATGACTGACTGCATGAGGTCCACCCACATCAGGGAGGGAAATCTGCTTTCTACCTTCTACTGATCCAAGTGCTAATATCCTCCAGAAGTAACCCCAGGGACTGTGTGCATGGTCAGTTGTGTCTTGACTCTTTGCAACCCCATGGACTGGGCTGTAGCCTGCCAGGATCCTCTGTCCATAGAATTTTCCAAGTAAGAATAATGGAGCGGGTTGCCATTTCCTTTTCCAGGGCATCTTTCCCACTCAGAGATTGAACTCAAGTCTCTTGTGTCTCCTGCACTGGCAGGTGGCTTCTTTACCACTGCACCATCTAGGAAGCCCCAGGGACACCACTGACCAAGTTACATACATGTTGACACGCAAAATGCAAATATCTTGTGCTCAGAGAGTCCAGGCCCAAGAGCCCCGCATGTGCACCAGCTCCCAGCCATACACCCTGCTCTGGGACAGGCTTTGGCTGGATGGCCTGGATGTGGGTGAGACCACTTAACAGCACGTCTCCTGAGCACACCCTTCACACTCTGAGCCTCCTTCCTCCTCTGGACATGAGTGTACAGTCCATGACCAGTGACCCAGGCAGGGTAGACCAGGGCACTGGGGTTCGAAGAGGTTCCACAGTCCGGTCCAAGTTACTGCTGGGATCTGAACCCAGTACTCTGGCTCCCAGCCCCAGACTGTCCTGCCTTCTGCCTCCTGCTGAGGGTGGAGTGCTTTCCCCACTCCTGCTGACTCGTGGCTGTTTCTGAAGCTGGGTGGCCTGCCAGTCAGGGTCCTTGGAACAGTCTGGGATATGAAGAGGAAGCTGATGCTGAATGGGAGGTCTGGGGGTGAAGACAACTCCCTCCTGCTGAGAGAGGACCATGTCTCTCCCTGGAACCCACCAGGGGCTGGCCTTGCAGGGGGCAGGCCAAAACAGGCAGTCAGAGGAAGGCTGGATGGCCTTGAAGGGGGCAAGTCTCCCAATGTCTTGGCGAGATGACTCCCCCTCCATCATGGAGACCCTAGACTTGGCATAAGATTCCAGACAGAATGATGTTCACATGCTGTTTAAAAACAACTCCTTCTAAAAATCAATACAGGCTCTTACATACTGAAATAATTCTGGTACATGCTAAGATTTGTAGAACTGAGTCCAAAGTTCTGGTGTGTGTGTGTGTGTGTGTGTGTGTGTATGTGTGTGTGTGTGTGGTGGGGGT
>NW_011494878.1:481993-486582 GCF_000754665.1 Bison bison bison | reverse complement strand
TTTTTTAAATATATATTTTCTTATCTGCACCTGGGAACATGTGGGATCTTAGTTCTCCAGCCAGGGATTGGACTCGAGCCCCTTGCATTGGAAAGCAGGAAGTCCCAAGGCTGGCACACTTTTGACAGGGTTCTTGAGGGCTCAGGACCCAGAGATAACAAGGAGCATTTCTGGGAGGGAAAGCCCTGGTCTATGGCTGCTCACAGTGAGACCCAGGTCCACACGGTTTTCACGCTCCAGGCCTCAGAGATCAGCACACCCATCCCCTGTCCTCTAGATGAGGCCCCTCAGGGGAGAGGGGTCCTGCCAGGCCCCAGATGCCAAGACCAGCCAGGTGCTGGTTACCGCCCCACACCGGACCCCAGGAGTTAGCCCCTCCTTCTCCATTTGTGCTGTGTCCAAATACCACATTGGCTTTGTTATCACTTTTTGTAAATCAACTTACTTCTTAACCTATTCCAATTCCAAAGAAGGGCAATGCCAAAGAATGTTCAAACTACTGCACAATTGCAATCATCTCAATGCTAGAAAAATAATACTCAAAATCCTCCAAGCTAGGCTTCAATGGTCCATTAACCGAGAACTTCCTAATGTTCAAGATGGATTTACAAGAGGCAGAGGAACCAAAGATCAAATTGCCAACATCCATTGAATGATTGAAAAGGCAAGAAAATTCCAAAAAAAACATCTACTTCTGCTTTATTGACTATGTAAAGTCTTTGACTGTGTGGAGCACAACAAATTGTGGAAAATTCTTCAAGAGATGAAGACCAGACCACCTTACCTGCTTCCTGAGAAATCTGTATGCAGGTCAAGAAGCTACAGTTAGAACCAGACACGGAACAATGGGCTGGTTCCAAATTGGGAAAGGAGTATGTCAAGGCTGTATATTTTCACTTTGCTTATTTAACTTACATGTAGAGTATATCATGTGAAATGCCAGCCTGGATGAAGCACAAGCTGGAATCAAGATTGCCTGGAGAAGTATCAATAACCTCAGATACACAGATGACACCACCCTTATGGCAGAAAGTGAAGAGGAACAAAGGGCCTCTTGATGAAAGTGAAAGAGGAGAGTGGAAAAGCTGGCTTAAAACTCAGAAAACTAAGACCATAGTATTCAGAGGTTTCCCCATAGCAAATAGATGGGGAAACAATGGAAACAGTGACAGGCTTTCTTTTCTTGGACTCCAAAATCACCGCAGATTGTGAGTGCAGTCATGAAATTAAAAAACACTCACTCCTTGGAAGAAAAGCTATGACCAACCTAGACAGCATATTAAATAACAGAGACATTGCTGACAAAGGTCCATCTAGTCAAAGCTATGATTTTTCCAATAGTCACGTATGGATGTGAGAGTTGGACCATAAAGGAAGCTGAGTGTCGAAGAATTGGTTTTTGAACTGTGGTGTTGGAGAAGACTCTTGAGAGTCCCTTGGACCGCAAGGAGATCAAACCAGACAATCCTTAAGGAAATCAGTCCTGCATATTCTTTGGAAGGACTGATGCTGGAGCTGAAGCTACAATACTTTGGCCACCTGATGCAAAGAACTGACTCATTGGAATAGACCCTGATGCTGGGAAAGACTGAAGGCAGGAGAAGGGGATGATGGAGGATGAGATGGTTGGATGGCATCACCGACTCGATGAACATGAGATTGACCAAGCTCTGGGAGTTGGTGGTGGACAGGGAAGCCTGGCATGCTGTAGTCCATGGGGTCACAAAGAGTCGGGCATGGTTGAGTGACTGAACTGAACTGAACTGAACATCTTAAGTAATGTCAGCCTTCAAATCAGTCTTTCAATGTACTTAGGTTTCTTCTCCCCTCGCAAAGATAATTCATGGAGATGAAGACGGTTTGGATAGCTCCTGACTTATGGAGTGAAGCTTTGTTCTGCAGCTGCCCACTGGGTGGTCCCGAGGCTGCTGTGAGGTGGCCCCAGCCCAGGAGGACAGGGTTGGTCAGGCTGTTCTCTGGGAGCCAGGCTGCCCTGGGCTGATCTCAAGCACAGCCCCACAATCTTTGTTAAAATGTCTTTTTCTTTGTAAATCCAGGTCATGTGCTGTGACTGACCCATCTTCATACGACTGAGGGTTCATTAGAGTAGAGTGGGCTTCATCTTCCCCTGTGTCTTGTCCAAGTAGCCACCTTTATACCCATGACACCTGGTGTCTGAAAGTCTACATTGTCTTGGGATGTGCACATTCACATTTAGTATTTATGTGACAGAATCCCCCCATCCTCTTGCCTTCCACCTTTTTCTGCTTTAGTGTGACACTTGCTACCAATATAAGGCTAGATTTTGCTTTTGTGTCCAATCTGACAGTCTCTGTGGAGTACATGTATGTTTATTGTTTCCACTGAACTATGAGAATTTAATTCCACCTTTTAATTTTTGCCCTGGATTTTTCTAGACTTCTATTTTCCCTCTCCTTCCTAACTCCTATTAGAATGACTAAAATTTTCTGTCTTCCCTTTTCCTCTTCCTAGTGGTTTGGAAATTATTATTGGCTGATAACAGTAGGCCTGCTAAGTAGCTTCAATTGTGTCTGACTCATTGTGACCCCATGGACTGTAGCCCACCAGACTCCTCTGTCCTTGGGGATTCTCCAGGCAAGAATACTGGAGTGGGTTGCCATTTCCTTCTCCAGGGGATCTTCCCAACCCTGGGATGGAACCCACATCTCTTATGTCTCCTGCATTGGCAGGCGGGTTTTTTTTTTTTTTTAATCACTAACACCGCCTGAGAAATCCTCCCAAGGATACAACCACATGCTAATCCCCAGAACCTGTGAATATCATCTTTTAGCAAAAGATGTGATTAGGTTGATGATCTCGAGACCAGGAGCTTATCCTGGGCCCTCTCAGTTCAGTTCAGTTGCTCAGTCGTGTCCGACTCTTTGAGACCCCATGGACTGCAGCACGCCAGGCTTCCCTGTCCATCACCAACTCCCAGAGCTTTCTCAATTCATGTCCATCGAGTCAGGGATGCCATCTAACCATCTCATCCTCTGTTGTCCCCTTCTCCACCTGCCTTCAGTATTTCCCAGCATCAGAGTCTTTTCCAATGAGTCAGTTCTTCACATCAGGTGGCCAAATTATTGGAGTTTCAGCTTCAACATCAGTCCTTCCAAAGAATATTCAGGACTGATTTCCTTTAGGATTGACTGGTTGGACCTCCTTGCAGTCCGAGTGACTCTCCAGAGTCTTCTCCAACACCACAGTTTAAAAGCATCAATTCTTTGACACTCAGCTTTCTTTATAGACTAACTCTCACATTCATACATGACTATTGGAAAAACCATAGCTTTGACTAGACGGACCTTTGTCAGCAAAGTAATGTCTCTGCTTTTGAATATGCTGTCTAGGTGGTCATAGCTTTTCTTCCAAGGAGCAAGCATCTTTTAATTTCATGGCTGCAGTCACCACCTGCAGTGACTTTGGAGCCCAAGAAAAGAAAGTCTGTCACTTCACTGTTTGCCCGTCTATTTCCCATGAAATGATGGGACTGGATGCTATGATCTTCGTTTTCTGAATGTTGAGCTTTAAGCCAACTTTTTCACTCTCCTCTTGCACTTTCATCAAGAGGAGCTTTAGTTCTTCACTTTCTGCCATAAGGGTGGTGTCATCTGTGTATCTGAGGTTATTGATATTTCTCCTGGAAATCTTGATTCCAGCTTGTACTTCATCCAGCCCAGCATTTTGCGTGATGTACTCTGCATATCAGTTAAATAAGTAGGGTGACAGTATACAGTCTTGACATACTCCTTTCCCAATTTGTAACCAGTCTGTTGCTCCATATCTGGTTCTAACTGTTGCTTCTTGACTTGCATACAGATTTCTCAAGAGGCAGGTAAGGTGGTCTGGTATTCTCATCTTTTTCAGAATTTTCCAGTTTGCTGTGATCTACACAGTCAAAAGACTTTAGCATAGTCAATAAAGCAGAAGTAGATGTTTTTCTGGTATTCTCTTGCTTTTTCGATGATCCAATGGATGTTGGCAATTTGATCTCTGGTTCCTCTGCCTTTTCTAAATCCAGCTTGAATGGTTTGAAGTTCATGGTTCATGTACTATTGAAGCCTGGCTTAGAGAATTTTGAGCATTACTTGAGCACCCAGGCTCTCTGGGTGGCCCTAAATGCAATCACATATATCCTTATAAGAGAGAAGCAGAGGGAGTTTTCCAACAGACCTGGACAGACAGTAGTAGATATAATGGTCATCTGAGTTAAATTCACCCATTCCAGTCCATCTTAGTTCACTGATTCCTAGAACGTCGATGTTCACTCTTGCCATCTCCTGTTTGACCAATTCCAATTTGCCTTGATTCATGGACCTAACATTCCAGGTTCCTATGAAATATTGCTCTTTACAGCATCAAACCCAGGGCAAAGGCTAATAGAGTTCTGTCAAGAGAACACACTGGTCGTAGCAAACACCCTCTTCCAACAACACAAGAGAAGACTCTACACATGGACATCACCAGATGGTCCACACCAAAATCAGATTGATTATATTCTTTGCAGCCAAAGATGGAGAAGCTCTATACAGTGAGCAAAAAACAAGACTGGGAGCTGACTGTGGCTC
>NW_011494878.1:481055-481893 GCF_000754665.1 Bison bison bison | reverse complement strand
AAGTGAGAAATAGATTTAAGGGACTAGATCTGATAGATAGAGTGCCTGATGAACTATGGATGGAGGTATATGACATTGTACAGGATACAGGAATCAAGACCATCCCTAAGAAAAAGAAATGCAAAAAAGCAAAATGGCTGTCTGAGGAGGTCTTACAAATAGCTGTGAAAAGAAGAGAAGCGAAAAGCAAAGGAGAAAAGGAAAGATATACCCATTTGAATGCAGAGTTCCAAAGAATAGCAAGGAGAGATAAGAAAGGCTTCCTCAGCGATCAATGCAAAGAAATAGAGGAAAACAACAGAATGGGAAAGACTAGAGATCTCTTCAAGAAAATTAGAGGTACCAAGGGAACATTTCATGCAAAGATAGGCTCAATAAAGGACAGAAATGGTATGGGCCTAACAGAAGCAGAAGATATTAAGAAGAGATGGCAAGAATACACAGAATAACTGTACAAAAAAGATCTTCATGACCCAGATAATCACGATGGTGTGATCACTTACCTAGAGCCAGACATCCTGGCATGTGAAGTCAAGTGGGCCTTAAGCATCACTATGAACAAAGCTAGTGGAGGTGACGGAATTCCAGTTGAGCTATTCCAAATCCTGAAAGATGATGCTGTGAAAGTGCTGCACTCAATATGCCAGCAAATTTGGAAAACTCAGCAGTGGCCACAGGACTGGAAAAGGTCAGTTTTCATTCCAATCCCAAAGAAAGGCAATGCCAAGGAATGCTCAAACTACCATACAATTGCACTCATCTCACATGTTAGTAAAGTAATGCTCAAAATTCTCCAAGCCAGGCTTCAACAATACATGAACCGTGAACTTCTAGATGT
>NW_011494878.1:480128-480955 GCF_000754665.1 Bison bison bison | reverse complement strand
AACTTCTAGATGTTCATGCTGGTTTTAGAAAAGGCAGAGAAACCAGAGATCAAATTGCCAACATCCTCTGGATCATGGAAAAAGCAAGAGAGTTCCAGAAAAACATCTATTTCTGCTTTATTGACTATGTCAAAGCCTTTGACTGTGTGGATCACAATAAAATGATGGAAAATTCTGAAAGAGATGGGAATACCAGACCACCTAACCTGCCTCTTGAGAAACCTGTATGCAGGTCAGGAAGCAACAGTTAGAACCTGACATGGAACAACAGACTGGTTCCAAATAGGAAAAGGAGTATGTCAAGGCTGTATATTGTCACCTTGCTTATTTAACTTATATGCAGAGTACATCATGAGAAACACTGGGCTGGAGGAAGAACAAGCTGGAATCAAGATTGCCAGGAGAAATATCAATAACCTCAGATATGCAGATGACACCACCCTTATGGCAGAAAGTGAAGAGGAACTAAAGAGCCTTTTGATGAAAATGAAAGAGGAGAGTGAAAAAGTTGGCTTAAAGCTCAACATTCAGAAAACGAAGATCATGGATCTGGTCCCATCACTTCATGGGAAATAGATGGGGAAACAGTGGAAACAGTGGCTGACTTTATTTTTGGGGGCTCCAAAATCATCACTGCAGATGGTGACTGCAGCCATGAAATTAAAAGACGCTTACTCCTTGGAAGGAAAGTTATGACCAACCTAGACAGCACATTAAAAAGCAGAGACGTTACTTTGCCAACAAAGATCCGTCTAGTCAAGGCTATGGTTTTTCCAGTGGTCATGTATGGATGTGAGAGTTGGACTAAAAAGAAAGCTGAGTGCCAA
>NW_011494878.1:477390-480021 GCF_000754665.1 Bison bison bison | reverse complement strand
CTTGGACTGCAAGGAGATCCAACCAGTCCATTCTGAGGGAGATCAGCCCTGGGATTTCTTTGGAAGGAATGATGCTAAAGCTGAAACTCCAGTACTTTGGCCACTTCATGCGAAGAGTTGACTCATTGGAAAAGACTCTGATGCTGGGAGGGATTGGGGGCAGGAGGAGAAGGGGATGACAGAGGATGAGATGGCTGGATGACATCACTGACTTGATGGACGTGAGTCTGAGTGAACTCTGGGGGTTGGTGATGGACAGGGAGGCCTGGCGTGCTGCCATTCATGGGGTCTCGAAGAGTCGGACACGACTGAGCAACTGAACTGAACTGAACTGAACTGCACAGACAAGAAGGCCTTATGAAAACTGGCAGAGATTGAAGTAACTATAAGCAAGTAATGCTAGGACAGCCACCAGAAGCTGGATGAGGCAAGGAAAGATTCTCCCATAAATCCTCAGGAGGGAGCCTTCTTGATTGACACTTGCTTTCTGTCTTCTGGCCTCCAGAACTGTAGGAGAATACATTTCTGTTGTTGCAAACCACCAACTTTGTGTTAACTTGTTAGAGCAGTCACAGGAAACTAATACAGCACTTATCTTGTCTATTTCTATTACTTTAGTAAGTTGCACTGAAATTCTCTGCCTGTATGCTGGAGCATGTAGACTCTTCATGGACGTAGTTAACATCACTCCCTGGTCCTCCTGAGTGGGCTGGACTTTGCTCCTCAGTATATCAATTCCCATTTTCTCTCATGGGCCCAAGCTCTTGACACCTCTCCTGTAGGTACCTTTAAAACTGGAAGCAGGCCAAGATGCTACATTCACCAAAGGGCCAATTTATGGAAAATCAATTTGCTGAAACTCAATTTTTCAAAAAATCAATTTGCTGAAGACAGAATTTGCCAGATGACCAATATGCCAAATTTACTAATTTAAGAAATGTCTGTTTGTTTGGTGATAATAAAGTGTGCAGCTATTGGGTGGTATAACTTTTAACAGTTTCTAAAGATTTCTGTGAAGTTTTAGCTGACTGTTGTGTTTCCTGGCAGCCCCCTAAGGAAGGCCCAGCTCACCGAATGCTGAGGTCGCAGAGTGCAGTTAGTCTTTTGTGAGTGTATCCAAGCCTTGGTCCTGGCTAGGCAGCCATTCCTCTGCCCGGCTCCAGTCAGCACAGCATCAGATCAGCACCTGGGATTCCACTCTGATTTCTCACTCTTCATTTCTGTTCTTGGGAATGCCTCTCACCTTCTCGAAAGCTCAGCTATGCATTTAAAGGTTGTTTGTAATATATTTCCCAGTCTTTCTAAGTCCTGTGTGGAGGGGGATGGGGTGGGGTAAAAGATGTCTGAGGTCTCCAGGATTGAAACAGAGCCTGCTGTGCCCTTTTTGTGGACAAGGAAGCTGAGGCTGGCATCAGGAAACCCACCCTACAACAGTCCTGCAGTCACTGGGGTGCAGCTGAGATTTGACCCTGGGTATGCCTCCTCAGGGCTTCCCAGATGGCGCTAGTGGTAAAGAACCCACCTGCCAATGAAGGTAGACATAAGAGATGTGGGTTCAATCCCTGGGTTGGGAAGATCTCCAGGAGGATGGCATAGCAACCCACTCCATATTCTTGCCTGGAGAATCTCATGGACAGAGGAGACTGGTGGGCTATGGCCCATAAGGTCACAAAGAGTCGGACACAACTAAAGCAACTTAGCATGCACACACTGCCTCCTGGTTCAAAGAATCTTCCTTTGAATATTCAAATCCTCATCATGGTCCACAGAGTGGCTTTGAGGAGGAGGGGCTGTGAGCCCCCTGTGGCTCCAGGGCTCTCTAGTTGGGCAGATGGGTAGATGACTCTACCCATCGCAGGGACCTGGCAGCTACGATATACATTTTCAGTAGATTGTCACCGCAGGTGTGACACTCAGCACTCGTGCAGTTTGCAGATGAGTAACTGAGGCTCAGAGTGGCAAAAACGGCCTCTACCTTCCCCTGCTTGGCGAATGGCAGAGCTGGAATGCTCATCTAGTCTCCTGAGTCCTCAGAAGCTGGCAGTGTCCACGGTGATGTGTCTCCACTCTCACACTGCGGTACAAGATGACCCGTGAGACAGAGGGCAGGGCGCAGGGGGTGGGGCCAGGCCTGAGCCAGCGCTGCAGCTCAGGGCAGCCCGGCCCAAAGAGAGATGGCTGCGGTTCCCTACACCTTGGTGGGGCCACCACCATCGGTGAGTGGGGGTGCCTCTTATGGCGTCGGGAGAGCAGAAACCTCCCCAGGCTTCCAGCCATGGAATCCATGTGGGGACTTTGAATTCCAGTTAGGAAGCCTCCTCCAACCCCCACTGCCACCAACGTGTCTGGGGAAAGCAGCCCAATGCTGGGCTTTCTCTGGTCTCAGTCTCCTGGCATATAGAACAGGGTAGGATTGCCTGCCCTGCTTCTCTTAAGTCCAGGCTTTGCTGTGCCTGGTTTCCCCACTCCTGAGAAGGTGTTAGTGCAGAGGCCATGGGCAATGACTGTCAGGAACCTCCCAGAATTAGTGGGGGGATGAACCAGAGCTGGAAACAGATGGACCAGAGCTGGTGTTGGGAATGCCAACAGCTTCAACCCTGCTTGTCCACTTGGGCATCTTGGTTGTGACTA
>NW_011494878.1:460660-477265 GCF_000754665.1 Bison bison bison | reverse complement strand
TGACTACTGTGTTGAGAAAGATCCTGAGAACTCATCTGGGCTGCAAGTGATTACAACAATGCCCTCCTCGGGGGGCACGGGTGACTCTGTGTAAGTGCCAGCTTCGCTGCCCACCTCGTCTCCACGGATGGCTGTGATGAAGGTATAGCAAGAAGGAAAGGGCCCGCAGGCTCTGCTGTGGGCCCAGATCTCCTGGCCCCAGCCTGGCACCCCGTGGAACCACCCCAGCTGGTTCTTGGGCCTCTTCTTCTGAGTGGTGGCAGGTTCTGCTGTGCTGGCTCCCTCTCGGGCATGCGGGTTAATATGCTGTTACATATTGCATGAGGCAGCCTGCTGATAAAGCACCCGAGATTCTTGCTTACAGGCAACCCAGCCCCTGGACTCAATGCCCGGAGGGTCCCATTAGCTCGGCTCTTGGGTCGATCGCACCTTGGAAAGGCCCAGCTAGACCGAGCCTGAGGTCCTCCCTGAACACTTAATGTCAGAGGAACAGGCTTCCTGTCCACCGCAGGCCAGAGCTCCGGGCACCTGAGCTATTGCTGTGGGAAGCAGAGCCCAGCTGTGCCCAGCTGGCAGCCCAGAGCAAGGGGAATGTGGGGGCTGCCTCTGAATCCCCATCCCCTTGGAGTGGTGGTCACAGGCCGCCGTGACCTTCTTTGATCCACCTTGCCTCACCCACCCCTGCCTGGGGCTGCACCCCTTCTCTGTCACCCCCAAGCCTCAGGCTTGGCTGCCTCAATCAGCTGATCTTTAAGCCACTGACCCTCACCTTCACCCTGAGCGAGCTCAGGCAACACCTCACAGACTGTCCTCACTGGTGGCCGACACACCAGGGAGAATGCACTGGTGGAAGGAACTCTCACAGGAGAGCTGGCAGCAGCTTCATCTTGTCCAGAAGCCTGTATGGCCATCTCTGTGGCCTGCAGGGCCCGGCCAGCGTGATCCTGCTTCCTGACCAGAATTGAACCTTTCCCAGACCAGAATCTGGGTAGACCAGAATCTACCTTTCCCAGAATTGAACCTTGACCTGGACCTGTTTGGATGAAGAGACAAGGTTGGGGGCGGGGGGGCTTGCTTCCTCGTGGTGACACAGGGAGTTCTGGGAGTCCCTGGCCAACTGCTGCCCCCTCAGGCTTGCCCTCTGGTCATCTCTGTGAAGCAGCCCACAGGGCAGGTGGTGGACATGGGTGTCCCATGCAGCCTGGAGAGGGGTCTGCAGGGCTGCATTTAGCGGACCCATGGGGAACACCTCACCTCCACTGGCAGTCGCTGCACCACGAGAGGTCTGGGCTTCTTGGCTGGCCGTGAGGGGGTGATGGGCCTGGGCCTGGCAGAGGGGGCGGCCTTCAGTCAGGAGTTCCTTCTTCCGTGTGGGCCTGTGTCTACCTGAACCCCCCACACAGTGAGCCCCTCTGGGCCTGCCCCTGCCTAGATGTGACAAGGGGTCCCCACAGCATTCTCGGGTCCACCCTAGAGTGCTCACATCCTGCTGAAAGTCTGGGGTTAAGCTCTCCAGCTGGTTTCTCTGAGCTGGTGTTTTCAGAGGAAGGGACCTTGGTCTCTGAATCACGCGGGGTTCACTCTGCAGCCCAGAACAGGCAGTGGTGTGAGCTGGGGGTGAAGGAAGGAGGTCACAGCTAAGGCACCTGCTTGTATGGCTGAGACATGGGCTCCTCCTCCATGGAGCTGACTGGCACCCCTGGTCCCTACCCACAGGGAAGCCCTGATACCAGCTGCCCCACCACTTTGCACAGGCCCTCTGGCTCCTAGGCCTGGTCCGGCCCTGGGTGCCAGGGTGCAGCCCACTCAGCTGCCCCTCAGCCCCCAGCCTCTATCTGGGCCAGCACAGGGATCCAAACTTTCTGGAATCAGGAGTCCAGGAGAAATCTGCTGCCCTTGCCCCATCCCCAACTCCAGGGAATGAAACGAGGTCACAAGCAAAAACCACACAGGCTTCTATCAACTCCCTGTCCTTGGAGTTACCACAAGGGTCTGTGGAAACAGGATGCCAGCCCCTGGCCCAGCATTGTGAAGGAAGGTGCAGATGGTCATCACTACCCCCTCATTTCTTCCCCGACAGGAGCGCTGTCCGTAAACGTGTCTTCATATATCACTGCACTGAACTACAGAGGGGACCTGGTGAGAGGCAGCTAAATGCTAGGAGCTGACAGACACGAACCTCCCGGCCTGGCGAGTCTCCAAGTTCCAGACAGCAGGCCCAGATTGGGGGCAGGGATGAGGGACAAAGAGCCCCTGGCCCCACTGGGCCCGCAGAGTGTCCGAAGGTCGGGGTAGGGGGGAGGGTGCTGTGACCCTCATGCTCCAACTGTATGAAGGGACCTGCTCAAGGCTGCCATAGCCAGCTGGGCCGGGCCAGGCGGGGGATCCCTGAGTTGTGAGCCACTGTCTCTCTGATGTCTGGCCTGGCCTGGCCTGGATTCCACTCCCCACAACTGGTCACACTCGATGGCCCAGGGCTTGTGTGTCTCATGGGCCTTCCTTCCAGCACCTTTACAGCCTGGAGTCAGCAGGGTGCTGGGTGCAGTGATGCTGCAAGGGTGGGCTTAGTGTCCGAGCCCAGCACTGGCCACAAGGAGACCAGGTTCTCCTCCAGCTGCTGTTGTTGGCAGGGGCTTCTGTGGGAATAAGGACAGTGTCCTGCCGGAGGCCCAGGGAGAAGAGTCAAGTGATGGCTGCGGAGCTGAGCTGGCCAACCCTCAGCTCCAAGACCACGGAGGACACTTTGCCTCAGTCGTCAGGCAGGGCCCTTCCAGCGGGCCTGGCCAGAGACCTCCTGGGCAGGCCTCGTCCCTCCTGTCCTTCACCTTATCACGGCCAGCCTTCTGCACTCGGCAGAAACGTCAGCAGTCCTCACGTCTCCCCACGGCCACCTGCCAGGCCCCTGAAGCCCTCCTGGGAGCTGTCCCCGAGTGCCCTGCTGAGCACACACACAGCCCAGCTCACACTCTGCCAGGGATGTGGGTGCCAGTGCAGCTCCCCAGCAAGCTTCTCCAGGCAGGGCCTTGGCCACCGTCTGTGACACGCCTGAGCAAGGGGCTCACGGAAGGACAAGGGCAAAGGCGGCCATGAGGCCCACGTTCTCCGAGCTCTGGGTCTCATCTGGTCCCCCCACACTCACCTTGTCCTTGCTACACCCATGGGGAGATGGGTGAAGGGAGGTGGGATCTCAGGCCTCGGGCTACAGAGAGAACTGAGGCCTAGGCCCTGGCTCCTGCCGCCACTCACGCTCTTTGCACACTCATGAGGGCCGCTGTGGGAAATGGCCACCCTTTGGAGATTCTGAAAAGCAGAGGCTGGATATCCCAGTCTCCTACCCTATCACCCCATGTCCCCTCCACGCAGGGGCTCTGAGACACCAGGGTCGCAGGGGAGTCCCCCCCTGCAGACTGTGTTCTGGAGGGGCCCAGGCTCACCCACAGCCCAGTACGCGAGCACTCTCAAATCCTGTGCTGGACCTGGGTGGGATTGAGCCTTCTTCTTTCTCCTTCTCAGTCTGGGGCCCAGGTCTGAGGCCCCTGCCTCTCTCCTGGCTGCCTTTCCTCCCAGCCCCTGTGCTAATAGGGAGAGCTCCCATTAAGGCTGATGACAGGAACTGCCACCCAGGAGACACCCTTTGATCTCAAGGCAGCAGGAAGCAAAGGGTCAAGGAGGGTTGCCCTTCTAACAGATACCAGTGTTGAGCAGCTCCCTGACTGTCCTGGACATGGGGGTGGCAGGTGAGGGGACAGGCAGGCCTCTGACCTGAATGGGACTGCGTGCAGAGGAAGGGGCCAGTCCAGGGAGGTCCTGGGGGGCACCCCAGAGCAGGCTTAGTGCACCCTAGTATCCCTTGACCAATCATGAGGGCTGTCAGCTCTGGGAGGCTGGGCTGATCATTTTCCAGAACCTCTCTTGGAATTCTCCCTGCCCTTGCCACAGTTACAACCCTTAGGAGACTACGAGCTGCACTGACACTCCTTAAAACACTTCCCGCACAGTGATGCCTCCAGGCTGCCAGTCCTGAGCAGCAGGGACCCCTCAGCTTCCTTCTTGAGAAATCTGATGCTCCCCCAACCGGTTGAGCCGAGGTCTGAACACCCTCCTGATGCAGTCTGCATTTAAAGGAAGCCCTAAGGGAAGCCTGAAGAAGTTAGGGGTCCCAGACTCCAAGCTGGCAGGATGCTCTGAGCCATGAAGCGTTTTCTCAGGGAGAAACATTCCTGAGAAACATTCCTCCTCAAGGAGGGACACTTCCTGCCCTACAGCCCATGGTATCATAAACAATGGGCCCAGTTTGCTTGACTGGAGTCCTGGACTCATTTCCAAGAAGAAAGTTGCTCAGAGACTTCCCTGGTGCTCCAATAGCTAAGACTCAGCACTCCCAATGCATGGTGCTCAGATTCGATCCCTGGTCAGGGAACTACATCCCACATGCTGCAACTAAGAGCTCGGCATTGCTGTTGTTGTTTAGTCGCTCAGTCGCGTCCGACTCTGTGACTCTATGGACTGTAGCCCTCCTGGATCCTCTGTTCATAGGATTCTCCAGGCAAGAGCACCGGATGGGTTGCCAGGCCCTCTTTCCCGCTATCTTCCCGACCCAGGATTGAACCCACATCTCCGGCATTGTAGGCAGATTCCTTACTGCTGAGCCACGCTGCAATTAAAAGATCCTACATGCTGCAACAAAGATCGAAGATTCTGTGTGCTGCAATTAAGACCTGGCACAGACAAAATAAATAAATATTAAAAAAAAATTAAAGAAAAAAGAAAAGGAAGTTGCTCAGGCCATTGGCTCAAATTCCTGCACCTGGCCCTCACCATCCATGGGATCCTGGGAGGGTCAGGACACCTCGAGCCTTGGTTTTCTGCTTTGCAAGGTGGAGATGGGAAGCCTGGAGTTGATGGGAGGCTGAGCGAGGAGATGTGCTCAGGTGTCCTGGCTGTGCAGGGGGCAGGGGGGGGAGGGGGTGAGCCTCTGGGTATGGGGCCAGCACAAGCCTGCAGAAACCCAGCCTGGGAGCACCCGCCTGGTACTCCTGAGTCGATACCCTGGACTCCAGGAAAAGGGAGGGTCAGCAAAACAGGGCAGCACAGCGTTTGCTGAGACGCAGTGGAAACGTCCTGGGAGGTAAGCGCCAGGCCATAAACGTAGAAAGGAGTCCGGCAAGACCAACTAATGGTCCTTCAGTGGGAGAGGCAGACAGCTGGGATTCGCAGGCGGGCTTCCAGATCAATACTTGCGTGCTGATTTGCTGAAGAGGCTTTTATGAAGTTTAAGCAGAGTTCATTGTTAAATACTCTTATGTACAAAGGATGTGGGCGGCCGTATTAATTCCTTTTCTCTTACAGATCAATAATTACATTGCTGATTTGCTTAAAAGGCTCAGGTTGAGGCAGGGGTGAGGGAAGTGGGCCTCACGGCTCCAGAGAGCGTGGCTGCAGGTCCAGGAAGAACACGCTGGATCACCAGGGAACAGAAGGGGCTGGGTGATAGAGGGACATGTGGCAGCCAGTTCAGGGTCCCCTCCAATCCCCGAGCTTCCCTCTCCGTCCTCGCCTCTTCTTCCAGAAGCCCTTCTCTTGAAGCCAGGACAAGAGGGAGGTCCCGGCTCCCTTCACCCCACTTACAGGACCTCTGTCCTGACCTCCTCTGCTCTTTTGGACAGCTCATCCCACGGGTCCAGCTCAGAAGATCCAGGAGAGGAGGCTGGGCCCTGTGAGCCAGGACATAAGGGAGGGAGCGGGCAGGTCCCAGTGGACCAAGGCTGCAGAGGGGCCAGAGCTGACACAGTTCTCCAACAGCCAGGGAGATGATGAGCAACCTGGGCCCCGAGCCAGTGTCACACTCAGGCCGAGGGCAAGCCCTCCTCACAGGGGAGAAGGCAGGACAGGGTGGCTGCAGGCTTTTCTCGGCTTTGACTGTCAGCCTGGGTGTTCACGCTTCAATGTCACAAAGCTAACAGAGCACGGCTTGTTCACTGCTGACTGCCTTTAATCCCGGCCTTGTCTAGCAAAGTGTTTCCAGGCCCCAAAGCTGGGGTGGTCTACGTAAGAGCCCTGTAAGGTGGGAGGTAGGCAGGCTTGGGGCTGCTCTTTCCTGGCCCTGCAATAGGGTCCTGGCTGGGCCCCTGTTAACAGCGTGGAGGAGGCCCAGTGGGAGGAGCTCAGTCACCTGATGTTATCCATGCTCAGAAGTGGTAATGCACATTAAAAAGAAAGGAAGGAAGGGAGAGAGTGAGAGAGGGAGAGAGAAAAGAAAGAAAGAAAGCAGTGTGTGAAGAGCCATCAATTACTTCTCTTGTCTAGATGGTCAAGAGGTTTCCTTGTCCAGGCTTGGACTTAAATCATCTGTTGATGACTGGGTAGGGAAGCCCCCTGTCTGAACTCAGAGGTGAAGAGTGCCTATAATTAATCAATAATGTCTGCCATGGGCACAAAATTGGCAGTTGTGGAACATGTGTGATATATTTTTAGCTTCACAGGAGCCATAGAATCCTTTTGGCACCAAGAGTACTACATGGCTTGAAGTCTGGTTTGAAGAATCTTTTGAAAAATGCTGAGTCCTGGCTGAGGGGGATGCTGGGGTCCTGCCTGACCCCACACATGTACACAGGTGCACGGAGGCTGTCAGCAGGCTATTATGAATTCTAATTCATCTAATAGCCTGGTCAGGAAATAGAAAGGTATATTACAGATCATTAAGTGGGTGAAGGAATTTGACAACCTTTGATCCGAGTCGGGGAAATAGATGGTATGAATTAATTTGCCGGCTTGCGAAGAGAAGAAAAGTCATCCCTCAATAGTGACAGGCAGGGAGTTCAACCCCCAGGGGTCTGGTCCCAGGGAAGGCATGCAGCTGCAATTCTGGGAGCGGAGGCTGGGATGCACAGGGCAGGCGTCGGAGTACCGAGGTGTCCAGTCCAAGGCACAAAACTGTCCCTCACTTCACGATGGTTGGGGCACTGGCTCCCAGAGAATTTCCACTAAAGCAGAAACAGCCATCAGGGACAATACACCCACCAGGCACTCCTGTGTGCCAGGCCTGGGTGCGGTGTCGGGTCCATGACACCCAGCAGGGTCCCCAGGGGACTGGCTGCATCTTGATGGTGTGCTGACCCCGTGGGAGGCCAGGGACAAGGGTCGGGGCTGGGGCCGCGGGCTCACAGATCCAATGTCCACTCAGACACACTTCCACCGGGGTGGCCAGTAGGTGTTCACAAGGCACCTGCCTGATCTCCCTCCCCTCCCCCCACCCCAGGTGGAACATTCCAGTTTCTCAGGGTCCAAGCCTTGGTGTCTCCCAGTGCCTTTTCCTCCCTTCCCCCACAGCATGGCTTCCAGCAGACCCTGTGACCTGTACCTTCCTATACACCAGAATCAGACCTCCACTCACCCCCCTGCCCACCTACCTACCTGAGCCCTATCTTCTCTCACTCCGTTCCCGCACCAGCCCGTGCCTGTCCTTCTGTGCCTGCCTGCCCTACAGTCTGTCCCTTCCCACAAGCCACAAGTCCTTTGGAGGCTAAAGTCAGAACCCAGCAGTGGCCGCCCTCTTCCCCGCAGCAGCTTCTTGGATCTTGCCCTGTTCACCCTCCACTTCCTGTGCTCTGTTAGACCCGAGCTCATCTCTAACCCTCCGGGGCATACCTGGCCCTGGGTCTCCTCCTGCCTAGCACCTCCACACTGCCTTGGTGAACACTGTAGCCCTTTGGGCAGGATTCTGGTTTGTTTTGTCACTGTGGCATCTGAGTGCCCAGAGCTGGGCATGACGCACAGTGGGCCCTCAGTCAGTGTGTATTGATTGAGAGTGTCCAGGTCTGAACAAGAGTCTGCAAGGAGTGCAGCGTGGCCAGGGGAGGGCTGGCCAATGCGAGCCCGAGGGTGCTCGCATAGTCACAGGGGTGCAAGCACAGCATCATGGAGCCCCAGCATCTCCCGAACTGCAGTGAAGAATTTTAATAGCAAATGTGAGTGGGTATATATCTGGACAAAACTATAACTCAAAAAGATACACGCACCTCGATGTTCAAAGCAGCACCATTCATGACAGCCAAGACATGGAAGCAACCTAAACGTCCACCGACAGATGAATGGATAAAGAAGATGTAGCACATATATACAATGGAATACTACTCAGCCATAAAAAGGGAATCGTGCCATTTGCACCAATATGGATGCAGCTGTAGTGGTAAAGAACACACCTGCAATGCAGGAGACCTGGATTTGATCCCTGGGTTGGGAAGATCCCCTGGAGGAGGACATGGCAACCCACTCCAGTATTCTTCCCTGGAGAATCCCATGGACAGAGGAGCCTGGCAGACTATAGTCCACGAGGATGCAAAGAGCTGGACAGGATTGAAGCAATTTAGCATGCATGCACACAGATGCAATTAGAGATTATCATTCTAAGCGAAGTAAGTCAGAAAGAAAAAGACAGATACCATATGATATTACTTATATGTGGAATCTCAAATATGACATGAATGAACTTACCTACGAAACAGAAAGAGACTCACAGACGTAGAGGAGACTTGGGCTGCTGAGGGAGATGGGGAGAGAGGTGGGTGGTTGGGGTTAGCTGACATAAAGCCACTCGGTCGTGTCCGACTCTTTGTGACCCCGTGGACTGTAGTCTACCAGGCTCCTCTGTCCACGAGATTTTCCAGGCAAGAGTACTAGAGTGGGTTGCCACTGCCTTCTCCAGGGGATCTTCTTGACTCAGGGACTGAACTCAGATCTCCTGCATTGTAGACAGACGCTTTACCATATGAGCCACCAGGTAGCAGATGTAAGCTTTTACAATGGACAAATGTAAGCTTTTACAATGGATAAACAACAAGGCCCTACTGTATAGCACAGAGGACTATATTCAATATCCTATGATAAAACAGAATGAAAAGAATATATAAAAGAATGTATATACATGTTTAACTGAATCACTTTGCTATACAGCAGTAATTAACACAATATTGTATATCAACTATATTTCAATAAAAATAAATTTTTAAAAGACACCTAAAAAGGGGGAGTGAGAAGATTTTGCATTTAGAGGTTTAAGTTGGTAGTGGGCAGGACAGATTGGAGGAAGACAAAATGCAGGGCAAACAGTGAGGAGGCAGTGCCATGAGCCAGGCAGGAGTGGGAAACGAGTCAGCCAAAGGAGCGTGGGAGTGAGGGAGCTTGTGAGCAATTTTCTGGAGGGTTCTCGGCTTCCCTGCTCACCAGCTGTGTGGACTTGGACATGTTCCTTTATCTCTTCTTTTTTTTTTGACTACTGGAGTGGGTAGCCTATTCCTTCTCCAGGGTATCTTTCCAACCCAGGAATAGAACTGGGGTCTCCTGCGTTGCAGGTGGATTCTTTACCAACTGAACTATCAGGGAAGCCCTCCTTTATCTTTTCCCTCCTCAATTATCTCACCTATAAAACGGGCTGACAGTGGGAGTCTCTCCAGGGCAGACTGAGGTTCAATGAGGGAGGTGTGCAGAGAACCTGCTCACAGCCCAGGCCCCCAGGCTGAGCCTCTGCCCCGCGCTGCCGCAGACCCTGGAAGGAGCCGAGTGCACACCGCACCTCTGAGCTTCCTCCTCCCCTCCGTGGCCCTGTTCTCAGCCTGCCAGTTGATCGCTCAGAGGGCAGCGCCTTGACAGGCAATGAGATCTTTCTCTTGAAGAACACCCTGTGTTCAATGGAAACATGTCCTTAGTATGCAAGGGCGCTGGATCTGTTAACTTAGAGTACGTCGTCATGTTGCTGGACTGATTGTTCCTCAAATAGAATTACTTCCTACCATTACCCTCTAAAGAGACAGGCCCCGGGACACGGGCGAGAGGTGCTCGGAGACCAGCGCCAAATCAAATCAAGGACCTGGTTCTTTGGAGATGAGTCTGGCCCTGGGGTCCACGTGGCATCCATGTACAGGGGGACTGCCAGGATCCTCAATGGTGCCACTCTGCTACTCTCCCAGCCCCAAACCAAAGAGACTAGAGCTCCAGCTAGTAGAAGCGGTGTGGGGCAGGCTGACCAAGGGGACTGCTGAGTGAGGGAGGCAGCGGCAGGCAGGCACAAGCAGCACAAAAAAGAGGGACTCTGCTGAAGGTACATTTTGCTCTGAGTGGAGCCAAATGGATGGTGGCCTTGTGGCCCTGTGCCGCCTGCTCACCTCCCTGACTCCACGGCCCCAAACAGACTAAGCAGCTCAACATGAGTTGCATTAATAGTAATCAGACTGCACACTGTCCTAAGGACCTAGATGTATCCCTCATTTCATCCTCACAACGACATTGTAACTGCCCCCATTTTACAGATGAGGAAACAGAGGCACAGGAGGCCACTCAGTCAGCATATGCAGGGCACTGAGCACCTCCAGGGCCCTGTTCTGGGCATCACAACAAATGAGTTGAAGAGTCAAACAGCTGACACATCAGAGTGAAAGAGGGAAACTCACCATCAGTGTAAAAACAAATAACAAGGCCAGCTTGGCTCAGGCGGTGATAAGGATGTACAGAGGGGGACCCCAGGGAGGGACTCTGGCTGGGCTGGAGAGAAAGCCCCCGAGGCGATGTCTGAGTTGGAGGGAAGGAGGTTGCCTGCCGAGATAGGAGATAAAGTGCTCCAAGCAGAAGGCACAGCAAAGCAAAGACCCAGAGGCTGGGTGGACGCGGTGAGGTTGGCGAGGGCAGCCTGGCGGGAGCATCTGATGCAGGCACAGAGGTGGGAGAGGAGATGAAAGTGGAAGGGGAGTGAGGGCCCACAGAGAGTTCTGTAGGAGTGAGCAGCAGGGGTTGTCTTGGCTGCAGTGGCAGCTAGTGGTGGGATCAAGCCTGGAAGCAATGGGACCCAGTGTGCATTTGGGAAGATGATGCTGTGGGGGATGGATGTGGGGTGGAGGTGGGTGAGTGTGCAGGCTGGCTGGACTGGGATGGCAGCTGAGGTGACAGAGCAGATGAATCCTCAAGAGATGGGTCTGAGTGAGGTGTCCCTGTGCTGAGCTATCCTGAAGGTGGGCAACAGAGCTTCCTTGGTTGGGTGTGGGGGTGAGGCGATGGTGGTGAGGGGACTCAAAGAGGGTTTGACCTGAGTAGCAGGAGTGGGTCAGTTCAGACAGGAAGACTGGGGGTGGATCTCAGTCTGGTTCTGGGTCCTGGGTACCACATGCTACAGGCGTCAAGGGGATGCAAAGAGTGCATTTGGCAGATGAGACTCAGCTGAAGACAGGCGGGGCCTAGGAGAGGGGGGCCCAGGGAGAGGCGGGGCCCGAGCCTGAGTCCAAGTAGCCAGCGCAAGGTGGCAACGGAGTAGCGGGGCTGAGACCACAGCAGGACCCTCCTGGCTCTACCTGGGCTCTGCCAGTTCACACAGCTCCACACATAGCTCCCTTCAGCCCTGTGCTGCCCTTCCTTCCCCTGCCTGGGCTGGAGCCCAGGCCCCCCGAGCATATGTCACCCGCCTCCTCCGACCCCCACCAGGACGGTGCCCTGGGCCTGCCTGTCAGAACAGAAGAGGACGCACGTTATCTCATCTGTCCCTGTACCCCCATAGCACTTAGCAAAGAGTAGACATTCTAAGTGCTTGCTCCACTAAATTGAATAAACCAGGGCATTTTCTTATCTTATTCCTGCTCAGAAGTGGGCTGGCCTCCACTCACATCAGGATCCAACATTCAGCACGCTCCATTCTGTGGGGCCCAGTGCACGCGTGCCAGATTAGGATCGCGGTCAATATCTGTTTTATTGTCCTTCCACACCAGCACAGCAGAGAGTGATCGATCGCCCTCCTGGCTGTTGATAAGGCACGTTCTCCGCTCGGGCAGACAAGCCTTCAGGCGCCAGAGCTGAGACCCCGCAGCCTCCTGGCCCCCCACCTCCCTGGCTTCAGAAAGCTCTGCCCTCTGTCAGTGGGCCCTCCAGTCTGGGATGACTCAGAAGGGAGCTCCTGTGGTGGGGGCACAGCAGCCCCTGGCATCTGATTTGGGACTGGCCTGGGAACAAGGTGGCCCTGGTCATGGTGGAGGATGCTGGGTGGAGGATGCTCCTACATGGCGGAGGAGGCCACCCCTCATTGGCCTCCTGGGTGAGAGCCACTAGTTCTCATATGTCACCCATCACTGTTGAGCCCTACACCTGAGTTAGCATTCAGAAATGGCCCCCCTCTGCCCACAAGTCATCCTCCCTGTGCACAAAGTTGCTACCTCACCACGCTCAGGGCTGCCCCCTGGGGAGTGTTTCCTGGACCTGTCAGAATAGAGCTCCCCAGACTTCCTTGATGGTCCAGTGGTTAAGACTCCATACTTCTAATGCAGGGGGTGTAGGTTCGATCCCTAGTCAGGGAACTTAGATTCCACATGCTGTGCTGTATGGCCAAAAACCCACAACAAACAAAACAGAATAGAGTCCCCTGCCCTGGCCGGGAATGGGGGGTGTGGCACAGCACAGACTTCGGGGGCCTGGAATACAGCAGGGTCTGCTCAGCTATGGCTCAAGACACTGAGGACCAGCCCTTTTCATTCTGTCTCACCTGTATACTTTTTGCTTCCCCCAGCCCTCCTTGATCCTGGCTGGACAGGACGTGTGCCCCTCTCCTGGGGTTCAAGCCCAGACTTTTTGTGTCCTGCCACCTCAGAGCCCCCAGCTTTGCCCTGTGGCCCTCGGTGCAGACTGGAACTGAGCCAAGGATGGGGATCGTAGAGTCTGACCGGCAGGGACCCGGTCCTTCTCCTCACCCCATGTATGTGCCAGCAGAGCTGTAGGACTCAACTTGAGGTCTTGGTCAATCCTTAGAGTGACTCGAGAGAAAGATACATTTATTCCCATTTCACAGATGAGGAATTAAGATTCAGAAGCTCCTGGTCCCTTTCTACGAGGGAACTTCTTTGCTTCTGAAAGGAGGACCTTCTCCTTCTTTGCTCCTTAAAGGAGCATTCCTCTTCCAGGTGGGCCTGCCCCCGCGGACAGACACTGAGTATCTCCTGCTTTGTTCAGTCCTCCAAGCATCTGGGGAGACATGTGGTATGTTGGCCTCCGGGGTCTGCGCCCTGGGTGTCCCGGCCGCCATTCAGTACCTAGGCTGGGTACCAGCATCCCTTTCCTTGGCCCTGACCTTCCCCTGTGTGCAAAAGGGATGTGGGCAGGGGCAGCACACAGTGCCTTTACCTGAAGCTGTAATGGCCCCTCTGCATACCTGCACAGCTTAGAGGCAGGGAGGCTCCCACGGCTTGTTCCAAAGTGAGCTGCTTTGGGTCTCACCCTCTGCTCCGGGCCAGACAGTCCAGTTCCGACAGCACTGGCCAGTGACAGCGTTAGCTAAGGTACCTGGAGACACTGCTGAGTCTCCCATCCAGGGGCCTGGATTCTCCAAGCCAAACGGGATGAAGAGAAGATCCCAGAAGGAATTTCTGAGTAGAAAGACCCCCTTGGAGCTCATTAAGAGGCCTGGTCTTTTCACCTCGGGGCTCTGTCCCCCTCAGAAGCCCCTCTTCCCATTCCCTGTCCCCACCGCACCCTGCTGCTTCTCAGGCTGGAACAATCACGTCCATTAGTTGTCATAGCAACCAAGACAGGGCGAAGTCATTTTCTAGAGGGCCCTGTGCAAATTATGGCATTACACCAACTTATTGCCAATCTTTTTAATTAAAACATTTTGCTTTCAACTCTACTAATGGCAGAGATCAGTAAACAGGGAAGATTGAATTACTGATATTGAAGCTCCCACATCTCTTAAAAGGCTTAATTACTGGTGGGACCACAGTGAGGCCAGAGAAAGGTTGCTAACAAGCAGGTGGGCCTCACGCATGAAGAGGCCAGCCCCTGTGAAGGTGACCAAACAAAGCCCAGGGCACTGAAAAGATACATATTACAAAAAAATTGTTTTAGAACTCTTAAAGGACATAAAAAGCTGCTAGAGTTATGGCTACAATTCAGCTTCCAGGAACTATGTCACATTGCTGGCTGCTCAGTTTGTGTTTAATTAAATTGCCTGGCCTGATACCTGGAGGCAGAACCCTGTGTCCATGCATCCATGGTGTGTGGCTGATGGTAAGGGGGTGACTTGCTTCAAAGGCCCCTCCCAATCTCCTCCTGCAGTTAACATCCATCTAACCAAAGTCCCCAGGGAGCACTTTCCCTCCCAGCAGGCCCCATCAGGGTGGCTAGAAGTGGCTCAGCAGGAAATGCCCTCAGATGGGCCTCATTTAGTGAAGGGAAAACAAAGGCCCCAGAGAGAAGGGTCACACTGAGGCTCCTTCTGTGTATAATGAATTGTGCTAATTACAGTAATCTCCTTCATCTCCTCCAGGATCTATAATGCCCAGGTAGGAATGAGTAGCTATTTTTAAACGGAAATTTTCTGTTAATTAAAACTGCTTCAAGTGTGTGTATGTGTGTGTGTATATGTGTGCATGTATGTGCTGTAAGAGTGTAGGTGTTTGTGAGGTGTATTCATGCAGTAATGTACTTGTAGCACAAACTTGAGCACAGATACTTCTGGGTTCTTTCCTCCTGAGGGTTCGGGACAGTCAGGGTCCCTCCAACAGAGCAGATCTTGGTTCCCATGAATGCAGTGGACATCACAGATGCACCTAATCAGATCATAGGAAAAGGTAAAGGGCAACTTCCCTGGCAGTCCAGTAGTTGAGACTTCACCTTCCGATAAATGGACGGTGCAGATTTGGTCCCTGGTCCAGAAACTGGGATCCCTCGCGGCCAAAAGACCAAAACATGAAACAGAAACAATATTGTCACAGATTCAGTAAAGACTTTGAAAATGGTCCACATAAAATACTCTTAAAAAAAAAAAAAAAAAAAGGAAAAGGGATAAAATATATGCCCAGAAAATCTTAGACCAAAATGTCAAAAAAAGTTGACGTGGCAATAGTAATTTCAGACACAACAGAATGCAAGGCAGAGAGCAATACTGAGGATAAAGAAAGAAACCACGGTTATGTTTGCCAATATGACTGATTGACCAGGGACTTGTGTGAACTTAATAATATGATGTTGCAAATTAGCAAGAATTTGCATAAAACTAACGAATTTGCCCTTCAATGGAAGTTTGAAATATTTAAAAATCGGAAATGGACAGATAGCTCAAGGAGACAAACATTAGTAAATAAAAGGAAAAGTCTCATGAATGTTCAGAGGATAGTATTGATACAGCCCAAGAAGGCTGAGCACAGGAGAATTAATGCTTTCGAACTATGGTGCTGGAGGAGACTCTTAAGGGTTCCTTGGGCAGCAAGGAGATCAAAACAGTCTATCCTAAAGGAAATCCGCCCTGAATATTCATTGGAAGGACTGATGCTGAAGCTGAAGCTCCAATACTTTGGCCACCTAGCCACTTTGGCCACTCCAATAGTTCGGCAAAGAGCCAACTCATTGGCAAAGACGCTGATGCTGGGAAAGATTGAGGGCAGGAGGAGAAGGGGGTGACAGAACATGAGATGGTTGGATGGCATCACTGACTCAATGGACATGAATTTGAACAAACTCTGGGAGACAGTGAAGGATAGGGAGGCCTGGTATGCTGCAGTCCATGGGATCACAAAGAGTCAGACACAATTGAGTGATTGAACAACACTCTGGCCACAGTGTGGTAAGCTGGAAATCAACTTTTGAAGTACTTGCATAAAAGTGTACTTGGAAATTTATAAATATACTCCTAATTGACTGAACTCAAGATGAAATTTCAAACCATTCAGCATAGTAGGGCAGGATATAATATATAAATTACTATATATTGTAGAATATAAAACTTGTGGAACTCAGCTAAATCAGTATTTAGAGGAAAATGTATAGCCTTGAATACATTCATTGAACCAGAAGGAAAATTCTAAAGTTTTTAAATAAAAAAAACAGGAAAAGCAAGCAAAGAAGGGCTAAAAGGCTGAGATTAATCAAAACTTTTTAAAAGAAACAAGCACAAATAAGGCTGAAAGCTATTTCTACTTTTTAGAATACTAATGAAATTGATGAGGAGGGAAGAAACCCTGTTTTGAGAATCCAGGCACCTCGGTGCCCCCTTCTCTTGTCCCTCCAGGCCTGGTCTCTGACCCAGGCAGAGGTAACTCATCTAGTTCTCAGGGTACCTGGGTACTCTCTAAGACTTTGTGGTTTGGACAGCCTGTGTTCTGTAAAACAGTGGCAAGTAATTTTGCCTGTCTCTGCCCTGCTTTCTTCCCAGATATACGGGGCAAACAAAGGAGAGTTGAGGATGACCAAACTCTTGGTCAACCATAAAATTCTACGTAATCTATAAGAATCAACCTGAAGTAGCAGGGCCTCCTTGGTGGCCCAGTGGTTAACAAGCTGCCTTCCAACGCAGTGGATGCCAGTTCGATCCCTGGTTGGGGAACTAAGACCCCACATGCCGTGTGCAGCTACTGAGCAAGCCCACACGATCTGGAACCGGTGTACTACAACAAAGATCCCATGTGCCACAAATAAAGTCCTATGCAGCCAAAAAATAAAAAAAAAAGAACATGAAGTACGTCAGTTCAGTTCAGTCGCTCAGTCATGTCCGACCATGAATCGCAGCACGCCAGGCCTCCCTGTCCATCACCAACTCCCGGAGTTCACTCAGACTCACATCCATCGAGTCAGTGATGCCATCCA
>NW_011494878.1:454785-460272 GCF_000754665.1 Bison bison bison | reverse complement strand
TATCTAGGTTGGTCATAACTTTCCTTCCAAGGAGTAAGCATCTTTTAATTTCATGGCTGCAGTCACCATCTGCAGTGATTTTGGAGCCCCCCAAAATAAAGTCTGACACTGTTTCCATTGTTTCCCCATCTATTTCCCATGAAGTGATGGGACCGGATGCCATGATCTTCGTTTTCTGAATGTTGAGCTTTAAGCCAACTTTTTCACTCTCCACTTTCACTTTCATCAAGAGGCTTTTGAGTTCCTCTTCACTTTCTGCCATAAGGGTGGTGTCATCTGCATATCTGAGGTTATTGACATTTCTGCTGGCGATCTTGATTCCAGCTTGTGCTTCTTCCAGTCCAGCATTTCTCATGATGTACTCTGCATAGAAGTTAAATAAGCAGGGTGACAATATACGCCTTGACATACTCCTTTTCCTATTTGGAACCAGTCTTTTGTTCCACGTCCAGTTCTAACTGTTTCTTCCTGACCTGCATACAAATTTCTCAAGAGGCAGATCAGGTGGTCTGGTATTCCCATCTCTTTCAGAATTTTCCAGAGTTAATTGTGATCCACACAGTCAAAGGCTTTGGCATAGTCAATAAAGCAGAAATAGATGTTTTTCTGGAACTCTCTTGCTTTTTCCATGATCCAGCGGATGTTGGCAATTTGATCTCTCGTTCTTCTGCCTTTTCTAAAACCAGCTTGAACATCAGGAAGTTCACGGTTCACCTATTGCTGAAGCCTGTCTTGGAGAATTTTGAGCATTACTTCACTAGCGTGTGAGATGAGTGCAATTGTGCAGTAGTTTGAGCATTCCTTGGCATTGCCTTTCTTTGGGATTGGAATGAAAACTGACCTTTTCCAGTCCTGTGGTCACTGCTGAGTTTTCCAAATTTGCTAGCACTTAAGAAGTTTAATGCAAATGAGCACTTGCACAGCTCTTTTTCACTCAACCTGTTTTAAAGTTGTAAAATCAAAAACAGAGACAAGTGGGACCTGGAGTTTGCATTCCAACCCAGGAGCCCCGGCACCAGTGGGGACTGTGCTTCCCCACAAGATAGAGGGCTCTGAGTACAGGATGATGTCCTGCTGTGGCTTCCAGCCCCATCTAGGGTCCATCCAGGTGCTCTGACCCCAGGGGTCTGAAGAAAGCAGAAGTTCCCACCAGAGGATCTGAATCAGGGAAGGGCTATCCCCAGGCTCTGCTGCCTGCACCCCGCCCCGCCCCCCCACCTGCCAGGGTCTTCTCAGGAGCAGAGCCAAATGCCCTGGTCTTTCCTTAGGCTGCCTAATAACAAGCGTTTACATAAAACCAGGGCTTCCCTGGTGGCTCAGATGGTAAAGAATCTGCCTGCAATGCAGGAGACCAGGGTTTGATCCCTGGGTTAGGAAGATCCCCTGGAGGAGGGCATGGCCACCCACTCCAGAATTCTTGCCTGGAGAATCTCATGGACAGAGGAGCTTGGCAGATTCAGTCCATAGGGTCACAGAGAGTTGGACACGACTGAGTGACTAACACTTTCCATAAAATGTCACCTTTGCTGACTTCTCACCAAAGACTTTCCTCCTTACCCATCCCCCCTGAGATACCATCATCATCAACACACTTACATGGATGAGGGCAATAAGGCTCAGAGACTAAGCCTCAGACTAAGGCTCAGAGAGAATTAATAACCTTCCCAGGAGCCCAGTCTAGGAACATGGAGCAGGGCTCGAATGTGGTGCCATGAATACCAGCCTCCATCCGCATGCGCTGGTCCCAGCCGGCCCTGGCCCTCACTCCAGACAGTGAGGCTACCCCCGCTCAGGGGGCCCAGCCTCTGTCCCCTTCAGAGCTACCCTCTGTGAGCTCTGCTTCCCAGGGGCACAGCCTCACTATATCAATCTTATCTGCCAGCAGGAGGGAGAGCTGGCAGCTGAATCATAGAAAAACGTCCTCTCCCAGTGGAGCTGGAGATAAGGAGGGCTGCATTAACCCCAGAGCCCTCCAGAAATGCTCCCAGTGCTCAGGAAGCAGCCGCAGCCATAGTCACAGCCCCCATCAATCGCCCTCTGCAGAGCCTGTCTGTTGATACACAGGCCTTGGGCGGGTGGGTGGTGTGTGGAATCCATCTCCCTCTCCTTGATATACAGGAGCACAGGGACCCTGACTGTCAAGCTGTCAGGAATTTCTCATCTGCCCATGACGTGTCCCCACAGTGAGTGTTAATCAGTAGGTCTCAACTGAGACCCCATTCTCACACACAGCCTGGTTAAAACGGCCTCATTACACTCACTGGAGGTGTCGTGTCCCTTGTCCTTCCAGAAGACGGGATCTTTGGGCCTTGGATCTCTACCTCTGGCCAGGAACCCTGCGTCCTGCACACCTGAGCTCTGCCTCGGACAGTTACCAGCCCACGCCTGGTCAGTGCCTCTGTTCATGCTGGGACTGAGGGTGCGGAGGTGGTCGGTGATAGCATATGCGTGTCCCCAGGGATGGATCAGCCATGCCAACAGGTACTAGGGTGGGGACAGGGGGCGGCCTGGCCTTAAATCCTGCTCCTGTCTCAGTGGTCTCTTTGAACTTCAGAGAGATTAGGGCTGGCCAGTCTGTCACTTGATGGCCCTGATGGTTCCGGGTTCCTCCTGGGGTTACTGGCATGGGGAAGTAGATTGTGCGGGTATCTCACCGGGCACAGGGCAGGCGGAGAACCCCTCTGACTTCCACTGCAGGTCAGGGCACTGTCCTAGTACGGCCTCCCTCTGCCCTCTGTCCCCAGGACGGTCCTTCGGCCTGTGTGACCCACGCCTGGCTCTGAGCCGGTGTGGGTGCCGATGTTGGAGGCTCTGGGAGATGCAGACCCTCAGGAAGGAGACTGGGGATGCCTGGGGCTCTGAATACCCAGGGATGAATACGCAGGGCTGCCTATGAGGAAGCTTGGGGGAGGCGGGGCTCCAGGCTCCCTGACTGATGGCCTGTGTGATTGCTCTGGGCTGTGCTCAGCTCCAGGGCCTGTGTTGGCAGGAAGTCTCAGGGGGCCTTTCAAATTGCTCAGGGTCAGCCCAGGGCAGCCTGGAAGGAGGCCGGCACCCCTGCTGGAGAAGCAGCTTTCCCCCTCCCACACGGCCTCTCATCTGGGCCCCACAGTGGGGGGAGGTCCAGGGGCCACGGCAGGCCGCCCAGCTGGGGGTGCGCCTGGTGCCTAGCCCCCTCCTCCCAGGGTGCCCACCTTGCCCCAGGCACTCAGATACCAGAGAGGGTGGGGGACTGGCCCCTCAGTGTTCAGTGCTCTCCCGCCTTTGCTCATTCAGGAGGGGGTTCAGTCCCAGCATCTTGGCCTTGGGCAGGGTCTCTAGAAAGCCCTGAGGGAGGCCAACGGGCAGGTAGAGAGACAGCAGAGCATGACAGCAGAGCCTTGGTCTGAAACTCGGGCTCTGCGCTCCTGGAGGGCAGTTCTCATAGCACAGACTCTCACGACGGGCTGACCCCTGACACCGTCCCCCCTCGCCCAACCCAATGATGGCTCTGAGCCTCTCCACAGGGCTCTGGGCTCACTGCTGGGGCCCCAGCAGGTCCAGCCCAAAGCTTCAGGGCCCCATTTGCTACCTACTGCCCACCCCACCCTCTGCCTCAGCCACTGCCTGCTGAGGAGCCGCCTTAGGAAGTTTCTCAGGTGTCCAGGCCTGAGGTGGGGAGAAGCCCCTTACTGGTGGGCTCCAAAGTGGATCTGCTCCACCCTGTTTCCCAAGTCCCTCTGAACAGTCCACCAGCTGCTGCCTCCTATCCTGTCTAGCCAGAGACCCCACAGGGGCTCTCTCTCCTTCCTGCCACCTGCCCTCCCCTCCACCCCCACCAAGAAACCTCCACCTGCCCAGTGATAAAGTCCCCATGAACATAGAGGCATGAGTGTGTCTGCACATGTGTGTATGTGTATTAGGGACAGACACAGAGAGTCATGGTGTTGGTGGCCAACTCCTGCTCTTATAGGGGTTGGGAAAAGGGTGGAGGTGGGAACAAGAAACAGAAGACCCCACGCGAACTGTGGACTTCACCCATCTATCCCTTCCTCTTGGTGCCCCAGCGTCCCTGACTGCTCCCAGCCAGCCCACCATGGGCAGCTCTGCATGCACCCATGCAAGAGCCTCCAAGAAATCAGGGGTGATTTGGAGCAGTAATAAATCCTGACTCCCTGCTGCCTGCTCCTCCACCCTGCCCAGAGGAAGGCAGCCACCTTTTGAGCAGGGACTCAAGGAAGTAGTGAGCCCACTGGATGGTGGAAGAGGCCTGGAAAGTGGGGGCAGGGGGCACTTGGGACGCCACTGTCCTGACCCCAGGTTGTCAGAGCCGGTGGTATGGCCTACAGCAGATAGGACGTTCCCTCTATGTGGGTCAAGCCAGCCTTGAGCTTGAAGAGTGGACTTCAGCCTCTACCTGTCCCTTGGCAAGGTATCTTGGGCAGCTGTCTGCGGAAGCCCTGTCGGGCATATCAACTTCCCGAGTTGGAAGTGCCTATGGGGCCCAGCTCTGTTGACCCAAGAGATGGGACAGAAATGTCCCTTCAGGGAAACTGAGCCCTTATGACGAAGTGACCTGGCAGTCAGCACCCCACCATGCAATGAGACTGGCAGTGGGTGACCTCACTGGCAACCCTGGTCAACACCAAGGAAGCCCTGCTATGAGATGGTCTCTCCTAAATGGGCTAACTTCTAGTTTACGGGCAATACAGGGGAGAGAGCAACAAGTTCAATGACACTAAATAGGCAGATCCTGGACGTGAGTCTTCCGTGAGACAATGGTCCATGGATTCTTCAAAAAGACAACAGAAGAAGGGCTATTCTCTACTAGAAAGACCACAAGGGTGAGACCAAATGGCAGCATGGTCCCAGATTGATTTGGACTTTTTAAAAGGACATAAAACAGATTCTTGGGTCGATTTGGGAAATCGGAGTATGGAGTAGAGACTGCATGATATATTGGAGTCATTCTTAATTTTCCAAGGTATCATAACAGAATATAAGGAAATGTCCTTTCTATTGTATGACACAGGCTGAAGTATTTAGGAATCAAGTGTCTTCAAATCACTCAGTCAAATTACCTGTGCATCTGTGTGTATAGGTGTGTATGCGTGTGCAAGGAGAGAAAGGGAAGGAAAGAGAAGAGGAAAAGCCAACATAGCAAATGTTCACAATTTTCACAATTGCTCAGTCCAGCTGTGCTTGTACTCATCTTTCAACCCTTCCAACCTTCGTGTTTGATATTTTTCATCATAAATAAATAGGATACAGCCCCACCAGACACAAAGCTCTCCTCTCTCTCTGAGGACCTGTGCCTCTGGCCACCACTCCTGGATGGCCCTCTTCCAGCTGGAGCCAGGTGGCCCTGCTTGTCTGCTCACCTCTCCACCTGCTACTCTAGAACTGTCAGTCCTGCTCTGGGCATCAGGTGCCTTTGGTCTCAGAGTCCCATCCCTGCTGTTCCCTGCCTGCAGCCCTCCTCCCTCATGACCAGCAATGCCGCCCCCC
>NW_011494878.1:447141-454678 GCF_000754665.1 Bison bison bison | reverse complement strand
CCCCCCCCCCCACTCTGCCTGCATACACCCTCCCCCCTTGTAAGCCTCGCTTCACCAGGGAGCCTTTCCTGGCTGCTGGAAAGAGTCAGCACAGCCCCATGGCAGGGTCCTGTCCTTTCTCATTTTATGTCCTCTTCATCAATCCAGAGTGATGAAGCTGCTCTCTGCCAGGCCAGGATCTGATAAATGGGGACTACTGATGGTAGCCACCAGGTCCACTGGAGACTAGGGACACTGTTGGGGGAAGCCAATACCATCCACGGGGCCATTCCATCTTGATAGCTTCTGTCCTTTCCCCAAACCAATGTGATACATTGACATGGGTCAGGCTTGGCCTGGACACCCACAGTGCGCCATGGGCATCACTCATTTCCCACTTGCCATGGTCTTCCAATGCCGCTCTAAAGAGCAGGTCCCAGCCTGTTTGGGTCACACTGAGATAAGGCTTCCTTAGTGTGTTCTGGAGCTACCAAAGACCAATTCCTCTAGGCTCTGGATGTGCCCTTTGGAGGGGCCCATCTAGGCTGGGCCCTCCTCCCCGGCCTGGGAAGAGCTCCTTGACCATGCAGAGGTGAAAAGTGGGCTCCCAGGGGCTACTCCCCCTTTCCCTGCCAAGCCCCTGGGAAGGCCCAAGAGCAGCTCCATGTGATGCAGCATCCTATTCAAGGATATTTTTCATTTGGCACAAATTAAATATGTCCTGAAAAGAAGTCAATAGAACTAAATTTGATAATGTCCAGTCCTACCTAATGGGGAATGTGGCAATTTTCTGATAAAGGAATGAGAGTTCCAGACCCTGGCGCTGACCTGCCCAACCAGCACCCCAGCCTGTGTGTGGTCTGCTGCGGGACCCATGCACCCCAGCCCCATGTTCCCCTCAGTACAGCCTTCCCCAGGCACATCCAGCCTGAGACCCGAGGATGTTGAGGCCTGGGCCCTCACATCTCCCCAGGGCAAGCATTCACCCTGACTCATGGACATATTTGCAGCTCATCTGCTTCCCTGGGCTTCCCTTTGGCCAAGAAGAAAGTTTGGCTTCCAAGCAGCACAGAAGGTCAGAGGTGCTGCGCCACCAGGCAGGGACCCAAACCACCAAGCATGGGCTTCCTGGTTTCCTGATGATCCAGAAAGATGCCCTCCACCCCTCCCTTCCTCAAAGTTAGGATGAGGAAACCCCAGTTTATGACCATCCCAAGACACCTCCCTGAGCTTCTGTCTTGCATTTATTGCTTCTGCAGGCTTTCAGGAGGGTTGGCTGAAGAGAGCTGTACCCACTGTTCTACCAGGGCTAACATGGGTCACAGGAGCCCCCAAAAGGCCCAACCAGAACTGCAGGCCCTTCCAGAGAGAAGGGTGTGAGCTTCTGGGGTCACATGGCGCCCACCTCACCATCCAGATCTCAGCTGAGCAGACCCTGGTGTTATAGCCTGGGCCCAGCATCCCATGACTACCCCCCAGCTGCCTTTGGAGGGGACCCCAGGCCTGAGCCACACAGGGCCACCTCTTCCCTTTGGGCATGCTTGGAGCTGAGCCCCAACCTTGGACCTGCAGAAACACAGCAAAATTGCCACATAACAGGCTCTGACCCCTGAGTCTGGAGCTCCCCACCACAGGTCACCATTAGGCCCATCAGTGATTGTGGGGCCAAGGAAAGGCTGACACTTGAATCCAGGCCCTGAATGAAGAGAAGAGGCCCACGCCATGCTGGGGCCTTGGGGCCAGCCCCCCTCTGTGAAGGACCACTTTCCTCCTGAGTTGAAGGCTGGGCAGCACGGGTGTGGCCAGGACGAGGGCCTCTCATTCCCTAGTGCATCCTGGAAGGCTGAGCGGGCATGCGTGGTAGGAATGTCATCAGGCACACTCTATTCACCTTCACGATGGCTTTGGGGCAAAGACAGATATTCTTCAGTTCACAGGTGAAGGAACTGAGGCTTGGAGATGTAAAAGACTCGGGTCTGACATATGGACCCATGGAACACAAGAGAGAGCCCAGAGAAACTCCTACAGCTATAGTCAATTAATCTTCAACAAAGGAGGCAAGCATATACAATAAAGAAAAAATAGTCTCTTCAATAAGTGGTGCTGGGAAAGCTGGACATCTGCATGTAAATCAATGAAGTTGGAACACTCCCTCACACCACACATTAGAGATAAACTCGAAATGGCTTAAAGACTTAAATGTAAGACATGACACCATAAAACTCCTAGAGGAGAACATAGGCAAAACATTTTCTGACATAAATCACAGCAATGTTTTCTTAGGTCAGTTTTATTTCTTAGAAATAAAAGCAAAAATAACAAATGGGATCAATCCGACTTATAAGCTTTTGCACAGCAAAGGAGACTGTAAACAAAATGAAAGGACAACCTATGGGCTGGGAGAAAATACTTGCAAATAATGCAACTGAAAAGCCTCAATTTCCAAAATACACAAACAACTCATACAACTCAATAATAAAGACAAACAACCCAATCAAAAAGTGGACAGAAGATCTAAATAGATATTTCTCCAGATGGCCAATAGGCACATGAAAAGATGCTCATCGTTGTTAATTATTAGAGAAATGTAAATCAGAACTGTCAGGAGGTACCGCCTCACACTGGTCAGAATGGCAATCATCAAAAAGTCTAACAAATCCTGGAGGAGGGTGTGGAGAAAAGAGGACCCTCCTGCACTGTTGGTGGAAATCCACGTTGGTCCAGCCACTATGGTGCTGGAGAAGACTCTTGAGAGTCCCTTGGACAGCAAAGAGATCAAACTAGTCAGTCCTAAAGGAAACCAACCCCGAATGTTCATTGGAAGGACTGATGTTGAAGCTGAAGCTCCAATACTTTGGCCACCTAGCCACTTTGGCCACTCCAATAGTTTGGCGAAGAGCCAACTCATTGGCAAATACTCTGATGCTGGGAAAGATTGAGGGCAGGAGGAGAAGGGGGTAACAGAACACGAGATGGTTGGATGGCATCACCAACTCAACGGATGCGAGTTTGAGCAAACTCTGGGAGATAGTGAAGGATAAGGAAGCCTGGCGTGCTGCAGTCCATGGGGTCGCAAAGAGTCAGACATGACTTGGCGACTGAACAACAGCAACAGCCACTATGAAGAACAGTATGGAGGTTCCTTAAAAAACTAAAAATTGAGTTACCGTATAATCCAGAAATCCCACTCCTGGGCATATATCCAAATAAAACTTTAATTTGAAAAGATATAGGTACCCCTATGTTCATAACAGCACTATCTACAATAGCGAAGCCATGGAAGCAACCCCAGGGTCCATTGATGACGAATGAATAAAGAAGGCGTGGTACATACATATAATGGAGCACTGCTGCTGCTGCTGCTGAGTCGCTTCAGTCGTGTCCGACTCTGTGCGACCCCATGGACTGCAGCCCACCAGGCTCCCCCGTCCCTGGGATTCTCCAGGCAAGAACACTGGAGTGGGTTGCCATTTCCTTCTCCAATGCGTGAAAGTGAAAAGGAAGTCACTCAGTCGTGCCCGACTCTTAGCGACCCTGCGGACTGCAGCCCACCAGGCTCCGCCATCCATGGGATTTTCCAGGCAAGAGTGCTGGAGTGGGGTGCCATTGCCTTCTCCGATAATGGAGCATTACCCAGCCATAAAAAAGAATGAGAGAGTGGCATATGCAGCAACGTGGATGGACCAGAGATCATCACACTAAGTGAAATAAGTCAGAAGGAGAAAGACAAACACCATATGATATCGCTTATATGTAGAATCTAAAATAGGACACAAATGAATCTATCTATGAAACATGAACAGAATCATGGACATAGAGAATAGATTGGTGGTAGCCAAAAGTTGGGGGTGGAGGAGGGAAGGATTGAAAGTTTGGAATTTTCAGCTGCAAACTAGTATATATAGAAGGGATCAACAAGGTCCTACCGTATACCATAGGGAACTCTATTCAATGTCCTGTGATAAACCATAATGGCAAAGAATATATATATGTTTAACTGGGTCACTTTGCTGTACAGCAGAAATTAACACAACATTGTCAATCAACTATACTTCAATAAAGAAAGACCCGGGTCTGACATGCGAGGTATCGCGCCAGGAACTCTGACCCCAGGGCTCCTCCTGCTTGGTCTGGCCTACTCTTGTGAGGGACTGAGGGGCTGGGATGTGCTCACTTTCCACTTGGAGTGTGCGTGTGTTTGTGGTGTGATAGGTATATGTGCAGTGTGTGGGTGTGAATTTTTTGGTGTGTGTGCGTGCACACATTCTGTGTGCACATGGTGTGTGTATTTGTGTGTATGTGTGATGCATGTATGTGTGTGTGTGTGGTGTGTACACATGTGTGTACTGTATGTGTGGTGCCTGTGTGGCTCTGTGTATGTGTGTGTGTGGTGTGTATGGCACATTCAGTGTATGTATATGTGTACTGTGTGTGTAGCATGTGTACATGTGTGTGCCGTATGTATAAGTGTTTAGGGTGTGTATATGTGTGTAATGGAGAAGGTAATGGCACCCCACTCCAGTACCCTTGCCTGGAAAATCCCATGGGCGGAGGAGCCTGGTGGGCTGCAGTCCATGGGGTCGCTAGGAGTCGGACACGACTGAGCGACTTCACTTTCTTCACTTTCACTTTTCACTTTCTTGCTCTGGAGAAGGAAATGGCAACCCACTCCAGAGTTCTTGCCTGGAGAATCCCAGGGACGGGGGAGCCTGGTGGGCTTCCGTCTATGGGGTCACACAGAGTCGGACACGACTGAAGCGACTTGGCAGCAGCAGCAGCATGTGTGTATATGTGATGTGTGGTACATGTATGTGTATGTGTGAGGTACGCATATAGATGTATGTGATGCATGCACGCACTGTGTGTTTGTGTGTATGTGGCACCTGACTGCTGATACCATCCACGTCCTCCAAGAACAGGGTGCAGGGGCCCCAGGCCTTCACAAGTGAAGTTCAAAATCTCCACTGTGCACTGAGCTGCCTGAGACGGGACACCTGGAGGACATCTGCCAACCTCGGATGAGGGAGGCTCCTGGGATCCCCCTGGCCTCCAAGTTGCTCCCCTGGGTCCACTCCACGGCCCTGCATGCCAGCAAAGGGGTCAGGGCTCCCTCACTCATCTTGGGGCCCCAGAGAGCACAGGGGTACAGGGAGTGGACAAATGCTAGAGCTGGCCTTTTCTACCCATGACCTGATCCGGTTTCCCTGTAGACCCCGCCCACTGCGTGTGCGCCTGGACCCTGCTGGCCCTCAGCAACCTCAGCACTGGGACAGATCCACCCCAGGAATGTCCTGGGGTCTGCCGGGGCCAGCTCACTGGAAGCATCACCCATGGCCTCTCTGGGACTCTCCTTGGGCTTCCCTGACTAGCCTGACCTCTGCACGGTCCAAGCTGACACTAGGGGTCCAGGTCGCAGAGAAGGGAGAGGCAGGCTCTCTGGGGGCCTCGGAGCTGGTGGACGGAGGAGTCTACAAGTCAGGTGATAGGCGTGCAGGGCCCTATGCTGAGAAGGATACTTATAGAGGACCCACTGAGCCTGCAGAGAAGCCGCTTACCACTGCTGCAAAGAGGGAGCACCCCAAGTGTCCCTGGGGTATGCTGCCCTGGTTGAGGCACCTGTGACTGGCAGGATGGCCCCCAGAAGGCCAGGGCTGGACTAATGCAGGAGTGAGGCCAACAGAGCCTCAGCCAGCCCATTCCAAGCTTGCCTCAGGGCACAGATGACAATGCCGGGAATCAGCCTCTTGTCCCCATTTCCACAGGGAATCAGCCTCTTGTCCCCATTTCCACAGGGAATCAGCCTCTTGTCCCCATTACCACGGCAACTTGCTCAGGACAGAGTCCCTTGCCCAGGCCATTAACGCTGCCCTTGGGACGTATTCAAAAAAGTCTTTTCTTCCTGGGGCTCCTTCTAGCAGGCAGACATCAGATTCAGGTGAGAAACATGAAGTATTGTGAGGACCGTGAGGACCGCATGTCTCCTCTGTGTGGCCCCCATGTCCTCCTTCTGGAACTCATTCCCAGTAAGCCTGGGCCTACACCAGGCAGAGTCCAGGGGGCTTCTCCTGCTGTTGTGATTCAGGGTCAAGGGCCAGCAAACTGCCACCCACGGGCCTTGTCCAGGCAGCTACCAGCCTGTTAACAGAAGTCTCATTTGTTTATACATTGTCTTGGCTGCTTTCACTTGAGCAGCTGTGACAGAGGCCCCATGGCCCACAAAGCTGAAAATATTACTGTTTGTCCCTTCAGGGAAAAGCTCGCCAGCCCCATGTATTAGAAGCACTCACTGCTGCTGTGTGCTTACCCATGTCTGACTCTTTGCAACCCCACAGACTGTAGCCTGCCAGGCTCCTCTGTCTATGGAATTCTCCAGGCAAGAATACTGGAATGGGTTGGCATTTCCTACTCCAGGGGATCTTCCTGACCCAGGGATCAAACCCACATCTTGTGTCTCTTACATTGGCAGGCAGATTCTTTACCACCGCGCTACCTGCGAAGCCCTAGAAGCACACGTTATAACAGGCTTAAAGGTCCTGTGGCCTCTGGACCCAGCTGCCAATTTGCAGAAAATGCCCAGGTCAGGGAAGGTATACACCACCATGGGGGAGCAACTAGCCAAATGCAGACGGGGAGCTCTACAGGCAAATAATTCTTCAATGAATATTATAAGACAATAAAGGATGGGATAGAACAGCAATGATAGACAAAAAGAGTGGGTCTTCCTTGGATCTCGTTCAAATAAACTGTAAAGAGAATTTTGGGCGGATAACTGGAAATTTGAACACTGAACATCTGATGAAAAGTCATGATTAATTTTTCAGATGTGATAAACAGTATTGTGGTTATGTTTTAAAAGTGTCCATTTTTTTCAAAACTTGTGAACACCAAGGGGGAGAGGGTAGGAAGGACTGGGACTTTAGGATTAGCAGATCTAAACTATTATGTATAGGAGGGATAAACAACAAGGCCCTACTGTACAGGGTGGGGACTATACTCAATATCCTGTGATAAACCGTAGTGAGGAAGAATATATTAAAAACAGAATGCATATATATAGGTATGACCTGAGTCGTTTTGCTGCACAGTGAAGACTGGCACAACACTGTAAATCCACTCCACTTCAATGAAAAACACAAACATGTTTTTAAAGTTTCATTTTTTATAGATAAGCTACGTGCTGCAATGTCTATGGATGAAATGACACGATGTTTCGGATGTGCTTCAAAGTAACAAAAACGGGAAGTAGCTGGGGTGTGGAGAAGGCAGGAGAAAGGGCAGGCCAGTGGTTTGGGGGTGGGGTGATGGTACAGAGGGGTGCATTATATAATTCTGTCTAGTTTTACATATGTTTGGAATTCTCCATCAGTTCAGTTCAGTTCAGTGGCTCAGTCGTGTCTGACTCTTTGCGACCCCACGAATCGCAGCACACCAGGCCTCCCTGTCCATCACCAACTCCCGGAGTTCACTCAGACTCATGTCCATCAAGTCAGTGATGCCATCCAGCCATCTCATCCTCTGTCGTCCCCTTCTCCTCCTGCCCCCAGTCCCCTCCCAGCCT
>NW_011494878.1:446157-446784 GCF_000754665.1 Bison bison bison | reverse complement strand
CTTCCATGTCCTGGCTATTATAAACAGTGCTGTGATGAACATTGGGGTACATGTGTCTCTTTCCCTTCTGGTTTCCTCAGTGTGTATGCCCAGCAGAAGATTGCTGTCTTCTCCAACACCACAGTTCAAAAGCATTAATTCTTCAGCGCTCAGCTTTCTTCACAGTCCAACTCTCACATCCATACATTACTACTGGAAAAACCATAGCCTTGAATAGACAGACCTTTGTTGGCAAAGTAACGTCTCTGCTTTTCAATATGCTATCTAGGTTGGTCATAACTTTCCTTCCAAGGAGTAAGCGTCTTTTAATTTCATGGCTGCAGTCACCATCTGCAGTGATTTTGGAGCCCCAAAAAACAAAGTCTGACACTGTTTCCACTGTTTCCCCATCTATTTCCCATGAAGTGATGGGACCAGATGCCATGATCTTGTTTTCTGAATGTTGAGCTTTAAGCCAATTTTTTCACTCTCCTCTTTCACTTTCATCAAGAGGCTTTCAAGTTCCTCTTCACTTTCTGCCATAATGGTGGTGTCATCTGCATATCTGAGGTTATTGACATTTCTCCCGGCAATCTTGATTCCAGCTTGTGCTTCTTCCAGCCCAGCGTTTCTCAAGATGTACTCTGC
>NW_011494878.1:422287-446057 GCF_000754665.1 Bison bison bison | reverse complement strand
GTCTGACACTGTTTCCACTGTTTCCCCATCTATTTCCCATGAAGTGATGGGACCAGATGCCATGATCTTCGTTTTCTGAATGTTGAGCTTTAAGCCAACTTTTTCACTCTACTCTTTCACTTTCATCAAGAGGCTTTTTAGTTCCTCTTCACTTTCTGCCATAAGGGTGGTGTCATCTGCATATCTGAGGTTATTGACATTTCTCCCGGCAATCTTGATTCCAGCTTGTGCTTCTTCCAGCCCAGCGTTTCTCAAGATGTACTCTGCATAGAAGTTAAATAAGCAGGGTGACAATATACAGCCTTGGAACTAGTCTGTCGTTCCATGTCCAGTTCTAACTGTTGCTTCCTGACCTGCATATAGGTTTCTCAAGAGGCAGGCCAGGTGGTCTGGTATTCCCATTTCTTTCAGTATTTTCCACAGTTTATTGTGATCCACACAGTCAAAGGCTTTGGCGTAGTCAATAAAGCAGAAAAGGGTTAATAAAATAAAATGAAACAAGGCAGATCCCAAACGGATGGTGAACCCCCAGGATTCTTCAGCATCCCCTGGCAGCAGTTTCTCTAGTCTGCCTGATTCTGGGGCAAGAGACAGGAAAATGCCAGCACCAAACATGACCCAGGGCCCACCCTCCATCAGCAGGGAAACCATTCCTCAACCTGGACAGCACAGGGCTGGAGTCTGACCAGCCCAGTCAGGAGCAGAGCACAAGGCCAGCAGCCCTTCTTCTGGAGTCAGAGGCCCGCCAGCCAGCAGCTGTTGTTTCCCGACACAGAGGAGGAGGAGGAGAAGTGGGTGGTGGAGGGACAAGAGAGAAAAGTAGAAATAAATAAGGGGAAATAGCCACAGAGGCAAAAGAACTTCAAAAGAGCCCGCTTCAGAAATTGCTATGCAAATAAATTTGAATACCTAGATAAAAAGAATGATTTTCTAAAATTATGTAAATGATCAAAATTAACCCTTGAAGACTAGAAAACATAAACCTTAATAAATGCTACAAAGGCACTGAAAACAATTCAATAGTCGTGAACCTGAGAAAACAGAATAGATAGGGATACAGCAAACAGGCACCAACCCCAAGAGCCACAGAATCATAGATTTACGACCACTGAATGGGGTGAAGCCAGGACACAGCCAATTAAGAGGGAGAAACGGGGGACTTCCCTGGTGGTCCAGGAGCTAAGACTCCGTGCTCCCAATGCACTGGACTTGAGTTCGATCCCTGGTCGGGGAATTAGATCCCACATGCTACAGCTAAGAGTGCTCATGCTGCAACTAAGATTCTGCATCCTGCAGTGAAGGCTGAAGATCCCATGTGCCTCACCTAAGACTCGGCACAGTCAAATAAATAAATATTATAATTGTATATATATATCTGTATATACACACACACATATATACAATGTTAAAAAAGAGATGGAGAAATGGGACATGGGAGAAGGGAGGGGGCAGAATGATTGTTAATGCAGATATGACCGACTGCCCAGTAAACCCAAAACTGGTAAGAGTAGAATTCTGTAGAGTTGATACTAACAAAAATAATATACACATGTTAGGGGCTTTCCAATGCATAAATGTCAACAAAATAAAGATACAACTACAGTTTTTCCTCCTAAGTGTACCTGAACAGTAGCAGTTTTCTGCTGGATTGTGTTAAGAATTAGGTGATTTGATCACAGGCATTAAATGTGTACAGTGCCATGAAAATAATCCTCTTTAGTGAGTGCAGTGGGAAGTTGGAGTTTGGGCTTTTGTTCGAGGCTTAGGATGGTGAACTGCAGTGCATATCTTGTAACCCAGGACGTGGAGCAAATAGTTGAATTCTGAAAGTGAGAATTATGGTCAGTCTGACCCTGTTGTGTTACTGTTCTTCAGTAAAACCTGTTGTAGGAGTCACCCGCTCGGGCTGGGGTATGTTGTTTCACCTGTGTTTTGTTACCTGTGACTCTGAGAAGAAGAGAAACTTTTTTTGAATCTTTCATTTTTCATTCTATAGTTTGAAATCACACACACTTATTTCCCCAGATATATAATGTGCTTCCATGTGTTGTTACAGTGACTCTACAGTCACGTGTGGTTTGGAATATCCCATTTTCCTTTTGCTGTTTACACGGTGGGGATACAGTTTTATTAATTAAAATGCCTTGCCAGACCTGTGTGTTAGGTGTTATCCTCCTTGTCACGTGTCAGGAAATGTTCTGGGACCGACTGTGTCTTAAGTATTTTATTACTGCTGGTGGACATATCACTCTTCAGTTTTGTTCTGAGATATGCACAGTGTCTGAAGCGGACCTGCCCATGGTAATCTGATGTCAGACCTTTCTCAGCTCTGTTCTAAGGCTCCTTTTCCCAAATAATTGTGCATCTTCAGCCCCACTTCTCAAAAGAGGAGTATGCAGCCGTAGTCCGCTTCCTCCACACCCACTCACCACCCGCTCCCGAAACATTTTAAAGGGTTTAAATTTTTATTATATATTTATTTATTTGGCTACACTGAATCTGAAATCTTCACTATGGCATGTGAGATCTAGTTCCCTGACCAGGGATCGAACCCAGGCCCCCCTGCATTGGGAGCACGGAGCCTTAGCCACAGGATCACCGGGGAAGTCCCTACCCAAGCATTTTATTATGAAAAGTTTTGAATACATCAAAGTTGCAAGAATTTTATAGAAAATACCCATATATACACTGCCTAGATTCTGTCTTTAATGTTGGCTGTATTTGTTTCATCCTATATCTACCCATCTCTTCATCCTTCTACCCATCCATCAACCCATTTTATTTTTCTGATGCATTTCAAAGTAAATTGCAGACATCAGTTCACTATGATCCAAACACTTCAGCGTACATATCATTAGAGTTCAATATTTGTTTACAATTTTCTTTTGCTGTAGAATTTATGTATGGTGAAGTGTATGCATCTTAAATGTACATTAGCTAGGGACTTCCCTGGTGGTCCAGTGGTTAAGAATCTGCCTTCCAGTGCATGGGATGCATCTACTTCTGCTTCATTAACTGCGCTAAAACCTTTGACTGTGTGGATCACAACAAATTGTGGAAAATTCTTAAAGGGATGGGAATTACAGACCACCTTACCTGCCTCCTGAGAAACCTGTGTGCAGGTCAAGAAGCAACAGTTGGAACTGGACATGGAACAACAGACTGGTTCCAAATTGGGAAAGGAGTACATCAAGGCTGTATACTGTCACCCTGCTTATTTAACTTATATGCAGAGTACATCCTGCAAAAAACCAGGCTGGATGAAGCACAAGCTGGAATCAAGATTGCAGGGAGAAATGTCAATAACCTCAGATATGCAGATGACACCACCCTTATGGCAGAAAGTGAAGAAGAACTGAAGAGCCTCTTGATGAAAGTGAAAGAGGAGAGTGAAAAAGCTGGCTTAAAGCTCAACATTCAGAAAACGAAGATCATGGCATCTGGTCCCATCACTTCATGGCAAATGGATGGGGAAACAATGGAAACAGTGACAGACTTTATTTTCCTGGGCTCCAAAATCATTGCGGATGGTGACTGCAGCCATGAAATTAACAGACGCTTGCTCCTTCAAAGGAAAGCTGTGACAAACCTAGACAGCATGTTAAAAACAGAGACATCACTTTGTCAACAAAGGTCCATCTAGTCAAAGCTATGATTTTTCCAATAGTCAGGTACAGATGTGAGAACTGGACCATAAAGAAGGCTGAGCGCTGAAAATTGATTCTTTGGAACTGTGATACTGAAGAAGACAGTTGAGGGTCCCTTGTACTGCAAGGAGATCAAACCAGTCCATCCTGAAGGAAATCAGTCCTGAATATTCATTGGAAGGACTGATGCTGAAGCTGAAGCTTAAGAAAAGCTAACTTGTTGGAAAAGACACTATACTGAGAAAGATTGAAGTCAAGAGGAGAAGGGTGAGACAAAGGATGAGACGGTGGGATGGCATCACCGACAGTGGACATGAGTTTGAGCAAACTTCAGGAGACAGTGGGAGAAGGCGATGGCACCCACTCCAGTACTCTTGCCTGGAAAATCCCATGGATGGAGGAGCCTAGTGCGCTGCGGTCCATGGGGTCGCTAAGAGTCGGACACGACTGAGTGACTTCACTTTCACTTTTCACTTTCATGCATTGGAGAAGGAAATGGCACCCCACTCCAGTGTTCTTTCCTGGAGAATCCCAGGGACGGGGGAGCCTAGTGGGCTGCCGTCTGTGGGGTCGCACAGAGTCGGACACGACTGAAGCAACTTAGCAGCAGCAGCAGCAGAATAAAATATTCTATGTACAAAAGCAATTCATTGAAGAAAATCTCAAGAAATAATCCTACCCGTAAATGTATAGGAGCTACATGAAGAAAACTTTGAACTGCTACTGAAAGATACAAAAAAGTTTGTGCCAAAACAGAGAAGGCCAGGGGCTTCCCTGGTGGCTCAGTGGTAAAGAATCTGTTTGCCAATGCAGGAGACACAGGTTCGATCCCTGATCTGGGAAGACCCCACATGTCGAGGAGCAATGAAGCCTGGGGCCACAACTACTGAGTCTGTGCTCTAAAGCCCAGAGCCGCAACTACTGAGCCCATGTACTGCAACTACTGAAGCCCTCGTGCCCTAGAGCCTGTGCTCCACAAGAGAAGCCCCTGCAATGAGAAGTCTACTACCACAGCTAGAGAGTAGCCCCTGCTTGCTGCAACTAGAGAAAAGCCTGTACGAAGGCCCAGCACAGCCAAATACAAGTAAATAAATAATATTCTTTTAAAAAAGGAATCTGCCTTCCAATGCAAGGCACGCAGGTTCAATCCCTAACTTGGGGAACCAAGATCCCACAGCCTGCAAGAGTAGGCCCTGCACACTGCAAGGAAGACTCAGCGCAGCCAAAATAAAAAGAAAATTCTTTTTTTAAAAAAAGAACAGAAAAGTCCTTTCTACAACTATAGCAATTAGGATAATCTTGTGTAAGAAATTTATAGAACAGGTTCCAAAGTTAAGTCAAAATGTATGGAAATTCAGTAGAAGGTAGAGTGACATTGTAGCAATGGGGTAAAAACGGACCATTCAGTAAACAATGATGTGACAGCAGATGAGCCATTTGGAGAAATACAGCAACATTTGGAGCAGAATGAAGTTATCCTGCTGCTGCTGCTAAGTCGCTTCAGTCGTGTCCGACTCTGTGCGACCCCATGGACGGCAGCCCACCAGGCTCCCCTGTCCCTGGGACTCTCAAGGCAAGAACACTGGAGTGGGTTGCCATTTCCTTCTCCAATGCATGAAAGTGAAAAGTGAAAGTGAAGTCGCTCAGTCGTATCAGACTCTTAGCGACTCCATGGACTGCAGCCTACCAGGCTCCTCTGTCCATGGGATTTACCAGGCAAGAGTACTGGAGTGGGTTGCCACTGCCGTCTCCAAAAGTTATCCTACTCTAACTCAATACCAAATATATAAGAAATTTAAATATAAAACATAAAACCACAAAATGACTAGAAGAAATGTGATTTTTAAAAATAATAAATGCCTTTCGAAGCAATGCCAAACAAACTTGATTTTTATATGATTGATATATTTGTTTAAACTTAAAAAATTTTAAACTTTGGTATGATACAATAAACAAATGGGGGAAAATATTTGTAATACAAAGGACAACCAAGGGGGTCTAATTTCCTAAATTGATCAACAGCACTCACACACCAGCTGGAAAAAGACAACCCATAGGACGAGGGGCAAAAATATTAAAAAGTACTCAACTTCATTTGTGACTAAATACATGCAAAACAGAATGAGATGCTATGTTCATTTGAAAGCATTGATAATCTGTGTTGTTAAAAGATGGGTTAAATAAATGTGGTCTTTTTCGAAAGCAATTTATCAAGATTCCTTTAAAAACTTATTTCCACATATGCTTTGGCTCAGATGAATTGTGGTGGTGGTGGTTATACCACCAGGAAATTATCCTAAGAATACACTTGCAAATGTTGCCAAGTATTTCCTATAAGATGTCCTGGAGCGTTGTCTGCAGGGGCCAATGGCTGGAAACAGCCTCAGTGTCCACCAGTGGGAAATTGCTTAGCCATGGAACATGGGCTGCACATGACCAATCTACTACAAAACTTTAAAAAAGGAGTTGCTTTTACACTGTGATTCAGATGAGTGTGTAGTATGATGCTCATTGTATGGATGCTGAGTATGCATAAACATTTTTTTCTGAAAGTATACACAGTGAATGGTTAACAGCAGTCACTCTAGGAGAGAGGGACTATTGGGAGGTGAGCTTTTAATTTTATATATTTCACCAAATCTGAATTGTTTGAAATTGATCATGTGCAGGTATCTGTTTTAATACAAACCAAACTGAAACAACAAAAACACAGACAAAGCAAAACAGGATAATAAAAAATCCATTATCTCAACAGAGGGTGCCAAAGGTATGGATTTATTTATCCTAAAAAGTCTATGAATAATAAATAATTTCAAGAGCTTCCAGGCAGTCATGCTGGCCCAGAGATGAAGTGAGTGGGTTTGAGCATCAAGCCCTGACCCCCAGAGGTGCTGGGGTACCCTGAGGATGCTGGACTTGACCCTGAATCGGCCCACCTCCTAGGAGGGGTATACCACACATTTTTATGTAGAAAGTGCCCTGGAAGTTCAGTGGTATTGAATGAGTCACAGGAAAACTAACTCAAATGATCAATAGAACATGCACGTTAAGAAGTTAACACTGCAAAGCCTTACCCTTAACTAGTCATACATGTCTCATGTCTCCACGTGTCCTGAACCTCAGCTGGATTTAAGGACCCTGCTCTTAATGGCAGTCCCTGGTTGGGTAGGTAGGAGTTGGACTTTTTGATCTCTCTAATCCCCTCAAGTCCTGAGATGCCAGCGTCTCTGGGTCTAAGATTTGAGCTTCGGTGAAGGAACCATTCAGGCTGGGTGTTGAGGGACCTAGGGGTGTTTGGGACACAGCCTTGGCCTTGAGCCCCATAAGGGAAGCCACACGGCCCCTCCCCTGTGCTTCCCTCGGTAGGTCTGGCTGGAGCCTAATCCAGCTGTGCCCAGCGCCTGTTCCACCTCCCCCAGCCCAGCAGCACCCTTCCCACCACGGTTACTTCCACTTGACCCTCCAACTGGCCTGGAGCAACGCCGATCACAGCATAGCACTCTGCCGAGAAAGGAACCCGGTTAGAACAGAACATCAGCTGCGGACAGGCCTGTGTGGAGGCTGCGGCGCTTCCTGCTCCCTGTGGCTGACATGACAAGCCCCCTGTCCTCCTGAGCCCAGGCCTGACGGAGGGGTGCCTGTGGGGAGGTGGCAGGGTGGTGGCAGCAGGGCCCTGGTACCTCTCGAGGCAGGGGTGGCCCCAGCCTGACTCCTGAGCGGAAGCTGACATGTTAATGGTGGCGGCCGGGCCGCAGAAGCGAGGCCTTCATTCGATTTGGGAGAGCCTTTCCCGGGCCAGGCCTCTGGTTTGGCTCCTATTGAATTACTCTGCTAAGCAGAGCAGGAAGGAGCTGTTCACCTAATTGCACTTGATGGATCTCTTCGTCTTGTTCAGATTCCAGACACAAGATAGATGCCCTCTCTTTGCATCTGAGCCCCACGCTGGTGCTTTGGGGTCAGCAAGTGGCCGCTCCACATACCGCCTCCCCCAGCTTCAGCCGAGGGGCTGGGCCCCCACGAGGAGCGCCCTAAGCAGGGGCCGCCAGGGACCAGAGGGGAGCTCAGTCTTGCTAGCGGGGGTGGTGGGGGGTGACAACAAAGGCGGACCCGCGGGCGTGCCATTGACTCCAGCTCCACGGGGTTAAGGGCTCCTTGTCCGGGTAATTGTCTCCCCTTTAATTACAGTGACTGAAAGTGCCTCCTAATTTACTTTAGGACCCTCAGATGACATCTCAAGAAGGATCACATCCGCTCCCCGGCATGGGCCCTGGGAAGACGGCGCTGGCCTCTGCGGCCATTCAAAGACCGCAGCTTCTGCGCGGGGTCTCTGTTCTGCATCTGCTCCCCTCTCAGCCCCTCAGCCCGCCCCGCCCAACACACTTCTGGTGATGATGCAAGAGAGAAACAGAGAACAGAACACAGGAGGGGAGGCAGGCTTCCTGTCTTAAGAGAACCCAGCCCCTGACTCAGCCAGCAGCTGAGGGGCCTGATCTTGGGAGCCCCAGCCCCAGTTGCCAGGGGGCCAACTAATCAGCTAACAGCTTCTGTTATATCCTAGGTGATATGTTGTCTTTGGAACAAATTCTGTTGAGCGCTGGGAATGTTGGCCAGGTCTGGGAGAAAGAAAGAAACCATTTCAAAGGGCCTAACACAGCCAGCAGAGGAAGGGGGTCATGGCTCCTGACACCAGGAGAAGGAAGAGCCCCCTTGTCCCCCGTTTCACGGAAAGGAAGCAGTGAGGGGCTGCCTTGTAGCTAAGGGTGTCCTTGAGCGATGGGCCTCAGCCACTGCAGGACTTGGGACACCACCCTGAGGACTTGGGATCCCCTCGGTGTCTGTTGGCCTCTGCACCACTGCCTTCCTTTCCCTTAAGGAGACCCAGGGCCTTGCACTCAGCCCAGCAAATGTCAACTGTGGACAGAAGGTGTTTTCATGGCAGGCACTGGTGCATCTGATATCCAGCAAGAAAACGAGAGTGTCCCACCCCAAAATACCCCAAAATGCATCCCAGAGCAATTTACATTTTAAAATTAACAAGGAAACCAAGAAAAGCCAAATGGTAAGCATGGGGAAGGCCTTTCCAATCATAAAAAACACTGAAAACCATTAAAAAAATGAAGGCTTCAACTCATAACAAAATTTAAAAGGAAAGAAAAAAAAAATTAACACACAAAGCTCCCAGTAGAGTTCAAAGGCAAGTAACACTGCCCTCGGGGGGAATGTTGTCACATGAATGATAACCAAAGGATTGTTGTCTTATTGTATAAAGATCTCCTGTAATTCAATAAGGAGATGGTGAACAGAAGCCAGTAACAAAAGCTGTCACATTATTGAGGAGGCAGGCAGGCCAGCAACCTTCGGAGACTGGTTCGCAAAGCAAGGTGATTTTTTTTGGTGTGAGTTGCTAAATTGTGTGCTGTTTTCTGTTTTGCCTTCTCAGGAAATGGAAAGACCCTAGTGGGTAGCCACTCCCTTAAGAGGCTAATGCCCAGAATGGATGATGCTGGGTGTCCTGGGAGGAGAAGGCAGAGAGAACATTTGAGAAGCAGAAAGAGGCCAGGGGCTTTGAGGAGCCAAGAATGAGTGGAAGGGTCTGGGTGCTACATCAGCAGAAGGACCCAGAGCCTGGGTCCCAAGAGAAATAGGGTGAGGGGTGTCTTATGGCCAAGGTATGGAAGGAACAGCAAAGACTACAAATTTCAAAGGTCCATGCACATTGGCACCCTGGGGGTCTCAGGGGCACCCAGTGTAGAAGGGCTTCTTAGGCTACCTGCCCCACGGGGAAGTTCTGAGCTTGGAGTGAAAGCAAGTTGGTTTTAAGAAAGACAAAGATGAGATCTTTCTCCATACGTGCAAATTATACATAGAGTGACCCATGATTTATGATAAGGAATGCAAATTAAAACAATGCAGTAAAAGATTTTACCCATACTAAAGGCAAAGGTGGGACTTCCCAGGTGGCTCAGTGGTAAAGAATCTGCCTGCCAATGCAGGAGAGGCAGGTTTGATCCCTGGGTTGGGAAGATTCCCTGGAGAAGAAAATGGCACTCTAGTATAGAGTATAATACTCTCCACTCTAGTATTCTTGCTTGGGGAATTCCATGAACAGAGGAGCCTGGTGGGTTATAGCTGGGGTCACAGAATAGGAAACAGCTTAGCTACTAAACAACAACCACCACAAAGCAAATGCAGTATTTTAAAAATAATCAAACATCCACATAGAAGAATGTAGGGCACACTGTGTGGGAGTTAATTTGGGATTAAATTTTCCAGAGGGCAATCTTAAAAAAGACCGTATCCTTTGACACCAAAATTCCCCTTTAAGAGTTTATCTTAAGGAAACAATCAGAGACCCATCTAAAGATTTATGTGTGTTTTTGTTCACAAAACCCACTGCAAAAATTAGAAACACTTAAATACACAGTAACTGGGGACTTATGGTATATATCTGGAGAAGGCAATGGCATCCCACTCCAGTACTCTTGCCTGGAAAATCCCATGGACCGAGGAGCCTGGTGGGCTGCAGTCCATGGGGTCGTTAAGAGTCGGACACGACTGAGTGACTTCACTTTCACTTTTCACTTTCATGCATTGGAGAAGGAAATGGCAACCCACTCCAGTGTTCTTGCCTGGAGAATCCCAGGGACGGGGGAGCCTGGTGGGCTGCTGTCTATAGGGTCGCACAGAGTCAGACACGAATGAAGCGACTTAGCAGCAGCAGCAGCATGGTATATATCCACATATGCTAAAATTGTATTTTAGGACAATATTTGATAATATAAAGATATACTTGAATTATTGCTAAGTGAATGTGTTCAAAATACACATGCACTTTATTTAAAAAAAAAAATCATATAAAAATGTTTGAAGGTGTCCCTGAGGACAGCAGTAGTCAAAAAGTGGTGGAAGAGGCAAAGTTTTTGAATACTTGCTTTCTCTACACTCTTTGATGTTTTCCAAATTTTCTCCAGTAGGAATGTAATTACTTCATTTGTTGTTGTTCAGTCGCTAAGTTGTGTCTGACTCTGAGACCCCACGAACTACAACATGCCAGGATTCCCTTCTCCAGCGGACCTTCCTGACCCAGGAATCAAACCAGGGCCTCCTGCATTGCAGGTGGATTCTTTACCAACTGAGCTATCAGGGAAACCCTTTTAATGAAAATCACTCAGTCGTGTCAGACTCTTTGCGACCCCATAGATTATACAGTCCATGGAATTCTCCAGGCCAGAATCCTGGAATGGGTAGCCTTTCACTTCTCCAGGGGTTCTTCCCAACCCAGGAATTGAACTCAGGTCTCCCGCATTGCAGGCGGATTCTTTACCAGCTGAGCCACAAGGGAAGTTCCAGGCTTCCCCATCCTTCACTATCTCCCAGAATTTGCTCAGACTCACGTCCATTGAGTTAGCGATGTCATCCATCTATCTCATCCTCTGCCACCACCTTCTCCTCTTGCCCTCAATCTTTCCCAGCATCAGGGTCTTTTCTAATGAGTCGGCTCTTTGCATCAGGTGGCCAAAATTACTTTAAAATGTAAAATAAATGTTATTTTTAAGTTAATCACAGAATCAAACTGTTAGAAAGGTTTTCTGAAGATCTGCTTGGTGGGGGAAACATGCTCTGAGACAAGAAGCCTCAGTCTTCCCAGAAGTCCATTGCAGTGGGTATATGATCTCTATTTTCTGATGAGAAAGTGCTGAGAGCTGAAATAACCAAGCCACAGACCAGGCTGAGAGGCAACAGACCCTGTCCTTTCCTGACCAGGTTTCTCTGTCTTCTATACCATCTGCCTCAGTTAAGCTTTCATTTGCAAATGAGCATACCTGAAGCTCACAACTGTAGAGCACTAAATACTTGCATTAGAAAAAAGAGGGACTTCCCTGGTGGTCCTGTGGCTAAGACTCCATGCTGTCAATGCAGGGGGCCCAGGTTCGATCCCTGGTTAGGCAACTAGATCCCATATGCCACAACTAAGAGTTTGCACACAGCAACTAAAAATCCTGCATGCTTCAACAAAGATTGAAGATCCTGCAGTCAAATACAGACCTTTTAGAAAAGAAAAGAAAAAATCAAAAGAAAGAAGGAAAGAAAATCAAAAGAAAGAAAGAGAGAAAGGAAAAGAAAACAAAAGAGGCAAAGTCTCAAACTGACAATCTAAATAACTGCACCAAGAAACATAAAAAAAGAAGGGCAAAATAACCCAGAGCAAGCAGAGTGAAGGAAACCATAAAGATAAAAGCAGAAGTCAATGAAACTGACAACAGGACAATGATAGAGAAAAACAGTAAAACAAAACCCTGGTTCTCTGAAAAAAATAAATCTCTGGCAAGACTGTCAAAGATAAAATAGTGAGTACACAAATAGCTAATTCTGGAATGAAACAGAGATATCATCACAGACCCTGAAGCCATTTAAAGGGAGTCCTGCAAACAATTTACAATCATAAACTTGACAACAGAAAAATGGACCAGTTCCTCAAAACCCACAAACTACCCAGACTCAACCAATATGAAATATACATCCTAAACAGTCCTATAACAATTTTAGAAATAAATTTGAAATTTAAAAGAAATCTACAGGCCTAGATGGTTTCATTGGAAAACACTTCTATACGTTTACGAAGACTGCACCCCACTCCAGCACTCTTGCCTGGAAAATCCGATGGACGGAGGAGCCTGGTGGGCCGAAGTCCATGGGATTGTCTCTAAGAGTCCGACATGACTGAGCGAGTTCATTTTCACTTTTCACTTTCATGCATTGGAGAAGGAAATGGCAACCCACTCCAGTGTTCTTGCCTGGAGAATCCCAGGGACGGGGGAGCCTGGTGGGCTGCCGTCTATGGGGTCACACAGAGTTGGACATGACTGAAGCGACTTAGCAGCAGCAATGCCAAGTTTACACAATCTTTTCCAGAAAATAGAAGAAGCCGTTATTTTACGAGGCTAGTATTAGCCTGATACCAAAATCAGACAAAAGATAGTACACAAAAAGAAAACCAAGGTCAGCATCTCTCATGAATTTCAATGCAAAAATGTTCAACAAAATATTAGCAAATCAAATTCAGCAACCTGTAAATCAAATTCAACACCATAAGTTGGGACTTATTCCAAGCAGGCAAGCCTGGTTCAACATTACAAAGTCAGTGTGACACCCCTTACCGAGAGGCTAAAGAAAAAACCACATAATCATATCAATTGATACAGAAAAAGCATTCAAGAAAATCCAATGCTTATTCATGATAACAACTCTCAGCAGACAAGGAATAGGAGGGAATTTCCTCAACCTCGTAAAGATCATCCACAAAAAAACTATAGCTAATATAATAAGTGATTTAAAAAACTGAATGTTCTCCCTCTCAGATTGAGAACCATGCAAGGATGTCTGTTCTCACCTCTCTTATTCAATGTAACACTGGAAGGTCTGTGTGTGTGTGTGTGTGTGTGTGTACACACGCACACACGTGCACAGTCAGTTGCTCAGTCTGACTCTGTGGCCCAATGGAGTGTAGCCTGCCAGGCTCCTCTGTCCACGGAATTTTCCAGCCAAGAATGCTGGAGTGGGTTGCTATTTCCTACTCCAGGGGATCTTCCCGACCCAGGGATCTAACCCATGTCTCTTGCATCTCCTGCATTGGCAGGCGGACTCTTTACTACTGTGCCACCTGGGGAGCCCCACTGGAAGTTTCTACCCACTCCAATAAAGGGAAAAAGAGGAGAGGGCATACAGTTTGGAAAGAAAAAATTTAACTGTCCTTATTTGCATATGACTGATAGTCTACATAGAAAATGTCAAGGAATCTACATGAAACACCTAGAACTAATAAGTGTATTCAGCAAAATTGTAGTATATGTGATCAACACTCAAAAAAAAAATCAATCTCATTTCTAAGCACTAATGATGAACTGACTAAATACAAGATCATTTACAATCACCCCCAAAGTAATAAAATATTTAGGTGTAGACTTAACAAAACATACAGGACCCAGTGTAAAAACAAGGCCAATTCTTTCCAAATTGATCTACAGTTGGATCAAAATGTTAGCAAGATTTCTTGTGTAGATATGGAAAAACTTACTCTAAAAAGGCACAGGCCCTGAAACAGCGAAAGCAATCTCGAAAAGGAAGAATAAAGCGGGAAGAATCGCTCTGCCTGATATTAAAGCTTACTAATCGAGACAGTGTGGTATCAGCAGAGCGACAGACAAATCACAGATTAATAGCACCCAGAAATAGACCCACACAAATTTTCCAAACTCAACTTTGACAAAGGTATAAAAGCAATTGAGTGAAGGAAGGATGGCCTTTTCACAAATGGTGCCGGAGCTGTGGACATGATGGATGTGTGGTCAGTCGTGTTCAATTCATTGCAACATGGGGTCTGTAGCCCGCCAGGCTTCTCTATCTGTGGAATTTTTCAGGCAAGGATACTGGAGTGGGTTACCATTTCCTACTCCAGGGGATCTTCCTGACCCAGGGATTGAACCCAAGTCTCTTGAGTTGCCTGCTTTGGCAGGTGGGTTCTTTACCACTGCACCACCCAATTGACATGAAGGCAAAAATAAGAAATCTTGATCTAGATCTTATGCCTCATACAAAAATTAACTCAAAATGGATCATGGAGGTAAAAGTAAAACTATAAAATTTTTAGAAAAAAAATAGGGTAAAAATTTTATAATCTAGGACTAACAAGAGTTCTTAAATTTGACTGAATTTCTTTAAAATTAAAACAAAATTTAATTAAAATGGAAAAACAACTGAATTTCCTTAAAATTAAAAATGTTGTGCTCTGTGAAAGACCCTGCTAAATGGATGAAAAGACAAACTACACACAGGTAGAGTGTTGTAAAATCCATCTCTGACAATGGTTTTTAGTCTCTAGAATAAATACAGAACTCTCAGGAATCAATACTTTAAAAAAATACAAATAATCCAATTAGAAAATGGGCAAAAGACATGAGCAGACATATCACATAAGAGTCTATACAGATGGCAAATACACCCATGAAAACATGTTCATCACCATTAGCCATTAGAGAAATGGGAGTTAAAACTACAATGAGATATCACTATATATCTGTAAAAATGGCTAAAATAAAAAATAGTGACAACATTAAATGCTGGTGAAGATGTGAAGAAACTGGATATTTTTGTCACTTGCAGGAATAAAAAATGTTACAGTCACTCTGGAAAACAATTTGTCAGTTTCTTATATATAAACATACAATTCCCACACACTCCAGAAATTGCACTTCTGGGCATGTATCTCAGAGAAATTAAGACTTATATTCACACAAAAATCTTTACATAAAAGTTCATAGTAGTTTTTTCATAATACCAAAAATTGGGAACAACTCAGATGCTCTTCAGTAAGTGAATGGTTAAACAAAATTGCAGTATCATGGAGTACTATCTGTACTTTAAATTTCTATTAAAAAGGAATCAACTATTGATACAGACCCTAACTGGGATGGGTCTCCAAGGCAGGGTGAAAAAAATCAAGGCCAAAATATTCATAAGGTAATGATTCCTTTCACATAACATGGCTCAGTCCCTGGGGGTCGGAGGGAAGTGGGGTGGTTCTAAAAGACAGCAGGAGGGATCCTGGTGGGATGGACATGTTCTGTCTCAATGTCAATATCCTGGTTCTGACACTGTGCTCCAGTTTTGCAAGGTGTTACCACTGTGGGAAACAGCACAGGGGACAGGGGATCCCTCTATTATTTCCTAGCTGCCAGGGAATCTCCAATTATCTCAAAATACAAAGTTAAAAGAGAGAGAGAGGTGATACAACTTGGTGAGGTTGAAGCTAGTGGGCTGGGCAGAGGTCTATCTTGCACCATATTCAGTCACTCGTTGAAGGCCCATTACACTTCAGAGCTGCCTCAGGAGCCAGACATGAAGGGCTGTCAACAGAGCCACATGGAGACCCTCAACAAGCGGAGACAGTGAGGGATTTCCCTCATGGTCCAGAAGCTAAGACTCCGCACTTGTAAGGTAGGGGACCCGGGTTCAAACCCTGGTCAGGTAACTAGATCCCACATGCCCCAGCTATGTTCCCATGCTGCAATTAACGATCCTGCATGCCACAACTGAGACTCGGCGTAGCCAAATAAATCAATATATATTCTTTAAAAAACTGATTTCTGTCAAATTAAAAAAAAAAAAAAGAGTTGACAATGAGCCTTAAGAACAGGCCCCTTGACTTTCAGGCTTCTGGTGGAGCCTATAGGCCCTTTTTAAAAAATTATTTACTTATTTATATTTATTTTGGGCTGTGCCGGGTCTTTGTTGCTGTGCGTGGGCTTTCTCTAGTTGCGGCAAATAGAGGCTACTTTCTAGTTGCGATTCCTGGCTTTTTATTACAGTGGCTTCTCTTGTTCAGGAGCACTGGCTCTAGGGCACTCGGGCTTCAGTAGTTGTGGCGCACGGGCTTAGATGCCTTGTGGCATGTGGAATTGTCCCAGACCAGGGATCAAACCCATGTCCCTCATATCAGCAGGTAGATTCTTAACCACTGGACCCCTAGGGAAGTCCCTGGCCCTTTCTTATAGTAATATTTTTAAATGTACAATATAAAAATACATATGATTACAGAGGAAACCAAATAGAAAATCATCAAGTTAAAAGCAGATTTGAGACGCAGTAATCCACAGGCTTCTTTATTGACATGTTAAATAAAGAGATCTGTGAGCAGGTCTAATAATTGCTGTCTTTAGACATATAAACATTTTAAACATCTGTAATGTTATGTAAAACATTCAGGGACTCCTGAATTTCAAAGCTTGAACAGAAGGACAGTAGGGGGTTGCTTATTAGGGATGTAGTGGTGCCCCAGCTGGAGGCCAGGCACCCGCCTTCACTGCTGTGGGTCAGCGTCACTTCACGTGGGTCATGAGACAGAGGGTTTCTGTGGCTGGGTCTGGGGAGGGGAGGGCTGGAGAGGCTCCTCCTTGAGGACACATGGGAGCAGGCTCCCTCTGGAGCCCCAGACGCTGACCCGCAGCAGTGAGGGCCGGGTGCCTAGCCTCCAGCTGGGGCACCACTACATCCTTAATAAGCAACTCAGCACCTCTATTTCTTCACCCCTGAAATGAGGACCATAGCCAGGGTCTAACTGCTATGCTTTGGGGGGCTCAAAGGAGCTAAAAGACAGACGGGCCTATAGAAAGCACTCAGTATGTCATGTTCTTATTTTTAGTACTACATCTTGTTGAATCTTCCTGACAACCCCACTGAGGAGGCCTGTGGCCCCTTTTACTTCTAAGGAAACTGGAGAACACAGATGTCCTGTTACGGGCAGCGGGTGGAGGCCACGTGGGCTCAGGGCCTCCAGTCTCCCCACTGTGGCCGATAGCTTGGCATCCCCAGGGTGAAAGAGTGCAGAAAGGCTGCCGGTAAGAGCCTGGCCTGGCAAGGTGGTGGCCTCCGAGTCGGCTGTGGCTGTGGAGCCCACCCTCCTGTGAACCCCACACAGCCCTGGATCATTTTCTTCTACATTGCGCCACCCCTCTCCAATGCTAACACACTATGGAAATCTGAGAATCCCACCCAAAGGTGTCCTGAGCCCCTGTCCTTCTGGCCAGACAATTGTCCCAGCTGGGAGGTGCTGCTCCAGGCCAGGTTGACTTGTCCCTCGGGGTCCCATGGTTCCTGATACGACCCCTACTTCGGCCAGCTCTCTAGGCCAGCCTTAAACACACCCTGCTCCTCAGTGTGCAAGAGCTCTGCAGGTGGACAGCCGAGAGCCGGTGTGGACTGAGGCCTCCTCTAGCCTGGGGCAGCAGCAGCCTCGAAAGCTTCACAGGCCACATGGGAATCTTAACTTTTGCTCAGAACAGAGGAGGGCTCTGAACCGGCTTTCATCCTACAGGACCCTCTGGCATGTGGTGAGAAGAGTTATGACAACTGATGATGCCCATGACCTTTGTGGGTTGGGCCTTGGCCAGCAGCGTGCTCAGAAGTGTTTGCTGTGGGACTTCCCTGGTGGTCCAGTGGTTAAGAATCCATCTGCCAACGCAGGGAACTTGGGTTCTATCCCTGGTCCCGAAACTAAGATCCCACATGCCTTGGGGCAAGTAAGCCCATGTACCACAACCAATGAGCCCACACTCTAAAGCCTAAGCTTTGCAACAATAAAACCCATGGCAACAAAACCTGCACTGCATCTAGATAGCCTCCCCCTTCTCACTGCAACTAGAGAAACCCCAGGCACACCAATGAAGATGCAGCACAGCCACAAATAAATAAAATTATGGGGAAAAAAAAGGAAAGAAATGTTTGCCGTGGTGATCATTGCTGTTTTGTGTGAGAAGACAGAGACAAGTCCTGGAGGACACAGGCCCAGGGGTGGGTGCCTGGAGAGAGAAGAGCCCTTTCCACCCGTGGGGCTGGGCTAAGAGAGGGTTGGCTGTCGATGGAGCCCAGAGCAGGCCCCTCATGAGGGGAACATCTGGGCAGGAGGCCGGAGCCTACGATGTCATCGCTCTTGGACTCCGAGCCTGCAAGCCAGCACAGCCGGCTCACCCGGCCACCTGCTGTCCCCAGGAAACCCCTGCTCGGGGATGACGCATCTGCCCAGCGCACCCGCGGCACTCCTCCGCGTTTTTGGACTTCCCTCTTGGGGACTTCTGGTCTCTGTCCTCATGCAGCAGCTGGAGCAGCCACCCCCTCAGCACACATCCCTCCCTCCCTGTCCTCCCAGGCCCAGGCTGTCCCAAGATAAAAGACACAGAGGCCCTGCCATGTGAGCCCAGCATGAGAGTGGGCAGGGGAGGGCAGGCCAAGCAGGGCACCCAGCTGTGAAGAGGGAACCCGAGCATGTCGAGCCTGTGTCAGTCTCCAAAAATGAGCACCGTGTGGGGCCAGGAGCACAGGGAGGCCCTTGCTTGGGCCACGGGCACACACACTCGGGCTGGTGGGTGGCAGCCAGGCTCTCCACCCCAGTGCAGAGTAGGATCTGGTTTCAGGGACTGGTCCACTGCTGGTCAATAAATAAGTTCAATAGACACTAGGCTCAGGCACAGAGAAATGGCCCCAGATAGCCTCCTTCTCCCTGCTCCCCTCCTTCTCCCCGCTCCCAGGGGTTGGGGTGGGTTCCCATGGCCAGGCTGACACTGCAGGCTGAGCCAGGGTGGGGCCTAGGTGGAGGGGGCATGAGTGGTGATGTTCACAGGTGCCCAAGGAGCTGAGGGAGCTGGAGAATAATCTCCCCTGACTTTGGTTCCCCTGGAGTGGCAGTAATGGCCCCTGGGAGGAGGAATGCCCAGAAGAAGGGCCAGTGGAGGCCAGGCAGCACCGGGTGTGAGTGTGGGACAGGCTTGCCTGGAGTCCAGAGGAGCCAGTCTGTGGGAGGCCTCGGAGCTGGCTGTTCAGGGACATCTTAGAAACAATGATGGTGTGCCATAAACATGATCATTATTGCTGTAGGTGCTTACAATATGTCAGGCCCTCCTGTAAACCACCATATCATGGTGAGTTATGCAAGAATGGTTTCCTTTTATTACAGAAGAATGAATAAAGATTGGCACATATATACAATGGAATACTACTCAGCTATAACAAGGAATGAAACTGCATCATTTGTAGAGACATGGATGGACCTAGAGGCTGTCATACAGAGTTACGTAAGTCAGAAAGAGAAAACAAAATATCGTATTTTAACACATCTATGTGGAATCTAGAAAAATGGTACTGATGAATCTGTTTGCAGGTCAGGAATAGAGACACAGACATGAGGATGGACATGTGGACACGGGAGGGAGTGGTGGGATGAACTGGGAGGTTGGGAGGGAGGTATGTGAACTACCAAGTGTAAAACAGCTAGTGGGGACCTGCTGTGCAGTAGAGGGAGCTCAGCTCAGTGCTCTGTGGAGACCTAGATGGGGATGGGGGGAGGGGGGATATATGTACACATATAGCTAATTCACCTTGTTGTATAACACTGTAAAGTAACTATATCCCAATTAAAAAAATAAAACACAATGGAGTCCCGGAGAGGCTCTCACACCGAGTCACACAGGCAGCAAGAAAGGACAGGACTTGGGCAGGGCCCTCTGAGACTTTAGACCCAGGGCTCTGGGCTGATCTGTCTTTCTCTCAGAGGGGGTTGGCTCTGCTGGGCAGGCTAAGTCAGGGTCTGCTCTGAGCCGCCTGGGGAAGCAGCTCTGGAAATGTCACCCTTGGAGCGTGGACCACCTCGGAGTGAGTCTAAATTGGGAAAACAATATGTGGTCTTAATATAGCGCCGGGACAATCTCTGTAAACAATCCCAAAGCTAATACTGCATAAACAGAAAGACCTTCTAAAGAGAGGCCGGGGAGGCCCCGGGGATGGAGGCTGTGAGCCGTGTGGCTGAGTCCCTGCCTCTGTGGGCACTGTGCAGGGCTGGCTGGACCCCAAGGACAGCTGAGAGTACTTTGGAGACAGCCAACAGTGATTAGCCCTGAGAACATTCGAACAGTTGCTCCTTGGAGTGTCTTCTGCAGGAGGGGCCAGTAGGCAGGTGGTCAAGGGTGGCTGTTTTCCCAGTAAGTGAGGCGCAGAGGGGTCTGGGGGTGAAGCGGCAATGGAAGCCGCACTGGCCATTCCTGGGCTGCTCTGTGAGGCCAGGGAGGCCCTGGGGATGGAGGCCGTGAGCCGTGTGGCTGAGTCTCTGCCTCCCCGTCACCTGAGCCCATCTGCTCCTCAGGGGCCTGCAGGCGCTCATGCCTCTGGAAGCAGTGTCTGCTTATGCTCCCAGTTCTCTGTCCCAGAGCCCTGTAGATGGAGGCACCACGCCCGCAGTGTGATCTCATTAAGGCTAGAGGGATGCCGGGGGCAGGGAGGTGGCTCCAATTGACAGCTGGACAGAAGCCTCTAGTGGGGTGTGGGCTGCCAGGCGTGGCTGCCTGCATGAGTGAGAGAGGTCCTGACCTGAGAAGCTCCCACTCTGACAAAAAGCCTATGTGAGCTCAGAAGCACCCAGTCGCTGACTTGAGCTTCTCGCCTCTGCCAAGGATGACACTTTGGATGCCTCAAAAGCCCAGATATCTGCCGGAGCCTTCACTTCTTGGCCAGAGTCTCTGCTGAGGCTTGGAGGAGCCCAGGAGGAGCTGGGCCACCTCTTACTTTGCCTTGCTGCTGCTGCTTAGTCACTTCAGTCGTGTCCAACTCTGTGCAACCCTATGGACTGAAGCCTGCCAGGCTCCTCTGTCCATGGGATTCTCTAGGCAAGAGTACTAGAGTGGGTGGCCATGCCCTCCTCCAGGGGATCTTCCTGACCCAGGGATCGAACCCAGGTCTCCTGCACTGCAGGCAGATTCTTTACTGCTGAGCCACCAGGGAAGATCCTGACTCTGCCTTAACAGCCCGTAATCATTGCCCTGGCACATGACGCAGGCACAGCTGGTTCACAGCAGAACACCGACAGCTGAGCCCCTGCTGCCCTCTGTCCCTCCAGCAGCAAACCCACAAATGTGAGGCAGAGGAGTTGCAGGGGGGGAGGCAGTCCTCCTTCCGGAACCAGGGGATCCCACTACACAGGATCCACAGCCTCCTGAGGTTGCATCCAGCAGAAACTGTTCACTGTGTTTTTATCTGTGTGTTCTCATCTAGCTTTCATCAAGTCTTAAAGAGGCCCATGACCCTAAGAAGGTCAGAGCTGGAGTCTAGGACACGGAGGACTCCAGAACTCCCCCGCCCCGCACAGGCTGCAAGTGCATGTTATAAGCGGGGTGGAGTAGGGGGTCTGGCAGTTGGAAGGAAGAGATGTCAGCTTCTGTGGATAAGACTGATCTCTCAAATCTCCCAAAATCTTAGAGACAAAATGCATTGCACAATTTTGAAATTATATAATTTGGAAACTTAAAAATCCAACCAGTCCATTCTGAAGGAGATCAGCCCTGGGATTTCTTTGGAAGGACTGATGCTAAAGCTGAAACTCCAGTACTTTGGCCACCTCATGTGAAGAGTTGACTCATTGGAAAAGACTCTGATGGTGGGAGGGATTGGGGGCAGGAGGAGAAGGGGACGACAGAGGATGAGATGGCTGGATGGCATCACTGACTCGATGGACATGAGTCTGAGTGAACTCCGGGAGTTGGTGATGGACAGGGAGGCCTGGCGTGCTGTGATTCATGGGGTCGCAAAGAGGGACACAACTGAGCGACTGAACTGAACTGAACTGGACACATTGATAATATGCTTGGCTGAATACCTACATCAGGTCTTCCACTTAAAACAACTGAAAACCTGGACAAAATACAAAAATAATTTTCTAAAATGCATTTAAAAATTAGTCAAAAAAGCAAGAACTTAAGTCAAAACATTTAGACAATATGGAAATCCAGAAAGACAAGCTGAGATCCAAGTATATGAAAAATCATACCCATGTTTTCTAAGATTTTAATAGCTTTGGCTTTTACATTTTGACCTTTGATGCCTTTGAGTTCATTCTTATATATGGTGTGAGGTAGGGTTCCTCCTTCATTTGTCTGCATGTGGATATCCAGTAGTACCAGCATCTTTGTTGAAGACTAACTTTTCCCTATTGAATTGATTTAGCACCTTTGTCTAAAATGGACTGATTATAAATGTAAGAGATTATTTCTGGAGTCTCAGTTTTATTCCATTAGTCTCTAAAGTCTGGCCTTTTGCCATTACCACATTGTCTTGCTTATTGTAGCTTTATAGTAAGTTTTTTTTCAAACTTTAAACATTTATTTTATATTGGGGTATAGCCAATTAACAATGCTGTAGTAATTTCAGGTGAACAGTGAAGGGACTCAGCCAGACATATACTCCCTCAAACCATCCTCCTCTCCTCCAGGCTGGTTATAGTAACTTTTGAGATAGAAAAGCATGTGTCTTGTGATTTTGTCCTTTTACAAGATTACTTTGATTATTCTGGGTCCCTTGTATTTCCATATGAATTTTAGGATCAATTTCTTGTCAATTTCTTCAAATAAATAAGCTGGAATTTTGATAGGGAGTTTTAGAACTGTACGTCAATTTGGGGAGAATTGCTAACTTAATGATACTATCTTCCAATCAATGAATGTGGATGTCTTTCCATTTATTTAGGCAATCCTTCATTTCTTTCAACAATGTTTTATAGGTTTCAGTATATAATTCTTGTACTTTTGTTAAATTATTCCTTCGTATTTTATTCTTTTGATGCTATTGTAAATGGGTTTTTTAAAAAAAGATTTCACATAGGGATGTTCAAGTGTTCCCAACTACAACTGATTTTTGTCTATTGATTTTGTATCTTGCTGATTTTGTTTACTAGTTCTAACATTTTTTTGTGGATTCATTAGGATTTTTCACATGAAAGATCATACCATCTGCAAATAGAGAATTTTACTTCTTGCTTTCCAATCTGGATGCCATTTGTCTTTTTCTCACCAAATTGCCAGGGTATAACTTCCAGCACAATGCTGAAGAAGAGTGCAGACTTGCTTGTCTTGGCTTTGATTTCCAAGGGAATATCCTCAGTCTTTCACCACTAAGTATGATGTTAGGTACGTGTGTGCTAAGTCGCTTCAGTCGTGGCTGACTCTGCGACCCTGTGGACTATTAGCCTGCCAAGTTCCTCTGTCCATGGGATTCTCCAGGCTAGAATACTGCAGTGGGTTGCTATGCCCTACTCCATGGGATCCTCCTGACCCAGGGATTGAACCTGCATTTATTAAGTCTCCTGCATTGGCAGACAGGTTCTTTACCTCTAGTGCCACTTGGGAAGCCCCAAGTATGATGCTAGCTATGGGATTTTCATGGATGCTATTTAGAAGGATGAGGAAGTGCCCTTTTACTCCCAATTTGATGATTGTTTTTGTTAAAGAGGTATTGAATTCTGTCAAGTGCTTTTTCTGCATTGGTTCAGATGACCATGGGTTTTGTCCTTTATAGTAATATGCTATATTACATTAATTGTTTTGGTTTGTTAAACTAGCCCTGCACTCCTTGAATAAACCCCTTTTAAAAGACGATTACTCCTTGGAAGGAAAGTTATGACCAACCTAGATAGCATATTAAAAAGCAGAGACATTACTTTGCCAACAAAGTTTCGTCTAGTCAAGGCTATGGTTTTTCCTGTGGTCATATATGGATGTGAGAGTTGGACTGTGAAGAAGGCTGAGCGCCGA
>NW_011494878.1:414047-422187 GCF_000754665.1 Bison bison bison | reverse complement strand
TGCTTTTGAACTGTGGTGTTGGAGAAGGGTGTTGAGAGTCTCTTGGACTGCAAGGAGATCCAACCAGTCCATTCTGAAGGAGATCAGCCCTGGGATTTCTTTGGAAGGAATGATGCTAAAGCTGAAACTGCAGTACTTTGGCCACCTCATGCGAAGAGTTGACTCATTGGAAAAGACTCATGCTGGGAGGGATTGGGGGCAGGAGGAGAAGGGGACGACAGAGGAGGAGATGGCTGGATGGCATCACCGACTCGATGGACGTGAGTTTGAGTGAACTCCAGGAGTTGGTAATGGACAGGGAGGCCTGGTGTGCTGCGATTCATGGGGTCGCAAAGAGTCGGACACGACTGAGGGACTGAACTGAACTGAATTATGGTATATAGTCCTTTTAAAAGATATTTATTTATTTATTTATTATTTGCTCCAGGTCTTAGTTGCAGCACACAGGGTTTTTGTTTGTTTGTTTGTTTTAGTTAAGGCACACAGAATCTTTGGCTGTGGCATGTGGGATCCAGCTCCCTGACCACAGTGGACCCCCTGCATTGGGAGCACCCAGTCTTTGCCACTGGACCACAGGTGAAGTCCCCATAGTCCTTTCTATATACTGCTAAATTCAGCTTCCAAGTATTCTATTGAGCAATTTGTGTCTATATAGTAATAAGACTTTTTGGCCTACAGTTTTATTTTCTTGTGATGTTTTTATCTGGCTTTGGAATCAGGGTAATATTGCCCTCATAGAGTAAGTTAGAAAGTGTTTCTGACTATTCTGTTTTTTGGAAGAGTAGGTAAAGGATTTTTTTTTTTAATGGCCCACCCTGGATTCTAAGTTCACTCCAATAGCCAGTTTTATCTGTTTTGCCAAATGCAGAGCTCTCTGGAGCCCAAGTAGATGAACGCTGGCATTGAGAGATGGTCCAAATGACAGGACTCTTTAAATATTTGGTTTGCTTTACCCATAAAGATATCTGAACCTAGACTTTACTTTGAGAGCAACATTTTGATTACCATTTGATTGCTTCCCTTGTCATAGGTCATCTCAGCTCTTCTCTTTCTTCTTGAGTCAGTTTTAGTAGTTTGTGTCTTTCTAGGAACTTCATCTGAATTATCTAATTTGTTGCACTCAATCGTTCATAATATTTTTGTAATTATTTTTATTTCTATAAGGTCAACTCCAGAATTTCCACTGAGATCATTTTATAACTTCTTTTCATTGATATTTTATTTTTGATGAGACATTGTCATCTTAGCCTCTTTCATCTTTTAAACATGGTTTTCTTTAGCTCTTTGAGTGTATTTTAATAGCTCTTTTAAAGTTTTTGCCTGTTAAATCCAACATCTGGGCCCTTTCACAGAAACTTTCTGTTGCCTGCTTTTTTCCTTGTGTATGAGTCACACTTTCATGTTTCCTTCCATATCTTATGATCTTCTGTTGAAGACTGAAGAGTTTAGGCAATAGATTGCAGAAATTCTGGATACTGATTCCCTTTTTCACCCTCTCCAGGGCTTGCTTTTGCTATTGTGATTCTCTTATTTTTTTAGTGAGCTGGCAAAATTCTTCTAGTGAAGCATTCTGCTACTCAGAGTGTACAACCTCAGATATATACACAGCCACCTTGGGATAACAGTGGCTTTCTCAGGGCTCTCTCTGACTTTCTCTTTCCCTGATCTCTATGTTCATCTCTCTACCTCATTTGCCATCACATCCAATTGTCAGTTTCCATTAGTTGATGGTAGATACTCTATGTTTTTAATAATGTCCATCAATTATTCCATAGTCCAATTCAAGTAACTTATGCAGGGGTAATTTTTGGATTTTTTTTTTTTTGACCCTAGGAGGTTTTTTCTTAGCTATCTCTTTGGTTCTTCCTGGCAAACTAGCTGTCCTACAATTTAGCTTGGTGCTCATGGAGTTATCAACTTCTTCTTTGCCTACCAACAAAATCTCCATTCTCTTAGATAATTCTTAGGTATGAATTTGCCTCTATTCTGTTTCAAATGAAGACTTCCTCAGCAGAGAGTTTGGGAGCTCTGTGTTCTCATGGATGGCCTGTCCCTCAGGGAAAAATCTCGTGGACACTCTTCTAGGTCACTGGGTGGGAGTGGTAGCCTCTGATCTTCTCACTTTGTTTTTCCTGGTGTGGAACAACTGCTTGTAAGTGAGTGAGAGTAATCAGGGACCCAGTATTCTTGGCCTGCTGTGCCTGAGTCAGGAAATGTAAGAATGGATTCCTCAACTTTTCAGCAGCACTTGACTGTAATTTCGCTTCTGCCACTCAGAGTTCACTAGAGGGTCCAACAGCGGTTTGAGCAAGCAGATGATTGAATCAGTGAGCTTAAAGATAGGTTAATTGTGATTCTCCATTTGAGGATCATTAAGAAAAATGAACAGATCCTAAGAGACCTACGGGATACCATCAAATGTACCAACATATGGATTATGAAAGTGCCAGAAGGAGAAGTAAGATAAGGTAGAAAAAATATTTTTTTTAAATTAATGACCCAAAACGCCTATGTTTGAAGAAAGAAGTGAATACATGCTTTAAAAAAATTGTCAAGTAGGATAAACTCAAAGAGAGCCACACTGAGACATGTTATAAATGAACTATTAAAAGATAAAGATGAGGAGAGAATCCCAAAAGCAAGCAGAGAGAAGCTACTTGTAATACACAAGAGATTTTCAAAGACATTAGGCAGAAACCATGGAGGCCAGAAGGCTGTGGGATGGAATATCCAAAGTGTTGAAAGAATAAGATGGTTAACCCCAAATTCCATATCTAGCAAAACTATCCTCCAAAAAACCAAAGAGAAATTCCCAGATTTAGAGAACAAAACTGAGAGGGTTCATCACTAGTACAAAATATACTAAAAGGGAAATGTCCTTCAGGAAAGGACACTAGTGAGTGAGTGAAGTTGCTCAGTCGTGTCCGACTCTTTGGGACCCCATGGACTGTAGCCCACCAGGCTCCTCTGTCCATGGAATTTTCCAGGCAAGAATACTGGAGTGGGTCGCCATTTCCTTCTCCAGGGGATCTTCCCGACCCAGGGATTGAACCCAGGTCTCCCGCATTGCAGGCAGATGCTTTACCATCTGAGCCACCTGGGAAGCCCTCGAAGGTTGTGGGATGAAATATCCAAAGTGTTGAAAGAATAAAATGGCTAACCCTAGATTCCATATCTAGCAAAACTATCCTCCAAAAAATCAAAGAGAAATTCCCAGATTTAGAGAACAAAACTGAGAGGGTTCATCACTAGTACAAAATATACTAAAAGGGAGTCCTTCAGGCTGAAATGAAAGGACACTAGACCATAACTCAAATCCACACGAAGAAACAAAGTGCACTGGAGAGGGTAACTGCATAGATAAATATAGAAGTCAATATTAACATAGCTTATTTAGCAATTCCCCCTTTATTCCATATGATTTTAAAGACAACTACATAAAACAATAATTATAAACCTATGACAATTAATATCCAATTTAAAAAAGCTTAATTTGTAATGATGACACAGAGGAGGTGCTGCTACATAAAAGAAGAGCTTTTATATACTAATGAAACTAAGTTGGTATGAATTCAAACTGGATTTTTATAAGTCAAGGTGATAATTATCACCTACAAGGCAATCATTAAGAAAATAACTAAAAATATATAGGTAAAATAAATAAGAAGGGGATCAAAATGGTATACCACAAAATATCTACTTATCACCAAAGAAGGCATTAAAGATGAACATGGGAAAGGGGAAGAATATGATCATAGAAAACAACAAGTAAAAAGGCAGATGTAACTCCAACTATATAATAACATTACATGTGAATGAACTACTCTTCAGCAAGTGGGCTGGGAAGGTTGGACAGTTGCATGTAAATCAATAAAGTTAGAACACACTCTCACTCCATGCACAAAGATAAACTCAAAATGGCTTAAAGACTTAAATAAAAGACAAGACACCATAAAACTCCTAGAAGAGGTCATAAACAAAATAATCTCTGACATAAATCATACCAGTGTTTTCTTAGGTCAGTTTCCCAGGCAATAGAAATAAAAACAAAAATAAACAAATGGGACCTAATCAAACAAAAATCTCTAGCACAGCAAAGGAAACCATAAACAAAACAAAAATATAACCTATGTAATGGGAGAAAATATTTGCAAACAATGCGACCAACAAGGGCTTAGTGTCCAAAAAATAAAAATTGCTCATACAACTCAATAACAAAAGAAACAAACAACTCAATCAAAAAATGGGCAGAAGACCTAAATAGGCATTTCTCCGAAGAAGACATACAGATGGCCAAAAAGCACATAAAATATGTTCAACATCGCTAAGAGAAATGCAAATCAAAACTACAATGAGGTAACACCTCATACCTGCCAGAATGGCCACCACTAAAATGTCTATAAATAACAAAGCTGGAGAGGGTATGGAGAAAAGGGAACCCTTTTATACTGTTCAGTTCAATTCAGTCACTCAGTTGTGGCCTACTCTTTGCGATCCCATGGACTGCCACATGCCAGGCCTCCCTGTCCATCACCAACTCCCGGAGTTTACCCAAACTCATGTCCATTGAGTCAGTGATGCCCTCCGACAATCTCATCCTCTGTCATCCCTTTCCTCTCCCACCTTCAATCTTTCCCAGCATCAGAGTCTTTTCAAATGAGTCAGTTCTTTGCATCAGGTGGCCAAGGTATTGGAGTTTCAGCTTCATCATCAGTCCTTCCAATGAATACTCAGGACTGATCTCCTTTAGGATGGACTGATTGGACCTCCTTGCAGTCCATGGGACTCTCAAGAGTCTTTTCCAACAGCACAGTTCAAAAGCATCAATTCTTCGGCACTCAGCTTTCTTTATAGTCCAACTTTTACATCCATACATGACCACTGGAAAAACCATAGCCTTGACTAGCTGGACTTTTGTTGGCAAAGTAATGTCTCTGCTTTTGAATATGCTATCTAGGTTGGTCATAACTTTCCTTCCAAGAAATAAGCATCTTTTAATTTCATGGCTGCAGTCACCATCTACAGTGATTTTGGAGCCCCCCAAAATAAAGTCTGACACTGTTTCCACTGTTTCCCCATCTATTTGCCATGAAGTGTTGGGACCAGATGCCATGATCTTAGTTTTCTGAATGTTGAAATTTAAGCCAACTTTTTCACTCTCCTCTTTCACTTTCATCAAGAGGCTTATACTCTTAGTGGGAATGGAAGCTGGTGAAGTAACTATGGAAAACAGTATGGAGGTTCCTCAGAAAATTAAAACTAGAATTAACATAGGATGAAGCAATTCCACTCCTGGGCATATCTGGACAAAAATATATTTCAAAAAGACATATGCACTCCTTTGCTCATAGCATCACTATTCACAATAGCCAAGACATGGAAACAACCTAAATATCTATTGAAAGATCAATGGATAAAGAAGCTATGGTACATATATACAATAGAATACTACTCAACCATAAAGAAGATGGAAATAATGCCATTTGCAGCAATATGAATGCAACCAGAGATTATGACACTAATTGAAATAAGCCAGAAAGAGAAGACAAATACCATATGATATCAGTAACCTGTTTATTTAACTTATATAGAGAGTACATCATGCAAAAAACCAGGCTGGATGAAGCACAAGCTGGAAGCAAGATTGCCGAGAGAAATATCAATAACCTCAGATATGCAGATGACACCACCCTCATGGCAGAAAGCAAAGAGGTATTAAAGAGCCACTTGATGAAGGTGAAAGAGGAGAGTGAAAAAGCTGGCTTAAAACTCAGCATTCAAAAAACTAAGATCATGGCATCCAGTCCTGCCGGGGTCCAGCCCTGGCTGATCCAGGGAGTTCGAAGCAGGGACGGCGTCGTCGAGGATCAGGATACAATAGCCTCAATTAGATATTAATTAAAGACGTAAAGAGTAGTAGAATGAGGATAGCTCAGTAGGAAAAATCAGTGGAGAAAAGAGGCTGAGTAGCTTGGTTTACGCGGGAGACCAATAAAACTTCAAGACAAGAAGCTTGCACCACTTACGTAGGCCACAGGCGTCCTTCCGTTCTCCCAAAGGAAAAGAGACACTGAGGCCTCCCCGGTCGGATCTTAGAAGCCCAGGCATAATTAGTAAGCTTGGTGGGTTCCGTGCTCCAGATGGAGACTCAGCCAGAGTGTAAGAGAGAGAGCGACATGGGGAGACCAGTATTTTGAGAAACTGATCCTGATTCTTTATTTTCCATGGTCTACTTTTATATACTGAGATGTTATGCAAAAGTCACGCGGGGTCAGCAGTCCTGACTTTTATCAAAGTCAGGTACTTCATACAAATGTATACAGAGGTCTTAGGTGTGTTACATCATCTTCTGGCCAGGGGGCCTGCTGACAATTTATGACCCTCTCCTTGTGACAGCGGTCAGTCAACCAGGACACTTATTTCTCCAAGGGTGATTATTCTTATATAAATAAAGTTACATTCCTATAGGGTGAAGGTATACTGGGTTTTAGTTAAGGAAAGAATTTACTTAGCCTAAGGTCTAACGTGATTTATATCAAAGGTTAATACTTATTTCTTCTATATATTCATTAATGTGTGTAAGGGCAGGGGATGTGGAGATTTAGCAACAAACATTGGCTCAACAAATGAAAAACCCTTCACCAATACAATTTCTAATCAGCCCATTATACTTATACTAATGGTTTTCTAACTTTTCTAAGGAACCTGTTTTTAGAAGGTTTAAAGCATCTCGTGCCTCTCACGGTTGGGAGGCTGTGAGCAATCACATGTGGCCAGACGAGCCTGTCAGGCAGGCCAGAGAACCTTCAGAGGAGTTTGTAGGTTAAAACACTCTTGTCACGCCCAGGAGTTTTTATTAACTGGAGCTCTAAGTTAACTCCTTCTCCGAAAGAGGTGGTGGGGGACAGCCCCCCATAAAGTCAGAGGTGTAGGTGAGAGCACAAAGTAGTAAAGTAGGCAGGCTCTGGTTATGGGGGTAGATGCTCGAGGATTTCCAGGGGGACTCCTGAGGCTCGATCCCGCCTTTGCGTATGTTGAGCCTCCTTCCTCATGACCTTTGCCATGGGCGGAGTGCCTCACTCTGGCCCCCAACACAATCCCATCACGTCATGGCAAATAGGGAAACATTGCAAATAGTGAGAGATTTTATTTTTGGAGTCATCACTGCAGATGGTGACTGCAGCCATGAAATTAAAAGATGCTTATTCCTTGGAAGGAAAGTTATGATCAACCTAGATAGCATATTCAAAAGCAGAGACATTACTTTGCCAACAAAGGTCCATCTAGTCAAGGCTATGGTTTTTCCAGTGGTCATGTATGGATGTGAAAGTTGGACTATAAAGAAAGCTGAGCGCCGAAGAATTGATGCTTTTGAACTGTGGTGTTGGAGAAGACTCTTGAGAGTCCCTTGGACTGCAAGGAGATCCAACCAGTCAATCATAAAGGAAATCAGTCCTGAGTATTCTTTGGACGGACTGATGCTCAAGCTGAAACTCCAATACTTTGGCCACCTGATGCAAAGAACTGACTCATTTGAAAAGACCCTGATGCTGGGAAAGGTTGAAGGCAGGAGGAGAAGGGGATAACAGAGGATGAGATGGTTGGATGGCATCACCGATGCAATGGACATGAGTTTGAGCAAGCTCTGGGAGTTGGTGATGGACAGGGAAGCCTGTTGTGTTTCAGTCCATGGGGGTGCAAAGAGTTGGATTGAATGAGTGACTGCACTGAACTGAAAATGCGGCACAAATGAACTTATCTACAAAACAGATTGACAGACGTAGAGAACAGACTGGTGGTTGCCAAGGGCAGGGGTGGGAGAGGGATGGACTGGGAGTTTAGGGTTCGGTTTGGTTCAGTTCAGTTGCTCAGTCGTGTCTGACTCTTTGTGGCCCCGTGAATCGCAGCACGCCAGGCCTCCCTGTCCATCACCAACTCCCAGAGTTAACTCAGACTCATGTCCATTGAGTCAGTGATGCCATCCAGCCATCTCATCCTCTGTCGTCCCCTCTTCCTTCTGCCTCCAATCCCTCCCACCATCAGAGTCTTTTCCAATGAGTCAGCTCTTCACATGAGGTGGCCAAAGTACTGCAGTTTCAGCTTTAGCATCATTCCTTCCAAAGAAATCCCAGGGCTGATC
>NW_011494878.1:396201-413210 GCF_000754665.1 Bison bison bison | reverse complement strand
ATTCCCATCTCTTTCAGAATTTTCCACAGTTTATTGTGATCCACATAGTCAAAGGCTTTGGCATAGTCAATAAAGCAGAAAAAGATGTTTTTCTGGTGATAGAGGCAAGGTCCGATGCTATAAAGAGCAATATTGCATAGGAACCTGGAATGTCAGGTCCATGAATTAAGGAAAATTGGAAGTGGTCAAACAGGAGATGGCAAGAGTGAACGTCTATATTCTAGGAATCAGCGAACTAAAATGGACTGGAATGGGTGAATTTAACTCAGATGACCATTATATCTACTACTGTGGGCAGGAATCCCTTAGAAGAAATGGAGTAGCCATCATGGTCAACAAAAGATTCCGAAATGCAGTACTTGGATGCAATCTCAAAAATGACAGAATGATCTCTGTTCATTTCCAAGGCAAACCATTCAATATCACAGTAATCCAAGTCTATGCCCCAACCAGTAATGCTGAAGAAGCTGAAGTTGAATGGTTCTATGAAGACCTACAAGACCTTTTAGAACTAACACCCAAAAAAGATGTCCTTTTCATTATAGGGGACTGGAATGCAAAAGTAGGAAGTCAAGAAACACCTGGAGTAGCAGGCAAATTTGGCCTTGGAATATGGAATGAAGCAGGGCAAAGACTAATAGAGTTTTGCCAAGAAAATGCACTGGTCATAACAAACACCCTCTTCCAACAACACAAGAGAAGACTCTACACATGGACATCACCAGATGGTCCACACCAAAATCAGATTGATTATATTCTTTGCAGCCAAAGATGGAGAAGCTCTATACAGTCAACAAAAACAAGACCAGGAGCTGACTGTGGCTCAGATCATGAACTCCTTATTACCAAATTCAGACTTAAATTGAATAAAGAATGGAAAACCACTAGACCATGCAGGTATGACCTAAATCAAATCCCTTATGATTATACAGTAGAAGTGAGAAATAGATTTAAGAGACTAGATCTGATAGATAGAGTGCCTGATGAATTATGGATGGAGGTTCGTGACATTATACAGGAGACAGGGATCAAGACCATCCCCATGGAAAAGAAATACAAAAAAGCAAAATGGCTGTCTGAGGAGGTCTTACAAACAGCTGTGAAAAAAAGAGAAGTGAAAAGCAAAGGAGAAAAGTAAAGATATAAGCATCTGAATGCAGAGTTCCAAAGAATAGCAAGAATAGATAAGAAAGCCTTCCTCAGTGATCAATGCAAAGAAATAGAGGAAAACAACAGAATGGGAAAGACTAGAGATCTCTTCAAGAAAATTAGAGATACCAAGGGAACATTTCATGCAAAGATGGGCTTAATAAAGGACAGAAATAGTAGGGACCTAACAGAAGCAGAAGATATTAAGAAGAGGTGGCAAGAATACACAGAAGAACTGTACAAAAACGATCTTAAAGACCAAGATAATCACGATGGTATGATCACTTACCTAGAGCCAGACATCCTGGAATGTGAAGTCAAGTGGGCCTTAGAAAGCATCACTACGAACAAAGCTAGTGGAGGTGATGGCGTTCCAGTTGAGCTATTTCAAATCCTGAAAGATGATGCTGTGAAAGTGCTGCACTCAATACACCAGCAAATTTGGGAAACTCAGCAGTGGCCACAGGACTGGAAAAGGTCAGTTTTCATTCCAATCCCAAAGAAAGGCAACGCCAAAGAATGCTCAAACTACCACGCAATTGCACTCATCTCACACGCTAGTAAAGTAATGCTCAAAATTCTCCAAGCCAGGCTTCAGCAATACGTGAACTGTGAACTTCCAGATGTTCAAGCTGGTTTTAGAAAAGGCAGAGGAACCAGAGATCAAATTGCCAACATCCAATGGATCATCAAAAAAGCAAGAGAGTTTAGGGTTAGCAGATGCAAACTATTACATATAGGATGGATAAACAACAAGGTCCTACTGTATAGCACAGGGAACTGTATTCAATATCCTGTAATAAACCATGATGGAAAAGAATATTACAAAGAATGTATACATGTGTATAACTGAATCACTTTGCTTTACAGCAGAAATTAACATAACATTGTAAATCAACTATACTTCAATAGAAAAATTAATTAAAATGCAAATCTTTCTTCAAAACATGTGAATGAACTAAACAATGAAATCTAAAGGCAGAGATTTTCAGATTAAAGAAAACATGGTCCAACTGTACACTGTCTATAGAAGATGCTTCCTCAATAAGTTAAACATAGAATTACCACATGATCCAGCAATTCCACCCCAGGTACGTACTCAAGCAAATTGAAAATTTATGTCCACACAAAAATTTTTACACAAACGTTCACATGTTTGGCTTCATAATAACCAAATAGCAGAAACAACTCAAATGTCCATCAAGTGATGAACAGATAAACAAATGTGGTATATCCATCTAATGAAATAATATTCAGCCTCAAAAAGGCATAAAATATTGATGCATGCTTCAAAATAAATGAACTTCAAAAATATGCTGAGCGAAATAAGCCAGATAGAGCCACAGATTGTATGATTTCATGTATATGAAACATCCAGAACAGGCAGATCCACTGAGACAGTAAACAGATTAATTGTTGCCAGGGTCTTGGGGGAAGGTTGAGGAGGGGGGGTTACTATTTAATGGGTACAATATTTCTTTTGGAAGAGATAAAAATGTTCTGAAATTAGATAGTAGCTATGGCTTTACAACATTGTGAATATACTATAAGCTACTGAATTGTACTCCTTAAAATGGTAACTTTCAGGGGACTTTCTTGGCAGGCCAGTGGTTAAAACTCCACACTTCTAATGAAGGGGACACGAGTTCGATCCCTAGTCAGGGAAATAAGATCCCACACGCCACATAGCACTGCCAAATAAATAAAGTGATAACTTTCATGTGATGTGAATTTTACCTCAATAAAAAAGGAATATTTGACCTTGCTTGGTGAAAAAACCCTCAGAATGGGAGAAAATAATAGCAAATGAAACAACTGACAAAGAATTCATCTCCAAAATATGTAAGCAGCTTATGCAGCTTAATACCAGAAAAACAAACAACCCAATCAAAAACTGGGCAGAAAACCTAAACAGACTTTCTCCAAAGAAGACATAGAGGTGGCTAATAAACACATGAAAAGATGCTCAACATTGCTCATTATTGGTTTAGTCGCTAAGTCATGTCTTACTCTTGCCACCCCGTGGACTGTAGCCCACCAAGATCCTCTGTCCATGGGATTTTCCAGGCAAGAATACTGGAGTGGGTTGCCATTTCCTTCTCCATGCTCATTATTAGAGAAATGCAAATCAAAACTACAATGAGGTGTCATCTCATATCAGTCAGAATGGCCATCATCAAAGTCTGCAAACAATAAATGCTGGAGAGGATGCAGAGAAAAGGGAACCCTCCGACACTGTTGGTGGGAATGCAAATTGATACAGCTGTTATGGAGAACAGTATGGAGATTCTTTAAATAACTAGGAATAAAATTACAATAGGATCCAGCAATCCCACTCCTGGGCAAATACCCTTAGGAAATCATAATTGAAAAAGACATATGTACCCCAGTGTTCATTGCAGCACCATTTGCAATAGCTAAGACAAAGAAGCAACCTAGATGTCTGTTGACAAATGAAAGGATAAGGAAGTTGTGGTATGTGTACACAATGGAATATTACTCAGCTTAAAGGAATGCATTTGAGTCAGTTCTAACAAGGTGGATGAACCTAGAACCTATTATACAGAGTGAAGTAAGTCAGAAAGAGAAAGACAAATATCATATATTAATGCATATGTATGAAATCTAGGAAGATAGTACTGACAATCCTATGTGCAGGGCAGCAAAGCTAACACAGACATAAAGAACAAACTTTTGGACACAGTGTGGGTAGGAGAGGGTGGGCTAATTTGACAGAATAATATTGAAACATACACATTACCACATGTTAAACAGATAGCCAGTGGGAGTTTTCTATATGGCACAGGGAACCCAAAGCCGGTACTCAGTTACAACCTAGAGAGATGGGGTGGGGACAGAGATGGGAGGAGGGATCAAGAGGGAGGGGACACATGTATCAGTCAGTTCAGTTCAGTCGCTCAGTCGTGTCCGACTCTGCAACCCTATGGACTGCAGTATACCAGGCTTTCCTGTCCTTCACCAACTCCCGGAGCTTGCTCAAACTCATGTCTATTGAGTTGGTGATGCCATCCAACCATCTCATCCTCTGTCGTCCCCTTCTCCTCTTGCCTTCAATCTTTCCCAGCATCGGGGTATACCTATGTATGCCTGTGTATCTGTAGACACATGTATACCTATGGTTGATTCGTGCTGATGCATGGCATCACAATAGTGTAAAGTAATTATCCTCTAACTTTTTAAAAAGGAATATTTGATAGAGATTTTGGGGGGAGAAAGTCTAGGGAATGGGAGAAAAAAAGATACTAAGAAAAAAATATGTGAAAACTAAATTTTATGTTCTATACACTACAATGGTTGAACAAAGCTCAAACTAATAATAAATTTAAATACATGATACATGGTAAATTGTAGTCTAAGCATGACATAAATAAGAGTCAGAGAGGAGGACGAAGCCCTCCAAAGAGGACTAGAATGTCAGATCTAGAATGTAGAGGCCCCCGAGGTATCACTCAGCATGTTAAGATAACTCAGGTTCACACAGAACAGATACTTTTTCTCTAGGTCCACCTTCAACCACTTAAAAGGTGAAAACTTGAGCACTACCTCCAATACTTCTATGCTGGCTCTGGGAACGCGGTTCTGGAAATTCTCATAGCTAGTCCCTGCATTCACAAATAAAGGATTGTTCAGCCACACCCTTGGCTGAAGGGCACGCTTCCTAACAGCGAATCCCCTAATTGTAGTATCTTTTGCAAACTGGATAGGCTGAGAATTTTCTAACTCATCAAAGGCTGGTTCTTTTTTGCCTATCAGTTCTTTCCTCAATTTCTCTCTCGCACATTTTTCTGTAAGCAACAAGGAAGAAAACAAAAAACAAAAACCTGCATCTTTCACACTAAGCTTGGAAATCTCAACCAAACATCCAACATCACTGTTAGAAACCCTGCTTTCCATACAACCTGGAACACACTTCAGCTCAGTTTCCTGACATTAAATACCGAGGATTGCCTTTCCTCCAGTTTCCAAATGTTCCTCATTTCCTTCTGAACCTTCCCCAGAAGTTCCTTTAATGTTCCTGTTTCTAACAGTGTTGTGTTTATGATGATATATGGATTCTCTATGACAATGCAGCCTTGCACACCTGAGCCCTCACAGGCCGAATCTTTAACAACCATATTTTTACCAACTGTCTGTTCAAAGCAATCTTGGATTTTTCTATCGTGTTCTCACAATTCTTCCAGCCCTACCTATTATCCAATTCCAAAGCCACTTGCCTATTTTAGGTGTTTGTTACAGCAGCACTCCACTCCCCAGTGTCAAAATGCGTATTAGCTTGTCGTGGCTGCTTTAGCAAAAGACCACAAAGTCGGTAGCTTAAAACAACAGAAATTCACTTTTTATGAAAGTACTCATGGTACAATTGCAGAAGGGCAACTCTGTTTTTGTTTTCCCTTTTCTCTTTTCCTATTTTCCTTTTACATAAATCAAGTCTGTGTTATGAATCCATTTTATTTCCTTTTTAAGCTCATGAGCTGTAACCCTGTTTTGTTATTTTATTTTAAAGTTTAGAGTACATATCATTACCTGATCACAGTCCACCCCTTCAAGTGCTATTGGCCCAGTCATCTATATTTAACAAACCCTCCAGGGGTGCTGGATTTTGTGATACACTGCGGTAGAGATGGCCACGTCTCCAGCTGTACCACTGGAGAGCTGACTAACTCAGGTAATAACTACACAGTCACCATCTATTTTTAAAAACATCTATCAAATTCCAAGGGTTTACATACACTGCCATTTAATCTACACATACCCTGAGCAATGGGACTGTTCATTCTTTTCACAGATGAAGAAGCCAAGGCTCAGTGGCTATAAATGACCCGCCCAAGGTCCCCTGATGGCCAAGGACAGCACCCAGGGTCAAGTCCAGTGAATATGACTCATACAGGCCATCCTCTGCTCCCAGCTTACCCTATCACCCTTGAGAGATTCAAGGCTGGTGGGGTTCATGGAGCATCCCCTTGCTCTGTTCATGCAGGAACCCCCAGAGTACGCCTGGCTTGGGAGAAGGCAGTGCACACTGCTGTGCCTTTTATCTCCCTGTATGGTCCAGAGGGGCCTGGGACCAGAGAGAAGGCCCCAGATGTGTGCTTAGCTGCTTCAGTTGGCCAGAGGAGGGAGTGGAGGCAAGGAGTGCTGGCCACCTACCCAGGGATCAGATGGAGTGCAGGCACGGCCTGGACAGACTGTAGCAGTAGGAGGCAATGGCTCACAGTTAAGGAGACTATAAGGGAGGAAGAATAAGTTCCTGATCATCCCCCTTGGTCAATACACCCAGGGAGACATCTGTATCAGAGTAAGGGTATGGTTTTACTCATGAAGCTTGGAGCACAATCAGAGGCAGTGTCCTAGCTCTTGCCTGTCCCCACTGACCACTGAACATGCAGCCAACTGTCCAAGTCCAATGCCGGCACAGTGCCAGGCACCTGGCAACTTCGGTTTAGGGGGTCTAGCCCTGAGCCCCGTCCTTCCATCCTAGGCCCACCCTCTCTCCAGCCCTGCTCAGTCCTCTGCACAGGTTGGCAGTGACCTCTTCCCAGGGAACTCTGCTGCAGCTGTTCCTTGCGCCTGTCCTGGGGCCCACACTCTCTGGTGTCTCTGGCCTTCAAAGTCACACCAGTTCAGCTTTGGTCCTTTGTGAGACTCCTCTGATGGCTCAGACAGGGTGATGAGGGCTTTTCACAGGACCCCATATCGTGTGGCCTGTAACTCCTCATGGGACCATCATGGCTTCCCTGGAATCAGGCTCTCTCTGCAAGTCCTCTCTGTAACCTGTTGAGTCTGTGAGATCTTGTATGATGGGCTTGAATCAGGGTCACCTCCAAAGACGTCTGAGCCCCTTTGCAACCTTGCCAAAAGCTCCCCTGATCGTCACCAGCAGGCTTCCTAATCCCAAATTAGGCAAAAATGCCCATCCTGCTAGTCACTCTAGAGTGCCCTAACCAATCACCTAATGCCAAACTTCCAGCAGGAATTTTCTTTGTCCTGAGGCCATAAAAGTTGACTACTAACCCACGAAAATCGTCGATTCCCCCTGGTCTCTCAGGAGGTCAGCCAGCTGTGCTTGCAGTGCCCACATTAGCTCTGCTCTTTGCTCTTAATAAACTCATTCCCTCTGATATGCTCTGGGTCTGGAAATTCTTTTCCAAGCTCATGTTTGGACTCTGCCTCAACACAAATGGAGCCTCCTGGAAGTCCTGATGGACTTCTGGCTAGCTCTGGGGAGCTGGGGGGTCTGTGGGCCCTGGCAGTGCCCAGACAGGTTGGACAGCTCTAGCTCACCTGCCCTGGGGAGGGAAACAGTGCCCAGCATGCCTGCTGCCTGAGGATTCCACACTCTCAAAAACCTGAGTCACAGCTTGGGGTGGCCCCAGCAGGAGGTGTCCCTGGGCAACCGCAGAGGGGCTATTTTAGGTTCTGTTGTATTTTTCATAAGAAAATATTTTTAGACCAGATTCATGCTGAGTGGCAACATGTAGCTTTGAGCTAATTATGCAATTAATCAGTGGGAGTGGGATGACGCTGGTGAGTGTGTGAAGAGCACACTGTGCCACTTGGCTGGCTGGGACCCAGGTGGGAAGGCCACAGCCACCGAGAGCAGAGACCACACAGAGTCCAAGACACTTGCCACTTCTCAGACCAGCCTGCCCTGAGTCCAGCAAGGAACCTGAGCACCCCCCTGCCAGGGGCTGGGACTGCTTACCCACAGCTGCAGCTCCCCTGAGAGAAGGAGAAAGGCCCCCTGTCCTGCTCCTGGGAGCGAAGATAACAGCCAAGACTGGGCCCTGCAGAGGTCAGAAATCTGGGAGCCAGCCTGCTCGGGAACTATGTGGGGCCCACAGTGCAGGGGTGCTGCATGCAGCTCTGGGAGCCACACCCCGAGTCGGGGTGTTCGCCGGCCTGGAGATCAGAGCCAGGAGCCCACCCAGCCCACCACCCACCCTGCCTCAAGGCTGCCTCCTCTTCTTAACTCACACCAAGCCTCCCTAAGAGTCAGGGCGGTTCAGAGCGATTCCCTGATGGCCCTGCTGAGCAAACGTGTGGGTGACTGAGCTGCAGGTCAAGAGGCCTTTCCTCTGCCGGATTCCAGGGAAGCCCCGCTACCGGCAGATACATCCCTGCTCTGAAGGACGACAACACATTCTGTCCCGGAGTCCACGGCCAGGGTGAACCCTCTGACCAGTGCAGCCGCACCCCGCCTGCTGCTGCAGCACGTGGCCTCTGCACTCAGACCCCAAGTTTCTGCCATGGGACTGGGGACCGCAGTGGGTAATCAGGATTCTTTCTATCTTTCCCTTTTGCTCCTGCACCTAAGAAGTGGGGAGTTGCGACTTTTCAAAAGGTTGACTTTGATGGTGCTTCACTCATTTGTTGGGCTTCCCCCATGGCTCAGCACTAAAACTCTGCCTGCGATGCAGGAGACCTGGGTTCGATCCCTGGGTGGGGAAGATCCCCTGGAGGAGGGCCCGCCCAGCACCCCACTCCAGTATTCCAGCACTCCAGTGGCCCGCTCAGCACCCCACTCCAGAAAATCCCACGGACAGAGGAGCCTGGCAGGCTAGAGTTCATAGGGTTGCAAAGAGTCGGACATGACTGAAGCGACTAAACACGCACACCCTCAGTTGTGAGGGTAATGAGAAGGTGAAACTGGCCAGGAGACACATCCTGCCTCCTCAGATGAGGGAATGTCACCTCCCAGGTAGCTGTAAGGGTTGCTCAGAGCTGTGGGAAGCAGCTGCTTCCACTATGCCAGCCCTGTTGGGAGCCCCCCAACTCCTGGCCCTATGACAAAGCCAGAGCATCCCCAGGAGAGGTTCCTGCCCCCACAAGGACTCCCTAAGCCTCCTTCCTTGCCTTTTGCTCTTTGCCCAGAACTGCTCAGCTTAACAAACTCCTATGCTCTTGCCCTATTCAACTGCTGACTGGTAGTGAAGACTGTCCCCAGACCCCAGCCCACCCAGAGACAGTGCCTATGGCCTGCGTCATGGGGTGCATCCTTCGCCTGGCTGGCCTGGCAGGTATCTGCTTAGACACCTGTCCCCTCCCTAAACTGAGCACCACAGAAGCTGATGTTGACAGGAATCTGATTTCCCTGCTCCAAGGGCTCCTCCAGGCTCTCCTCCAGGGGTGTTGACCCCTCACCCAGCCTGAGCTGGGACCAGCCTGGCCCTGTTCCCAGGCAGCTGGAGGAGGTAGGCGAGCCTGCCACTCACCACCCACGGTGCTACCACGGCAGGTGCCTGCTGCCTGACCCAAAATAGCCCGAGCTGGGGAAGCCGAGCGTGACAAGGACCACACAGCCCAGCTGTTGGGAACGCAGCACCCTCTCCTCCTCCTCCTCACTCGCTCCCATTCAGCTGAGCTCCATTTCCCTGGTGACATCTCTGCTGACTGCCTCAGCCCTCCAGGTGGGCCCCCCGCCCCTCCCTCGGGTGTGGAGTTTCTATCCCTGGGAGATGAGCGGCAGGAAGAGGTGACGGAGCTCTGTGGGGAGAAGACAGGACAGCAGATGCAGGCTGTCACAGAATTTTGAAAGATGGAAACTTGGAGGATGAGCGGTACCTAACTTCACAGAGTGGAAAAGGCCGAATCTTAGCACCAAGGGCAGGCAGGGCATCAGTAAGTAAGAAGCGAGCCTGACTTCCAACAAGGTGGGGGCCCTGGGTGGAAAGGGGGACTGTTAGCTCCCCCCCGACCCCCCGCCTCCGCTGCCCGGGCTCTGATGTCATCTCCTCTGGTTCCCTCCTCTTTTCCATCGCTCTGTCTCATCAGCCTGGGGACACACCAAGCTTACTCCCACCCAGGGCATTGGGGCTTTCCGTTCCTCCTGCCTGGATAAGCTCTTCCTCCAGAAACCCACAGGGCTCAGATCCGTGATCGCCCTTGTCAGGTGATCTAACTTCTACTGTTAAAAAAAAAAAAGGAGAAACCAAACCCAATGCTCAAGTATTTGGACTTTTTAAAAGTTATTTTGATCAAGTATCGAAGACACGAAGTTCACCTTGTAATGGCCAGAAGAATTTAGGAAACAAGATCTCCCTTGTCAGGCCCCTAGTGTCTCCTCCGTCCGCTCTGAGAAGACTGGAGCCCTCCCTGGAGCTGTCCTCAGCTAGTAGTCGGTAAGGCTCTGCTGAGAGATCCAGGGAGGGTTTGAAAGCTGCTGGGAAGAATAACACCCAGAGTCGTCAGCATTTTTATCTATTCTTATTTCATCCCTGGTATCAATTTACTTCTGCATCTCAGTTTTTCATATTACCTAAAGGAAAGAGTCGGACACAACTGAGCGACTGAACTGAACTGAGAGGAAATAACTAAGTAGATATTAAATTCTACTTCAATTTTTAAGTACTGTGTTCTGTATTCTATGTTTGTTTAAAGGCTGAGTGCAAACACTGTTCCCTTTTTAGCACCTATACCATTTTATACACCGTTTCTCACACACACACACACACACACATGCTGCACAGATCTGAGAGTTGGCAATTCTCAGTAGTCCTGTTTCCTAAATTCTTCTGGCCATTACAAGGTGAACTTCGTGTCTTCGATACTTGATCAAAATAACTTTTAAAAAGTCCAAATACTTGAGCATTGGGTTTGGGTTTTCCTTTTTTTTTTTTTAACAGTAGAAGTTAGATAAATTTTTAGATTCCAATTTTATGTATTCCAATACATAGACATTATTACATCTCTAACACACAAGCTCGTGACATTAAAAAAAAAGAAAGCATGCAAATGCTGAAGACCTTCAAATCCAATTGACTAGGAACAGAAGTAACTGACATGGAGGTTGGCTGCTTCCCCACAAGACACTGGCCCAGTAATATTTCTTCCCATTCCTCTTTCCATCTCTGACCATTCTTTTCCTAATTCTTACACCATAAAGGTTTTTATCATTTTTTTGTTCACCTATTGCTTTGCCCTGGGCCCAGAAAGATAATGTTATCATTCACATATCTCAGGCTGCTACAGTTCAGTTCAGTTGCTCAGTCATGTCTGACTATTTGTGACCCCATGAACCACAGCACGCCAGGCCTCCCTGTCCATCACCAACTCCCAGAGTCCGCCCAAACCCATGTCCATTGAGTCAGTGATGCCATCTAACCATCTCATCCTCTGTCATCCCCTTCTCCTCCTGCCCTCAATCTTCCCCAGCATCAGGGTCTTTTCAAATGAGTCAGCTCTTCGCATCAGGTGGCCAAAGTATTGGAGTTTCAGCTTCAACATCAGTCTTTCCAATGAACACCCAGAACTGATCTCCTTTAGGATGGACTGGTTGGATCTCCTTGCAGGCCAAGGGACTTTCAAGAGTATTCTCCAACACCACATTTCAAAAGCATCAATTCTTCGGCGCTCAGCTTTCTTTATAGTCCAACTTTCACATCCATACATGACCACTGGAAAAACCACAGCCTTGACTAGATGGACCTTTGTTGACAAAGCAATGTCTCTGCTTTTTAATATGCTGTCTAGGTTGGTCATAACTTTCCTTCCAAGGAGTAAGCGTCTTTTAATTTCATGGTTGTAGTCATCATCTGCAGTGATTTCGGAGCCTCCCAAAATAAAGTCAGCCACTGTTCCCACTGTTTCCCCTACAAACAAAGCTAATTCATGTTACTCTCTCCATACATCCCTGGAAACATATATACCATCATATGTAAAATAGACAGCCAATGGGAATTTGCTGTATGATGCAGGGAACTCAAACCAGGGCTCTCTAACAATCTAGACGGGTGGGATGGGGAAGGAGGTGGGAGGGAGGTTCAGGAGAGAGGGTATGCAGGTATACCCACGGCTGATTCATGTTGATGTATGGCAGAAACAACACAATGCTGTAGAGCAATTATCCTTCAATTATAAATAAATAAATTTCATTCTTTTAAAAAGAAAGGTAATCTAAGCTTCAAACGTTGGATTTGCTACAATGTTGGGAATCCTATAGCTCTGCCAGTTGCAAACTTCTGTTTGACTTCTGAGGCCTGTGTTTCTCTGAAACAAGAGATCAGTGCTTCTGGGGAAGTGGAGGCACAGTTACATGAAATACATAAATAGGTCAACTGGCTTCAAGAAGTATCCCTAAGGTATGCAACAGGGCCAGCTTTATATATATATGAGACTTAGCTTTCTCCATTGCCTTAAAAAAAAAAAAAAACTTGACATGCTTCCTATGTGTCTTTATATTAGAATTGTTGTTCTCCTTCCTTATTTCTGCAACTTGTCACCTTTAAAACAAAACTGTCCTCTTTTTTTTAAATTTTAAAGACAAGGTTTTCCCCATTATTCTTGATATTTTAGGAAAACAAGAATGTATAATAAATTGGAAAATCACATATCTCTGCTATAATACCAAAGAAGCATTTTAATCAAAGCTCTACTAAAAATCCTAACAAGAAAAGGCAGTGCAGCCATTAGGGAAAACAGTATGGAGGCTCCTCAGAAAACTAAAAATGGAGTTGCCAAAGGATCCAAGAATCCCACTCCTGGGCATATATTCAGGCAAAACTATAATTTGAAAAGATACATGCATCCCTATGTTCATAGCAGCACTATTTGCAATGACCAAAACATGGCAACAGTCCAAGTGTCCATAGATAAGTGAATGGATACAGAAGATGTGATATATATACACAGTGGAATACTAATCAGCCACAAAAAAGAACAAAATAATGCCATTTGCAGCAACATGAATGGACTTAGAGATTGTTTACTGTGAAGTAAGTCAGATAAAGAAAGACAAATATCATATGATATCACTTAAACATGCAATCTAAAATAGGGCACAAATAAACTTAGGAAATAGACTCACAGACCTAGAGAACAGCCTTGTGATTGCAAAGGGAGAGGAGGATGGGGGAGGAGGAAGAATGGATTGGAAATCTGGAGTTAGCAAATGCAAACTATCACGTATAGGATAGACAGACAAGAAGGCCCTACTGTATAGCACAGAGAACTGTATTCAGTTTCCTGTGATAACCATAATGAAAAGAGTATGAAAAAGAATGTATACATATATATATATAACTGAATTACTTTGCTATACAGCAGAAATTAACACAGCATTGTAAATCAACTATCTTTAATAAAAAGAGACATTGCATGATTATAGAAAAATCAAAAAATGAAAGTTAATAAAAAAAAATCATGAATGTCAAATTATCACCAAAAGGTGATGCTGCTGCTGGTACTGCTTTTTGACCTAAGCATGAAAGTTACAATATGATTGACAGTTACTCAACATTCAGTGAAATACCTGACACAGAATTATTGGGTTGGCCAAAAAGATTGTTCAGGTTTTTCTGTAAGTTGTGATGGAAAAACCCAAACGAACTTTTGACAATACTTCTATATTGTGGGCTTTTGTAGGGGAGGACTAGTACTCATTCTGAATACTCATAGTCTAACACAGCACTAGGAATAACAGTAGACACTCAAGCATTTGCTGTATTGACATGTTCCTTTTCTTATTAATATAGTCAATTCTTGGCAGTTCATCTACTATATAATATTTTGTGGTTATTGCTCAAGAGCACTTTGCACCCCATTCTCTAATCCTCTGTAGTGCTTAAGACTAGAAAAATAATCACATATTTGTTTCTTATCCAGCTCCTTGAGCCTCAATGCAAAGCATTTCATTTGTTTTGTTCTGTGCTGGGTCCTCAGTACCCAGAACAGTGCCTGGCTCATACTAGGCGTGCATGCCTGGGTGAACGAATAGAAAAGGATCTGACTTGGCTATAAAAGATATTTACTTAATCATATATTAAAAAGTAAAATTAATTTAAAACGATATCATAAGAGGGACTTCCCTGGTGATCCAGTAGCTAAGACTCCGTGCTCCTAATGCAGGGGGCCTGGGTCCAATCCCTGGTCAGGGAACTGGATCCCATGTGCCACAACTGAAGACCCTGCTCACTGCAACTAAGATCTGACACAGCCAAATAAATAAATACATATTATTTTTTTAAAAAGAAGTTGTCATGAGATAATGCCACTGGAAGTTGAGGGCAGGGGGTGGAGAGAGGAGGGGATGTAAGCAGAACCAAACTCTTAGTTTCCTTGAAAGCAGGTTCATCACTTAGTTGACATCTAAATGGAAAAATCAAGAAATAGCAATGTAAGCATTTTTCTTAGAATCTGAAAGTATATACCAGATGGAAGATCTATAAAGCCTAAATGAGATCCTTCTAGGGGTGGAGAGCGTTAGGGCAAAGGACTGCCATTTTTCTTTATAAGCCTTGTAATAGGCTTAAACGTTTTATATCGACAATGTATACAGATCACTTGGATGAAGTTTAAAAGTCAGGTAATCAAAGATAACTTTGTTTTAATGCTTTATGTCATTAAATTCACAGCTTAGCTTGATTTTGTTAAATCTAGGCAACTTTCTTAGTACTTTTTAATGAAACTTTTAATTTTTAAAAACAGATTCATATGAAATTCTAATAAATAATACAGAGGTTTATTAGTACATGTATAATGTACTTTTTACCCAATTTCCTCCAATGATAACATCTTGTAAAACTATACTACAATGTCACAATCAGGATAACCATAGATACAGTGGAGAGACACAGTATTTCCATCACCACAAGGATCTTCATGTTGCCATTTTATTGTTATACATGTCCCCCCGCCTCAGCTCCCCCAAGGAAAGGAGCTCCCTGCCCCTTAACCCTGCCCCATCCTTAACCCCTGGGAAACATCAATCATTTCAAGAATGTTATGCAAATGAAGTCATGAAGTATGTATCCTTGGCTTTAGTTTTTTTCACTTGGCATAATCCTCTGGAGTTTCATTCAGGTTGATGCATGGACCAATAATTTGTTCCTTGTTAATGCTGTGTAAAATTCCATGGTGTGGATTTGCCATAGTTTGTTTAACCAATCACTCAATGAAAGACTGTTTTCTAGGGTGTTTGCAATTTTCAGCTACTACCAAAAAAGCTGTTATGTATCTTCTTGTACAGATTTTTGTGTAAACCTAAGTCTTCATTTCTCGTATATAAATGCCTAGGAATGCAGTTGCTGGGTCACAGTGTAGTTGCATACTTAGGGATTTTGTTGTTGTTGTTATTGCTGCTGCTTGTTCTGTTTTGTTTTGTTCTTAAAGAACTGCCAAACTGTTTCCCAGAGTGGCTTTACCATTTTATGTTCTCATGAGCAATGTATCCAGTGGATCTAGCTTCTCCGCATCCTCACCAGCATTTGGTGCTGTCACTATTTTTATTTTAGACATTCTGATAGATGTGTAGTGGTTTTAATTCTCATTCCTCTGATGGTCAGTGATGTTGAATATCTTTTCATGTGCTTATTCGCCATCTTTGGTGAGATGTCTCTTCATGTCCTTTGCCCATTTTCTAATTGGGTTTTTTTTTTTCTTTATTGCCTTCTGAGAGTTCTTTGTATATTTTATATTTTTATCAGATATGTGGCCTACAAATATATTTTCCAAACATATTGTCTATATCTTGTCTTTCATCCTCTTAATAGAATATTCTGCACAGCAAAAGTTTTTAATTCTGAAGAAGCCCAATTTATTGATTTTTTAAATGGATTGAGCTTTTAGTGTCAAGTCGAAGAACACTTTGCCTAATCCTAGGTCCCGAATTTTTTCTCTTATTTTTTTCCAAAAGCTTTATAGTTTTAACTTTTACATTTAAGTCTATCATCCTTAGTAAGTTAATTTTTTAAAATCAGATATGAGGTTTAGATTGAAGTTCAACTCTTTTTTTTCCCCAATGACTATCTGATTTCTGCAACACTATTTGTTGAACAAGCTATCTTTCCTCTTCTGAGTCACTTTTGCACCTTGCCAAAGATCAGATCAGATCAGTCGCTCAGTCGTGTCCAACTCTTTGCGATCCCATGAATTGCAGCATGCCAGGCCTCCCTGTCCATCACCAACTCCCAGAGTTCACTCAGACTCACGTCCATCGAGTCAGTGATGCCATCTAGCCATCTCGTCCTCTGTCGTCCCCTTCTCCTCTTGCCCCCAATCCCTCCCAGCATCAGAGTCTTTTCCAATGAGTCAACTCTTTGCATGAGGTGGCCAAAGTATTGCAGTTTCAGCTTTAGCATCATTCCTTCCAAAGAAATCCCAGGGCTGATCTCCTTCAGAATGGACTGGTTGGATCTCCTTGCAGTCCAAGGGACTCTCAAGAGTCTTCTCCAACACCACAGTTCAAAAGCATCAATTCTTTGGCGCTCAGCCTTCTTCACAGTCCAACTCTCACATCCATACATGACCACAGGAAAAACCATAGCCTTGACTAGACGGACATTTGTTGGCAAAGTAACGTCTCTGCTTTTGAATATGCTATCTAGGTTGGTCATAACTTTCCTTCCAAGGAGCAAGCGTCTTTTAATTTCATGGCTGCAGTCACCATCTGCAGTGATTTTGGAACCCAGAAAAATAAAGTCTGACACTGTTTCCACTGTTTCCCCATCTATTTCCCATGAAGTGATGGGACTGGATGCCATGATCTTCGTTTTCTGAATGTTGAGCTTTAAGCCAACTTTTTCACTCTCCACTTTACCTTCATCAAGAGGCTTTTGAGTTCCTCTTCACTTTCTGCCATAAGGGTGGTGTCATCTGCATATCTGAGGTTATTGATATTTCTCCCGGCAATCTTGATTTCAGCTTATGTTTCTTCCAGTCCAGCATTTCTCATGATGTACTCTGCATATAAGTGAAATAAGCAGGGTGACAATATACAGCCTTGACGTACTCCTTTTCCTATTTGGAACCAGTCTGTTGTTCCATGTCCAGTTCTAACTGTTGCTTCCTGACCTGCATACAAATTTCTCAAGAGGCAGGTCAGGTGGTCTGGTATTCCCCTGTCT
>NW_011494878.1:394046-396101 GCF_000754665.1 Bison bison bison | reverse complement strand
GCTTCCTGACCTGCATACAAATTTCTCAAGAGGCAGGTCAGGTGGTCTGGTATTCCCATCTCTTGAAGAATTTTCCACAGTTTATTGTGATCCACACAGTCAAAGGCTTTGGCATAGTCAATAAAGCAGAAATAGATGTTTTACTGGAACTCTTTTGCTTTTTCCATGATCCAGCGGATGTTGGCAATTTGATCTCTGGTTCCTCTGCCTTTTCTAAAACCAGCTTGAACATCTGGAAGTTCATGGTTCACATATTGCTGAAGCCTGGCTTGGAGAATTTTGAGCATTACTTTACTAGCGTGTGAGATGAGTGCAATTGTGTGGTCGTTTGAGCATTCTTTGGCATTGCCTTTCTTTGGGACTGGAATGAAAACTGACCTTTTCCAGTCCTGTGGCCACTGCTGAGTTTTCCAAATTTGCTGGCATATTGAGTGCAGCACTTTCACAGCATCATCTTTCAGGATTTGGAATAGCTCAACTGGAATTCTATCACCTCCACTAGCTTTGTTCATCAGGCAGGCTTTATTCTGTGGGTTTTCTCCTGAGTTCCATATTCTGTTCCATTCATCTATGTAACTAACCTCTACCAGTACCACAGTCTTGATTACTGTAGCTGTATAATGTCTTAAAATCATGTGGACTAATTCCTCCTATTCTATTTTTCTTTTTCAAAATGATTTTGGTTATTCTAGTTCCTTTGACCTCCCATGTAAGTTTTAGAATAATCTCAATTTGGGAAGAATTGATAGGTATCTCTACCATGTTCAGTCTCCCAGTATACAAACACAGTATGTATCTCCCTTTATTTAGATCTTTGATTTCTTTCATCAGTGTTTAGTAGTTCTCGGCATTCAAATACTCTACATGTTTTGTTTCAGTGATTATAAATAGTATTGTGTTTTTCCAGTTTTATTGAGGCATAATTGACAAAATTGTATTTAAAGTATGAAAAATGAAAGTGTTAGTCACTTAATCATGTCTGACTGTTTGCAACTCCATGGTCTGTCCATGGGATTCTCCAGGCAAGAATACTGGAGTGGTTTGTCAGTTCCTTCTCCAGGGGATCTTCCTGACCTGGGGGTCTAACCCAGATCTCCCACATGGCAGGCAGATTCTTTGCCATCTGAACTACTAAGGAAGATTATTTAAAGTATGCAATATTATTATTTGATATATAGAGACATTATGAAATAATTACCACAATCGAGTTAACACATCTATCACTTCACACAGTTACCTTTTTTGTACATGGTCAGAAAGCTTAAAAATCTACTCGCAGCAAATTTAAAGTATACAATATAGTATTATTAACCATAGTCACCATGTTGTGCATTATTCGTCTTATAACTGAAAGTTATAATATAATTTATTCATCTTATAACTGAAAGCTTTCACCCTTTGACCAACATCTATCCACTTCCTCCTCCAACCCCCACCCAAGACCTTGGAAACCACTCTTTTCCTCTTTTCTTCTCTGAGTTTTTTAAAAATTCCTCATATTGATGAGATCATACAGTATTTGTCTTTCTTTATATGGCTTATTTCACTTAGCATAATGTCCAGATTAATCCATGATGTTGCAAAGGGAGGATTTCCTTCTTTTTTATGGATAATTATATATAACATTTTCTTTATCTATTTACAACACTCAAGTAGTTTCCTTATCTTGGCTATTGTGAGTAGGGCTGCCATGAACACGGGAGTGGAGATATCTCTTCAAGATACTGATTTCATTCCCTTCAGATATACCCAAAAGTGGGACTGCTAAATTGTATAATAGGTCTATTTTAAATTTAATTTCAGTATTCCTGTGTTCAGGCTAATATATAAAAATACATTGATTTTGTTCATCTTTTATCATGTGACGTTGTTGAACTTACTTAACAAGGGTTCTCAGAGGGTTTGGTGGGGTTTTTGCATGTTTTTTTGCATTTTCTATGTAAACAATCAAGTCACCTGCAAACAGAGAAAACATTACTTCTTCCTTCCCAGGCTGAATGACTTTTATTTTATTTTCTTGTCTTATTGCACCATCTAGACCCATCAGTACAATAT